>NC_047675.1:26340363-26710363 GCF_011762505.2 Arvicanthis niloticus
TATAATCTCCAGGAATAGAAGATATCTTTTCTCTCAGATAGGAGTGGCTCTTTTTAAGCTTACCTTTTTTTTTGTTTGAATATATCTATACAGATAGAAGAGAGAATAAATTTCTAGCTCTAAATGTGTGTGACATTGCTGATACATGCATATGTTTATTTGTTAGGTATCTTTCACCCATAAATTGGAGGTTAGCCTTCATTTAACCTCCAAGAACCAAGTAAAGCTACAATGTACATATGCGACTTGCATTATGGTATAATAGGTTTTTATAACTTTAGGTACTTGTTCATTGATTTTTTTATCTTAAAACTCCATCTTATATTTTAAGAAAATAAGAAAATTCCTTGTAGCATCCTATTGTATATTAAATGGGCACTGAATATGAGAGACGGACAGAGTTCTCAGTCTCTAGGCAGAGGACTTTCTTCTGCCTTGTGTCTTTCTTCTGTCATGCAGCTTTCCAATTTGTGGATCTCAAATACACTAGAGGGCCAGAGAATTAAAGGAAGGGTTTGCAAAATGTCTCTTTCATTTGTGCCCTTAAGTGGAATTGAACATATTTTGGCTTTTATAATAAACAGAAGCAAAAATAATATTTCTCCTATTCATTAGTATTTGAAAAGTGCCCACAGTTTCAATCAAAATATATATTCGGGAAAGAATAAAGAGCTTATAAATTTATGATTTTCTGCACAACTTTAAAGGTATCAAATCTTGGGCCAAGGTCTCTTAGTTTAGTTTTTAAAATGTGTCTTCTGTACCTATGAATGTATCTGATTTATTTGCATAAAATAGTAAAATTTTGTTGATTCAGCTCCTTACAACTTCAAAGCAATAATTTCTCTTGCAGACATTAGACATTTGCCTAAAATATAATCTACGAAGATGATTCAACTGTTTGTACATCTTGTTAGTTAGTTCTGGGAAAGTAATTATGCAAGAACTAGTGTTCTCTGTTGTCATGGTACCACATCTCCTGACTTCCCAGACCTCTCTTTCCTAGAAGATTCCAAGTTCTTAAGTGTTCTCCATCATTTGCCTGTTTTTAAGTGGTATGAGACAGATTTTGGATCTTCAATTTCATGTTTATTTCTGTGGTATAGGCAAGACTCTGTTGCCTGTATCATACAAATTCTAAACGGTTCTATGGTCAATAGATTAGATGTCTCTCCCCTCCCCCTCTCTCTCCTTTCCTGCATGCAACAAAGTCAATGCCATGCTTAGAGGGATTGTACATCACAATTACACAAAGATGCATAGTGTACTGAATGGAATATACCACTAAAACCAGAATGTTCTCTGGCTCGGCTGTGCTTTTGCTGAGTGAACTGGATACTCTGTTCTTGGAATCTGTTTGCTGTCTCATAAAAATGAGCACAATAGTATGTTCTAGGGAGCTTTCATGGACCAAAATTGTTCAGAGCTGGGTCCTGACCTTTCTGTCATTCCTCATGGAATTCTGACATGCTTGACAAAATGGAGATGTGCAGAGTCACAGTCAAGGAGTTTGAATGATGTGTTTTGCAATGACTACCTTACTGGTCATGAGTTTTGTGATAACTTTGTGAGCTGGAAAGGACTGGGTGTATATATAGAGAGAATAATTCAATACCAGGATTTAATACAGGTTTAGTGCTTGCTATCTCAAACTCTGTGTAAGTCTTGGGGCATGGTGTACCTGACATAATTCTCATGAGAATCCTAAGCAATAAACATCAGCATTGGTTTATCTTTTACAGGGGATATGACTGAGTACAGGGAGATATATTACCTGCCAAGAGTAATATAGAAAATTAAACGGGAAGTGGATCTTAGGTTAGAACTCATTCTGGCCTGAGGTTAGACTGTACTCTCAGTTACCAATGTTCTTCATGAAGTGACAAAACAGAGATAGAATAGGATCACCAACAGAGGTACATAAAAAAGAAACAACAGAATAACAAGATGTGTTTATCTATATCCCAACCTTCTTCCTCCTTATAGCCCAAATTAATTTGAATTTTACAGAAAACCAATAAAGATGTTTTTTTTGAATTTAAAATTTTTAAAATTATTTGTGAGTGATATGCTGACTTAGAGTCTTATTGTCCTGTATTACCTTTGTGTTTTACATGTCCTATAGTGGGAACTTTTAAAAGTCTCCCTTTCTGCCTCTATTTCTGTCTCTGTAACTCTCTCTGTCTCTGTATCTCTCTGTCTCTCTCTGTGTGTATTTGTGTGTACATGACTGTGTGTTTATGTGTATATGTACTACATGGGGGAAGATACTGTGAAGACCAGAGGATATAAGATTCCTTAGAACTGGAATTATAGCTAATAGTGAGCTTCCATGTGGATACTGGGAAGCAAACCTAGTTCTGTGAAAAAGCTTTTAGTGGACCTAATAACTGGGTAATCACTTTAGCTCTTGGAGGGATATACTTTATATCTACAACATGGTTATCTATGTGAAAGGTAACACTTGCCCTTATTCTAGCCATACATTAGTACTTATAGAACATTTGTTCTCATACATCTTTAAAGAGTGAATCCCGGAGTCCCAAAGCCCTTGCATATGATTAGGAAGTGTCACTCTACACTGTACTTTAAATCCTATATTGTCCTCACATTAATCCAACTAGTTTCTAGATGACTTATAAGTCTAAATAGAAACACTGATTTTTTGTTTGATTATATGGTTGATGAGATGAATCATATATGCATATTTACTAGAGAGATGACTATGATAATAGGATTACTTTAATTTATTAATTTATTTTATGACTAGGTACTAATTATGCAGAGAAGGCATTTCGTTATGGGCTTTTCATACATTCATGTGACGTGGTTGGATCAGTTGAATAAATCAACAGATATGGAGCCTACCAAGGTTCAGTGGGTACAATCATCCAATCTTCAGACTTTAAAGTCATCCATAGGAATAAAAGTGCCTTCCATACTGAAAGGAATAAATCTTGAATCTAGTTCTTGTGTGTCTTCTTTCTCCCTGTCCTTTATTTTCAGTTTTACCATGTACTTTTATGTCCTTAAAACATGTAATGGCTACAAGGCAGTTACTCTGGAATATGTCCCTCAACATTGGTTTCATTGATAATATCTTATGAGGGGTCTCAGGATAGGTATCAGTGGAAAAACAACTGCAACACAAAGCCCCATTCTTGTAGTTTGCCTCATAGTTTTTAGCTTTGAAGTTTCCTTTGTTTTGTTTTTCATCACTAGTTAGTGTTTACAGGGAGTGACAGATATAGTCAGTATCTCAGAGTGTGCTCTATAGAAGCATCTCTCACTAAATTTCCCATTATAACTAACATTTTATGAGGCATTATGGAACTTAAGCACCTAACTTAGTGGTATTAAAACTCCCAAGCTAATTCCAATGAAAGGAAGGATTTAGGTTTATGTGATTTAATAGATTACAATTTGTTTCCATCTTTAACTATTTGAATCTTAAAGTTTCAAATGTAAGCCTTGTTTAGGGGAAGAAAGGAAGCTGCTGTGTCTTGTTGCTTCTTTTCTGGAATATCTAGATAATTTTAATCTTATTTTATATGTCTTCCTATATCAGCCTAAACTCTGACCTATTATTCTGTACACAGAAATGTATGAAAGGTATCAACATCTACCTTTTTTGATGTCTTTGTGGAGGGGGCAAGATCAGGTGTGGGAGAAAACAGGAGGAAGTACAGGGGGTCAGGAAATTGAATAGATGTGTGTAGCAGTGGGGGATGGGGAGCTAGGGTTAGCCACTAGATTGTCCAAGATGCCAGGAAAGCAAGAGGTTCCCAGGACATAAGAGGGATAACTTTAGCTGAAATACCCAACAAAGGGGAGATAGAAGCTGTAGAGACCATATCCAGAGTATAGACACAGCCCCCAGTTGACGGAGAAATCATCCACCATCTCCAAAATTTTAGCCCAGAATGGTTCCTATCTAAAGGAAATGCAGAAACAGAGTGAAGCAGAGAATGAAGGAAAGGGCATCCTGAGACTATCCCACCTAGGGATCCATCCCATCTGCAGACACCAAACCCAGACACTACTGCTGATGCCAAGAAGCCCTTGCTAGCAGGAGCCTGGTGTAGCTATTTCCTGAGAGGCTCTGCCTAAACCTGACCAATGCAGATGCAGATACTTGCAGTCAACCATCAGACTGAGCATGGGGAAACCAATGGAAAAGTAAGGGGAAGGACTGAAGGAGCTGAAGGGAAATGCAACCCCATAGGAAGAAAAACAATATCAACTAACCAGAACCTCCTCCCCACCCCAGAGCTCCCAGGTACTAAACCACCAGCCAAAGAGTACACATGGAGAGACCCATGGCTCCAGCTGCATGTATAGCAAAGGATTACCTTATCTGGTATCAATAGGAAGGGAGTCCCTTTTTCCTGTGGAGGCTTGATGCCCCAGCTTAGGGGGATGCTAGGATGGTGAGGCAAGAGTGGATGGGTGGATGGAGAAGCACCCTTATAGAAGGAAGGGGGACAACATTTGTAATGTAAATAAACAAAATAACCAATAAAAAATAAAAATAAAATACACCAGTAGAAAGAATGACATTGGAAAGGTAAGGAGGGGGTGGGTAGGCAGAACTGGAATAAAATAAGTAAATGGAAATATGGGCAACTGAGAAAAATTGAACTGCAAAGCTGAGATGAGGCATACTGTGTACTAAGCATCACCCTTGTAATACAGCTTAAGTTTATAATACAACATTCCACTAGCAATATGTGAGGCTAGATATGGAGACTGGATCAATTTTGTGAGAGGCAGTGAGTTTTTACTGAGCAAATATGCAACAGTCTTATCTCTTACACTGGGCACTCTATATTTAAGGAGGTACTTTTAGTAACTATAAATCTATTAATCAGGAGGGGCCTAAAGACAAACCTATCTACTGAATCCTGAAGAAATAATTTGGCTTCTTGATGAACTTCCTCAATCTGGAGATTAGAATATAATTCTATAAGCTTCCATCTCTTCCTTCTAGGATTTCTTCTGACTTCCCAACCATCTTGTCAGACAGATTGCCCCTTACCTGTTTCCTTACAATACATTGTACTTATTTATTTATGGATATTGAATCACAAAGACCTGAATATACTGTGAGAGGAATGCCCAAATAACTACAGATTAAAGAAAACATAGAATCTATTTGATTTTCCTATATTGGGTTAGAGAATAAGATTCGCACCAGGTTCCATGTCCCAGTCCACTGCCTTTGAATTGTTAATGTTATAAATGCCATAGCAAAAATCTATGATGCTTGATATGATCCACCCATCATTGTTGCATTCCAGAAAGTAGTTAAGAGTAAAACACTTAAAAGTTATATTTCTCTAAACAAGGACAGTTGGTGAAAAGTGTGTTTAAAACTGCATTTCTATTTAAGTTAATTGAAAGTGGTTACATGGCCATATGCCACTCCTTTGTTAGTGAGTACTATAGCAAAATACCTTATCTTAAATAACTTGGAATCCTAGTAGTGTATGGGTCCAGGTGTGCCCACATATAAAAGAAGTCGGAAAGACAGAAAAAAAAAATTGTCTCTTCATGTACCCAGTGTCAAAGAAAATTTTCAAAGACACAAATAGGGCTAGCATATGATGCTTAGCATTTTCTATAAAAGTTTTAATTTTACTTGCCAAGCTGGAACACTGGGTACTTAATCACATTCCATAGAATTCCCTTTTAAATTACTTTCTTTGAGATTATGTAATTCCATCATTTCTCCCTTCCCTTTGCTTCCTCTAAACTCTAAAATATATTCCCTTAATCCCTTTCAAATATATGGACTGGTTTTTCATTAATTATTATTACCTAAAAAGAGTAATATTATAATCTGTTCAGTCTGTGCAATATTACTTGAATATGTTTTCTGGGTTACCCTTTGGTGTTGGATAACCGATAATAAGGAAGACTGTTGGGTCTTGGACATGAGGTCTAAGAGGTCTAATCTCCATTCAACCTACACCCTTCAGTCACAGTGTAGGGCACAGGCAGAGGGCGTGATTAACAGGCCTCAGGCCCTAGAGAGATTTACATACTAATAAGGTACTTGAAGGTCAGAGGGTGGAGCCAATTAAGCATTCCTCCCCAGCCCCTCCCCCCTCTTTCCTTCCCTATTTAACTCAGGACCGCCCTGAGTTTTACTGTGTGTGTGTGTGTGTGTGTGTGTGTGTGTGTGTGTGTGTGTGTGTGGTGCGTCCAGATCCATCAGTCATGTCAATAAACCTGTGTTGGAAACCCATGGACTTTTTCGTTTTGGGGACTGCGTTGTGAAGAAACATAGAACCACAGCAGCTGGGCTTAGCTTCCCGCTGGAGGAACCCAGAGCATTCCCAGCCAACTACACACAGCCTGGCATGATGGAACTCTGAGTTCTCCAGCCACATATTACCTACAGAAGACTATTTCTCCAGCTCTTAGCATTTCTTACTTGCCTATAGTTTTCAGTGTAGGATTGAGTGTAGCCTCCTAGGCTTCCTCTAACCGACATTTCCGTATATAGTATTGTCTTTATTCAGATCACATTTAAGGAACTCACCTCTTAATAACATCCTTGCGTATAAAATGTGCAATGTATTAATTTTGGAGAAACATGTATGTGTAAACCATAGCACTTTACCATAAAAAAAAAAAAAAGAGGAAAAGGCAATTTGTATTTAGGCTTATAAATATATTAGTGATTCCATTGTTGACAAATAGGAGTCCAGCGATTCTGCAAGGGCAAAGTTTTCTTTTTTCTTTGAAAACACTTATTAGCAAATGTTTCAGAAAAAAAACCGAAAGATTATATGTTTGCTATTCCCCCCTTGGCTCAGTTCATGTAAGCTCGCTCCCTGTTCTGTGCTCATATACATATGTTAATTTAACAAATGTATTCATCATCTACCATAACTTATACTTTGGCTGCAGTGAGATAGGAAGAAAAATTTAAATACATTAAATCCAATGAGTTTCTTGAAGATGTAAAATAATCATGTAAATCCCCTGAATGCTATCCCAGCAGATTCATCAGTTGTCCTTTAGGGTGGGTATTAAACATGTTTGCTAATTAAATGGAGGGGAAACAGGAGCATAACACAAAAGTCTGTAGACAACAATACTAAATGAGTCTGTATAGCATAGAAGCTAAAAGGCTCAGGGCTGGGAGATACAAAGACCCTTGCAACCACAGATTGTTAAGGACACCAGGAATGTTACACATGCAGGGGTGTCAGCTCAATGGAGGAGATGAAATAGCTGCATTTAGCTCAGAAAAAGGAATGGATTTGATAACAATCGTGTGACATTTTGCTCACTCCTCCCACCCCCTTTTGCTATATGTAGAGTCAGATCTCACCCACATCCTCCCAGAATGATATCCCAGACTCTCCCTCCCTAGAACTTTAACTTTAGATCCCAGTTAATGGAACCCATTCTTAGGGGAGGTGTGACCTGTTCTTTATAAGTCTGATGACCTCTATGCTATGTCAGAGACCACACCAGATCCTAAGTGCTTATGCTAGGAAATTCACCTTCAAGGTCACATGTACTTTGCAAAGGAATTTCTATGTAGTCATACCTTATGCTTGATTGTGTACCTGGAATTCAAATGATTGTCACCTGGAAACTTTTTCCTAAATTTTATAATGTTTGAATACTCTGACAATAGACCATCTGGCATCAGACTCATTAGATGTTTGATCCAGCCTGGTAGACTAAGTCAGGTTGAACCAGGTTTTCATTCTCACTGTTACTGGTCCATTTTCCTCTAAACTATGATGACTGCAAGGATCCATTGAACTCATATTTGAAGGCAAAGTTTCTAGTTTCATGTTTTTAATTACTGAAAAGCTATCAGAAAATTATTTGACTTAAGGTATATGAAAATAACCATAGTCATTCTTTATAGTATTTTGTGAAGATCAAGTTAGATTTGTGTAGCAAATGCATGGAGTGGCACATGGAACCTTGTAAACATTCAATAATTCATATTTTTCCAAAAACATATATTTTCTTTCTTTTTGTAAGGCTCTTTCAAATACTACTCAAAATAATTCTTTGAAGGCCAGATCTAGTCCTTCAGCAAGAAAGTACCAAAGTCATCTTTAGATCACATATAAAAGAATCCACTGGGGCAAATAAGGAAATACTGTATTTCTATCAATGGTATAGTTAAAAGTGTTATCAAAACCAGATTGGTTCTCACATAGAATTATATACTGCTGCTCATCTTAAAGCTGTTTCAGAGCTCTCACTTTTGCTGTTGTTCTCTGAAAGAAAAGAAACATAAATAAACACTTGTATGGGAGTGAGAAACCACAGTAAAGATTTGGGGCAAAATACAATGAACAGACACCAAGCAAGCTTTTACCTTAGCCTAAACTTGAAATCTAGAAACATTCTGTTTTGTTTCATAAAAAAGCATCCCGTGTCCTCTATTTTCTTTCTTCAAAAAGAAAATCTCTCCCCTTGGATAGATTAGATTGACCAATGCGTAAAGACACTTGTCAATAAGCCTGATGACCTGCCTTTGATCCCTGGGACTCACAAGGTAGAAAAAGAAGACAGGTTCCTGAAAGTTGAACTATGACCTCCAAGTGCACACAGTGGCATGCACATACTTGAACATTCTCCCGCATGTATACATGGAATAAATCAAAAATTATAAAATATTTTTAAATGATTATTCTTTTCCTGAAAGACAAAATGTCAAACTTCTAAAAATCAGTGCTGTAAGAAATGAGCCTGAAGTTACTCTGGTTATAACAAACAAGATGGTCATTATTGAAAAGAATCTTTAAGTCGTGGGGAGAAAGAAAATAATCAAAGAGAGTTGTGTGCCTGCTGTGGGCTTAGATTGTTGCAAAAGAATAGCTGAAAACACAGTCTTCTAAGATTAGCAATCAGAGTTCATCTTAGTCATGAGAGACTTCCAAAAATTACACACCGTGTCCGTGCCTCAGTTTCCTCTTCTGAAAATGAAGGATAGTACCTATCTCATGTCTACCATATGGTCTTAAAAACCAATTTTCTTTACCTATGGTAAAACTGAAACTTGAGCATTTAATTTTTTCTGTGCTTGTTTTGCTTTTTGGAGACAGGGTTTCTCTGTGTAATAGCTCTGGAAGTTCAGGAACTCTCCTTGTAGACCAGGCTGGCCCAGAACTCTCAGAAATCTGCCTGCCTCTGCCTCCCAAGTGCTGAGATAAAAGGCAGGCACCACCACACGTAACAGAATTTTTTTTTAAAAAATAAATTGTATAAACAAACAAATAAATAGAGTAGTGTCTGAGAGGCATTCGAAGGTAATTCAGATTGAAAACATAATTTAAATTTGAGTACTATTCCATAGAAATCCTAGGGCCATCACCTGGATCATTTAGGTCTTGACTCTGCTCATTAAATTCACTGAGAAACCCATTATAATGAAGCAAAACCAACCATTCAATCAGTCAATGCCTGGAAACTCTTTCTAATGGTCATTAATCCTCACATGAATTAAAGTTTGTATGCATTTGAAAAGCATTGGAACTAAAATTTAGTTCTTGGATATGTGCATGTATATTACCTGTCAGTATTAAATAGGTGTGTTTTTGGCCCAGATCCCAGAGTGTCTGACTTAGTACATCTTTAATGACATACAACATTTTAGGTTGAACGGCTACAAATGTAATGCTGATGCTGTTATCTGAGGTTAAACTTTGAGGACTACTGCTTTCAATGTGACAATTCTCTCTCTCTCTCTCTCTCTCTCTCTCTCTCTCTCTCTCTCTCTCTCTCTTTCTCTCTCTCTCTCTCTCTCCACTATACCATTTATTTCTTTTCAACTTAACCCAAGTGAGCAATCATGTATATTTCCAAATGCAGCCAGGGTCTCAGAGCCTATTCAGGGTATATGCAAGGTCTTGTTTCTGGCTACCTGGCCCCCTACATGGTAAGGCAGATGGAAGACGCTATGTTTATTCAGGGGAGCCAGAGATTCAGGAACAAGCCACTGCTTTCTTCTCAGACCCCTACAGGCAGGATCTTGCCTTGACTGAAACCATCATATTTCTTTTTGACATTAAACAAAAACCCAGCTTCCATCCTCTTTTGAGTATCTTCATTTCCTATAAAATCATTTTTGATGTGACAATTCCACTTCAGTACTTTTTCGAAAAGCTTCCTCTTCAGGTATTCTAAATATGATTGCTTTTATGCCTTAAAGATATTCTTAGATAAACATAAAGCCTTTGATATCTGTAAATAATAAATAAACATATGCATCCCATAAGATGTGTCCAGTAACCAAATTTCCCCTTCACCATCACTCATGTACCCAGGGGAAGTAATTGCATTTATTAGGGAAACCTGTTTCTACATCCTATTAATCAATCATCTTCCACTGTTTGTTTGCAAATTATTTTATCACCCTGGGCACATATGTAGAAACAAAGAGAAAGGTGTGGTTTCATATTAGAGATGAAAATTGCATGGACTTGTGCTAATGATGTCTAATGTATACAGAAGAGAAAGACTTGGACAGAGAAGTCCACCCTACTTGGAGGAGAATAGTGCTACTGGTTCAATTAGAATATAGCATTGCATATCACTTCTGATATAAAAGCAAACATCCTAATGCATTCAACTATCAGTGTGATATTTATACTTGACATAAATGACTCAGAAATTACTTAGATGCAATTGCTACAATGAGATACACATGCGTGTATATGACAATGAAAATTCAGGACTGTTATCTTTAAAAGAGCTTCTGACAAATTTCTGCCTTTGGTGTCACCATTTATATTTGGATATTCTGTTGACAGCAATAGGATGGTGATAAACACTTAAGAATTAAAATAAAATATCCTTTAAAAAGTGTGTTACAACTTCCTTTGCAGTCTCTAGTGCTATGCACCCAAGTTATGATGCCTTCTCAAACTCTCACTGCAGATACCTAAAATGACAATAATGATTATTAACTTGTAAGACTATCAGTAATTTAAAAGATTATATAAATATATAAGTAACATAAGAATAACTTAAAATTGTTCATACTTAAAATGTCATAGATATTATCTAATGCTATTGGTGCAAGTTTATTATTTCATTTTAGGTATCATAGAAATGAATAAATAATTTTTTCATGCACAAAATGTAATAGAGGAAACATTTGCTAATATGTTAAGTCAATTTATAGAGATAATTTTTTCTAATAGCATGATTTTATTTCTGGTTATTGCATTTCATAAAAGAATATAGCTTTCATTTTAAGCATAGGGGTGGGAAGTACCATGGATTGATTTATTCAACAAGAGAAATAAGTGAGCAAGCCAAAAGAGAGAAGAGCATAGATGGAGTTGTCAGCAACAGTTCCCATTCTGAGAGACTCATTTTTCTAATGTGATAATTGCTATTTATTTTATAGGCTCGAACATGACATATCACCACTGAAACTGCTTCTAATTCTGCTTTTATTATTAACCTCACTTTTCAATTCTTTATCGACCTTGGGCAAGACTATTTTCCTCTTCAGAGCATCAATAGAAAAGCTGGTTCAACTTTGCTTTAAAAGAAATTAATCTCATAGCTACTCCTACATTTTAAAAGGACCTTGTATGAGAATGTTAATAGCAGCTATTAGATATGGAGTCAGCCCTTCCCTAAGAGGGAAACAAAAAGGCAGGCTTAGTGTCATCTCATCAAAGAAATGAATAGTATAGCTGTGTAGTGCTGCTGCAGACAGAGCACCTTGATGCAGACTAAGCCCTCAAAGGACTGACATCCTAGCTCACAATTCTCTTGCTGGGTAAACTTGAGGTAAATTCTACAACACTCCAACTCATTCTTTATGTAAAATGTAAACATGAACCCATATATCATGTCAGTTCTTTGTTGACAATGGTAGGGTGGTGATAAACACTTAGGATTCAAATGATAAATTTTTTCAACAGTATCTTTTTTTCTAGTTTTTATTCTTTAATCTTTTTTTTTCACAGCCCAGTTTTTATTTCTGTCCCTGTCTGCTGACTGACTCTTCCACATTCCATACCTCCTCTACCCCACCCCACCACCATCTCCAAGAGGATGTCCCTACCCCATTCCTCCACCCCACCAGACTTCCCCATTCCCTAGGGCCTCAAGTTTCTTGAGGCTTAGGTGTATCTTCTCTCACTGAGTCAAGATATGGCAGTCCTCTGCTGTAAATGTGTTGCGGGGGCCTCATATTAACTGGGGTATGCTGTCTGGTTGGTGGCTCAGTGTCAGAGCAATCTCTGCGGTTCACATTGGGACTGCTGGTCTTCCTATAGGGTCAACCTTCTCCTTGAATTTTTCCAGCCTTTCCCAAATTCAACCACAGAGATCACCAGCTTCTGTCCATTGGTTGGGTGTAAATATCTGCATCTGACTCTTTCAGCTTGTTATTGGGCGTTTCGGACAGTAGTCATGCTAGATAGTATCTTACAACTGTCTTTGCCACTCTCTAGTTTTATGAAGTAGACATCATGGTACCTTGTCAAAGCTCCCTTTCTTTCCTAAGACTCACGTATAGACGGAAGAAGGGGAGAAGGACAGAAGGTAGGGTTCAGGCAGAGAGGGGTAAAGGGATGGAATAGCAAGTGAAATAGCCAGTGGGGAAAAATGAAGCATGAATGAGAAAGCCAGTCAGAAACACAATCAAAATATCACTCCCCGACTACAAACAGAATATTTTCAATCAGGATAGCAAAGACTGAATTCCTTTTCCATGATAACCTTGTACTCATGTATTTTATCATAAACTTCACCAGGTTAAAAAAACAAAACAAAGCATTTATATGTTTATTTTTTTCCAGAGACAAGTGGGCACTAATGGAATGCTTTCAATGTCTGATCTAAGAATTACAGTTCCGTTTAATCATCATAATCTATTGTAAGTTAAACAGTAAAAGCGTCAGTACTAAAAATTGCAACTCAGCATTTCCATAGTTGATATAGACTCCCTGGGTTTTCAGGGCTTGTAGAAGAAAGAATCATACACACACACACACACACACACACACACACACACACATATATATACATGTATATATGTGTATATACATATACACATATATACATATATATGTTATACATATACACATACACACACACACACATACACACACACACACATATATATCCTTTAGATTTTGTTTAGTAAATACTGTGAGATTCTGTATCACAGCTCACAGAAGTCTAGACCATCTTCTAACTTGCCAGAATGTCCCACACTGTGTGTCTGACAAGGCTTTAGACTTGTATAACTGCCTTATGAACGAAACGCACCTTATGCTCACACAGGCTCCTTTCAAATGAAGCCACGTGCAGAAAGTGTGGAGCTCGAGTGACACTCTAGGCAATTAAGATCTCAAGAGTCTAAGAAGGATGCAGAGATTTTCAAAAATAATTTCCACTGTGGCAGAAATGCATATTGATTGAAGTTACAATGTCACTCAGAAAGTTTGTAAGTCTTTTTAAGAATGGCATTAAGCAACAACAGATAATTGACGGGGACAGACACTTCAACAGAGGTTGACAGAAGGACTGGAATGCTTCAACAAGAGAAGAGAAATAATGCAGTGAGAGACAAGCATGAAGCCTTTCTTTTCTATTCTTTTCCTCTCTGTATCCTCAAATATTGGTGTCAGTATACTCATTCTTTTTCATTTGTTAAACACAAAGCACATTTAATATTTGTCTTTTAAGAGCTCAAATAGTAATTACTATGTTATGCATTTAATCTCTAATGCCTTAACTAAGTAGGACACAGTTTGGAAAATGGAGCATATGGTGGCCATGTGCAGAATAGAGCTGGGAAACATGGGAGAAATGCGATGAGGGCTGCTTGTTTTGAATCTACAGAATCCATGAAATAGAGAGCTTCAAGTTTTCTTTCCATCGAAAGCTCAGAAGTTGGTTTTCCACCTCATTTCTAGTAAGACAATAATATGAATAGTGTTGTAATCAGATACCATTTATGTCATACATCTAGAAAGAAAAGTCTACCTGTAAATATATAAGCATAGAAATCTGTGTCTTATCTGGACAACGAGGATTGGTTATCCTCTTATTTAGTGATTACATGGTTTAGGATTGAAGCATGGTCTACCTAAGAGGTATTCCATAAAAGAGAATATCCATTGTAATGTAGAAACAAGGTTTCTGGCCAATATCTGAGTTCCACTGAGGAGAAAAAAATAATTGTTCAGATATAAACTATGTAAATATGAATGCTGTGGTATGTGAAATCTGTTTCATTTCAACATAGTTGATGTTATCTGAACACTTAGAATATGCCTATAATGTTTCTGGGATGAGACATGAAGAAACACTCATATTTAATAACCTATTCCTGAGAGTTAGTTACATGAAATATAACCCCATGGACCATAAGGAAAGACATTTTTCCCCCGCCCTCTTCAGCATTGTGAAGATATAAATAAAATGAGGGCCTGCAGCATGTATCAAGATTGTAAATGACCATTCAAAAATATTTAAAGCAACATATTTATAAGAGGACAAACCTGTGAAATAAATAGATTGTCTACATGCAAGGTCATAAAATTTTTTATGGCAAGTAGAGAAAGGATGTCCCATGAGAACGTTTGTGAGTATTTCATTCTTTGGCATGTGGTTTCTTTACTAGTAAGAGACTGTGGACTGAAAGGTTATTAGTAAGTGCCCTTGGATGCTTTTCCTTGCCTGTTGTTCACTGCCATGTTCATGAGTATTGTAAGCATATTATGAAGCTGAGAAGAATAATATCATGCAAACAAGAGTGGGTTTGGAGTGCTATCACCACCACCACTCGCTCTTGGGAGAGACACTTAATAAAGTCAGCTCTTAAAATCACGTGTGAGGCTTCCAAACCCACATTTTCTAGTTGCCAGTTCTGTGACCTTGAAAATGTTTTTTCCTCTGGACCTGTTTTTATTTTTGGAAGATTAATAATGCTTCTCAGGACACCCTATTTTGGATTCACATGAAATGCCATCTGAGAACAATGTGAAATATGGAAATAAAGGCTATTTTACAAAACCCAAAAATATTATACGATACAACATACTGCTATGCTATTTGAGAAAGAATAAATCACACACTTGTCCATATATGAACTAAATAGCAGTTATAGAGGAAAAGCATTTTACCAGAGATTAGAGTGGCAGTTAAGGACATAATGTTCAGAGTTAGAATGGAATTTTTGCCTCTGTATTTATAGACCACCGTGTGGTCTCTTAAACATATAAAACAAATCAGATCTCATGTGCAATTTCTATATAATTTACTTCAGAAAAATTTGAGTATCTGTTTTACTGGTTTCTTTTGCATTATTTTGACCTAAGGAAGTAAAGGCTGGTATTTTTTTTTTTTTTTTTTTTTTTTTTTTTTTTTTTTTTTTTTGCCTTGTGATGTTGGTGAGTCACAATGCATTATTATGAGGAAATGGTAGTGGTAAAAATATGCCTGTGGTGACTGGAGTATCAGGGTGACGCTTGTTCACATGGTGAGAGACACAAAGCATATCTAACTAAACCAGTATGAGGGGTAGGTACAAATATCAAAGAATCATACTGAGTGACCTACTTCTGACAGCCTGACTCTATCTTTTAAAGGCTAATACACTCACAGTATTCACAGAACACACAATGTGACTGGTAAGCTAAATGACCACAAATGCACTGAAACAAAGGTGTCACCTACAGTCAATGTTTGGTGATGAAGATGATGGTAAAGGTGATGACAACTACTCATGTCATGTGCATCAATCAGTGATTTACCAAGGCCCATCAAGTCTTATATAATTGAAGAGGTGTTATTGATCTTTGTTCCCTCAAGCTTAACAGGACTCTAGTCTATAGTAGGATCCAAATATACATGAGTTCAGTAATCAATCAATTTTTAACAGGAAGAACAATACTTAATCTAGTTTTTCTCTCATTAGTAAATTTTCAATTAGCTTACATTACTATATTTAGAATGTCTGCATATCAAAAGCATAATGCTAGCTTTGTGCCCTGGATTCAATCATTTTGTCTTCAACCCTCTTAATTTACTGAAACAAATGAAAGGATTGGATAAACAAGCAACTATATTTTTGAAACAGCAGCTAAAAATGTAATTATAAATCACTAGACTTTTAATTTTATGTGAACATTTGGTCTTTGATTGTAAAACTTATTTGTGAAGACTATTCTCTTAAGACTTTTAAAATGTTTTTCCACTTGGCTTAGATGAATTTCATGGTCTTATTGCCAGAAAAAAAAAATCTATTTCACATATGGTCAAGTTTTAGTGAAACACCTTTTACCAGATTTGTTAAAAAAAATATATTGAATTCACATTTATATTGCAGTTTATCACCATAGAACTGTCTTGAAGAAATTAGAAGCTTGTTTTACATGATAGAGAAAACTCCTGCTAGGCAATTCTGCTTCATATTATTTAAATCCATATAATAATACACAGTGGGGCCTAATAAGTATGCCCAGCTTGAGCCATTTGCCTGAGATTTTCCAGATTATAGCTCTGAAACAGTTACATTTAGAAAAATAGATTCAAGTAATAACATAAAGAAAACAGTAATATTCATATAGTATGAAGGCATTTGGGCATCTGTGGACAATGTTCAGTGTACAATGTACTATACTTAGAGACATTGTTGTTTCTCATGAATTCTGGAGATGGTCAATTTCTAGTGACATCAAGGGTGCTGCTAAATGCCTGACCTCACATAGAATGGGAAATATAATACAGTATTATCTGGTCCTAATTGTGAACAGAGCTACTCATAAGGATCTTCTATATCATTGTGTGTTACTACATATGTATGCTGTCTTGATAAACCGGCATCAGTTTATGTTCAATGAAGCATCAGTCCTTCCCGTTTCTCAAACTTTGTGTCATTAAGTCAACATTCACTCTTGTCCCAACATATCACTATGAAAAATTGATATTATAAAAGCTTATAGTCACGATGGAATCTTTTGTAGGTCATTGTCTGTCTCCTGGATAAAGAATTCATCAGTGATTTCTTTCTTAGTCTGAACCTTGACTCATCAGAGACAGATAGAACACATTCTGGAATGGTCACTTGTTCACAATTTTGAGACCGGTAATGGTAGATGACTGTGTACTAAATTTTCTAAGATTACATAAATCCTTAGTTCTATTGCAAAGAAGAATAGCTAGGAGTAATGACAATATATCATTTCTTTTAATAAAGCTAGCAAACTTGGAACTTTCATCACTAGCAAAAGATAAATATTTGAGGAGATAGCCATACTCAAATTTATACTATATATAATTCATACATGTATTGAAATAGCTGCACATGTATGCAATTTTTTGTGTGTACACATGAATATGGAAGAGAGTGGTTAGTGTTCAGTGCCTTCTATTGTTTTCTACAACTTTTTTGAGGTAGAGTCTCTCTCTGAAATTAATTTCATCAATTTTGTTAGGCTAGATGACCAGAAAGCCTCAGGTTCTACATGCACCAGCCTACCTACTGCTGGTTGATATCACAAGTGCCCACTAACCAACCAGTGTTTATCCATGGATGATGGGGATCTGTACTCAAGTTCTCAAGATTGCTTAATAAGTATTTTACCAACTGAATGATCTACCCAGAACTACGTGTCAGTTTCCACTTCAGTAATGCATTAAGAGAGGGCTAGAGAGAAAGGTAAATAGTTAAGAGCACTCACAGTTCTTCCAGAGGACCAAAGTTCAGTTCCAAGTACCCATAATGGGAAGTTCACAACTACATGAAACTGCAGTGTCGGGGAATCACTCCGTATCTTCTGGATCCCTCAGTGTCTTCTGAGCTATATGGACAATCTCATACATGTGACACATACTTATAGACGCCAACAAAAATAAATAATGTGTTAATATATTGGGGAAACATGTATACCTTCTTGTTTGAAACTCATTATTTTTTAAATTAGTAAATAAATAAATTGATTATTTACACTCCAAATTTTATTCCTCTCCCTGGCCACCCTCTGACTGTTCCACATCTCATACCTTCTCCGCCCCACTGTCTCCACGAGGATACCCCTGCACAACCACACCCCACCATACCTCTAAACACCCTGGGTCACCAATCTTAGGTGCATCTTCTGTGACTGAACCCAGACCAGGAAATCTTTGTCATATATGTGTTGGGGGTCGCATATCAGCTGGTGTATGCTGCCTTGCTGGTGGTCTAGTGTTTGAGAGATCTCAGGGGTCCAGACTAATTGAGACTGCTAGTCCTCATACGAGGTAGCCCTCATCCTCAGTTTCTTCTAGCATTTTCCCAACTCAACCACAGGGGTCAGTAGCTTCTGTTCATTCATTGGATGCAAATATCTGCATCTGACTCTTTCAGCTTTTTTGGGGAGTTTTCAGAGGACAGTCATTATAGGTCCCTATTTGTGAGCACTCCATAGCCTCAGTAATAATATCAGGCCTTGGTACCTCTCCCTTTGGGCCTGTCGCTGGACCTTCTTTTCCTTGGGCTTCTCTCCATTCCCATACCTGCAGTTCTTTCAGACAGGAACAATTATGGGTCAGAGTTTTGACTGTGGGATGGCAACCCCTCCCTCTCTTGATGCCCTGTTATTTCTGCTGGAGGTAGGCTCCATAAGTTCCTTCTCCCTTCTGTCAAGCATTTCATTTAAGGTCTCTCCCTTTGAGTCCTGGGAATCTCTCAACTTCTCCAGGTGTCTGGAGCGTTCTGGAGGATTCCCCCCAACTTTCTACCTCCTGAGGCTGCCTGTTTCCATTCTTTCTGCTGACCCTCAGGGCTTCAGTCCTTTTCCCTCATCCAATACCAGATCAGGTTTCCCTCTTTCTCCAAGCTTGACTGCTCCTCTGAAGACCCAACAGTTTGAAGGCCTCTGAGGAGATCTACTACAGCCAGGGAAATAGATCTGAAACTCAATATTCATTTTTTTTTTTTGCTTCTGTGAATTTTATTTTTTCAAGTAATCATCTTCAGACCTTTAATTTCAAAGTGAAAAACTGAAATTTATTTTAAATATTACCATATTTAAAGCATGTATTAAAACAATTTAAACATGTATTATTCTTTTTTATTGGATATCATATTTACATCTCAGATTTAATCTCCTTACCCCATTCCCCCCACCACTCAAGAACCTCCTACCCCATCCCCCCTCCTCCTGCTTCTATGAGGATGTGTTCCCACCTACCTCCCCACTCCTACCTCCCCACCCTCAAATTCCCCCCCACACTCGGTGTTCAGCCTTTATAGGACCAAGAATCTCCTCTCCACCCCCTACATATACAGATGTAGTCATGGGTCCTTTCCTATGTGCTCCCAGACTGGTGGTTTAGACCCTGGGGTGCTCTGGTTGGTTGGTATTGTTGATCTCCTCGTGGGGCCATAAACCCTTTCAGCTCCTTCAGTTTTCTCTCTAACTTTTCCATTGGGAACCCCTTGATCAGATCAGTGGTTAGCTGTGAACATCTGCCTCTGAATATGTCAGACTCTGGCAGACCTCTAAGGAGACAGCTATATCAGGCTCTTGTCAGCATGTGATTCCTGACATCCTCATCAGTGTCTACCTTTGGTGACTGCACATGGGATGGATACCCAGGTGGAATGCTCTCCAGATGGCCCCTCCTCCAGTTTCTGCCCTACACTTTGTCTCCATATTTTCTCCCTTGAGTATTTTGTTACTCCTTCTAAGTAGTACTGAGGCATCCACACTTGGTCTTCCTTCTTCATGAGCTTCATGTGGTCTGTGAGTTAAATCTTGGCTATTTCAAGCTTTTGGGCTAATATTCACTTATCAGTGAGTAAATACCATGTGTGTTCTTTTGTGATTGGGTTATCTCACTCAGGATGATATTTTTAGTTCCATCGATTTACCTAAGAATTTCTCGAATTCATAATTTTTAATAGCTGAGCAATACTCCATTGTGTAAGTGTACCACAGTTTTTGTATCCATTCCTCTGTTAAAGGACATCTGGGTTCTTTCCATCTTCTGGCTATTATAAATAAGGCTGCTATGAACATAGTGGAACATATGTCCTTGTTATATGTGGGAGCATTTTCTGGCTATATGCCCAGGAGTGTTATAGCAATATTCTTAATATATTCTGTTGTTCCCCTTCACTTTGTCTCTAAGTATAGAAAGAGTGTTCAGACCATATCTGTTTGGCACATTGGCTTCCAATTCCCATCTGATGACAATACTGTCTTCAACCTATTCAAGTCTATATTTATCATAGACCCTTGTATTTTGTACAATGATACAGAGTTAATGAAGAGGTACAATGTCTCTGAAGACCCAGTTTACATTTGAGCCTGTCTAAAGAATTGCTGTGACTTCAGAGAAACTTGAAAGATTTTCTGAACACTTAGTTGCAATGTAACTTTCCATCTACTTTTCTCTTTGCCAAACGCACCACAATCACTTATTCCTAAATGTATTTCTCAATAAACATTCTCTCTGTGAAGATTTCCATCATAGAGTCTCCTTCTAGGGATCTTGGTTTCTGCTACTCAATGATCCATTTCCAAGACTGTATATTTTACATTTTTCTACACTTTTGCTTGTGTCCTAACAATGCTTACTTAATTTTGCCCCATTGTTAAAAGAACTATGTTTCAACTTGATTTTTGTTCAAGATGTTGACTATGAAAATAATAGAAAAACACCCAAAAGTATTATATAAAACTAGGCATATCCTACTATGAAATCTTCAGAGTAACTGAGTAGTAAAAGTGAGCAGTACGGTCACATACTCTCAGGAAACACAAACAACTAAAAAATGCTCAATGATGTGGACCAGTGATGTGTCCTAGATGTGTCTTTCCTGTTAAAGACTGAGTTATATATATTTTCTAACTTACAAATAAGATTATAAATTCTATTTTGATAAACAGAAGTCTTGTGATGTTATCAATATTTTTTTTCACATAACTTAAAATTCCTAATGCTCTTTAAGGCTGTTGGTCCTTAAATGTTTTCACAATCTCTCTCTGTTCCACTTGTCTTAACATTTACCACGTCCAAATAATCATCCAAACTCCTACTCTCCTGTTCCATGAATCATAAAGACCTTTCTTCCTTTCAATCTCTGATTTCTGGAGCACAAACATGATTTCTGCCAGGCACTTAAGAACAACTATGTCTTATCAATCATCTCAAAGACTGGATGACTAGGCAGGAGTTACTAACTTCTTGACTTTTTATCTTATTTCAGGGTGTCAAAGATGGAATTAATGGGCCTCAGAGAGGTGTTGTTCATGACAAAAAAAAAAAAAAAAAACCCTGTAGATATAAGAAATGAAGTGTACAATCCAAAGTTGGGGCATTTGCTCTCCATGCAGCCAGTAAGGTATATTGATTGAAATGACCTAAATGAAGTGGAGAAAAAAAAACTTCCATAAAAACAGCCTTATGAATTACACATAAATATCACCCAATCCTATAAATTCCATCTTAAAATTCTGCTGAAGTCATGAACAAATCTTATGTGTGTATAATCTGAAACAACAAAAGATCTTTCCATATAAACTTCTAAGGACATGGAAAAACTGTTCAGATTCATTTCCCAGCCATCATTTCCTCCCACTGATTTATACTCGATGTCTCTTCTAGAGCAAGAAACTCAGCTGGTAGAGCAGAGTGTGGCATTCTACTTGAAATTAAAATACAAAACTCTTTTCTATATCTGAATGTGAAAGGGAAGATAGATCTGAGTTAAGTGAGAGAGAAAGCCCTGACTGGCTATCATTTCAGACTCCTATCTGGGGTTTATATTTTAAAGAAAAAAAATGACTGGAGTATATTGTGCACTCTTGTACTTGTAGGTGTATTTGCAGACTAAAGACAAACACAAAAAGACTGGCATTAAGTAACATTGCAGATGTATGGATTTTTCAGAATGTAGGGTACTTAACAGATACTCTTTATATAGATGTGCATTTTTCCTTAGGATATCCCTTTTCCTGAATATCAATTTGCTAATGTAAGTTTTTAGTATTTTAAGTGATTCACCTCCTTTATAACCATATCTATAATTTGTGTGAACCTCCCATTGTTAAACCTATAATGGAATATCTCACAACGAAATCCTCTTATACTTTTAGTTGTCTTGTAATTTTGTTTAATTTTGGGTACTATAGTAATGTCACATGATAGAGAAGTCTTGCTGAAAATAAAGACGTGGCAAGACCCAATTCTGAAGTTAATGCACAGTCCATGGTGCCCAACGAGAGATATAACACACCCTGTAATTACTTATCTAACTCAACAAAAGTTATGGAGTTCTTTAACATTCTGGAAACTAATTTATTTACTGGATTTCATAAAAACAAAGAAATCCAGCCAAGTCCTTGCTGTTGCTTCTGTCTTATTATTCATTACACGGAAAGAGAAAGATGTACCTTACACTGATGCACCGTATATCATTCATTTAAAAAGATTTAAATGTTTGTTCATTTTATTTTACATTTGATCATAGACTGAACATGTTTTTGCTTTCTTTTAAAGAGCATAAGAGTGGCTAGGGTGAATATTGACAGTAAAATTGTTATCAGATAAATAGATTAAAAAAACCAGAGAAAGGCTACTCAATGAATCATTCAAGTCACTGATGATTCTGACATGAATCAGGGTGCTAATTGGAGTATAAGAATTAATGAGTTGAAAGTATTTTTAGAACATAGTACATACAAGTTTTATACTCTAAGGATTCATCAAATTCTAAAATACATGCATATCTTCAGGGGAAAAAAGAAAAAAAAAAGCAAAAGATTGGCAGCAAAGAAAGCAAAGGAAGTGTGGATTTTTCCAGTCCTCAGTCCTCTGCTCAACTCAGGGCAGGAAATGTAGGATTCCATCATTGTCACAGTTCTGTCTAGTCTGAGTAGATCCTGGCAGTGACAAGTGTCACCTATGAGTGAGGTGGGTGCTTAATGCTGAAGAGCAAATTGCATAGCCAATGAATGCAAAGCATCTCAAGAAAAACCCTTTTCCCAACAGAAATTCTTGATAATGTGAGTATGATGAGAAGCCTGGTGTCTGAGATTGACTTGGAAATATTGTCTAGGGAAGAAAAATATGTCTGCATCATAAGTGGCTTACACTCTGCCTTGGTCATTTTCCATGTTTTTGAATTATAATAAATATATTTGATACACAGCCGGAAGTATTTAAACACACTGTTTTGTTAGTGGCCAGGCAGAGGGGAAGAACTATACTGTAACACAGTCCGTGAAATAGAGTTTGTTAAGAGACAAACTTGCAAGCCCAGCTCCCCAGTTCTTGAAAACTAAGGAATGTTGAAGGTATACAATTTGAAAGCTCCTCTTAGCATTTGGAGCTAAGATGACATTCTCATGAAAGATAGACTCTGTGCCATTGGAACTGAAGGACATTTTCCAACAAGCAGTTTTTCCTTCACCCACTTCTTGATCTTCAACATTGCATTATATGATAAGGTGATATTTTGATGAACAATTTAAGTGTCTGTGATCAGTCTCCCTATAAAATTAGTTTTCCCCCAAATGTCTGTTATATTCCAGTTGTTAAATTACTTCACGCCATGCTTCACGTCTTATACTGTATAAGACAATCAAACGGGAACACCACTGCACAGCATTAAGTGCCAAATATTCTCTGACACTCCAGTAGCTGAGTGAGAGCCAAAAACATATGCACTTGCTCAGGTTCCTTGCTGTCCTGATTGTCAAGTGAGCACAGCTTGAGAAACTCTGCTTTACCAAGTGTCAGGACTGTGTTTATGTTGTTATTGTTCTCTGAGAGTAAAGTGCACAGTGCTGTTATCTGGAATGATATCATTGATAGTGAGGATCACCATTACGACTTGTGTAATTATTGTGGCACCAGTAACTGAATCATCAAATATTTATATGACTGTGCTAGCTATTTTGGAAAAGCTGATTTTCTTAGAATCATTGCTTTCTACTAAATATTTAAGTGAGATATGGAATTCCTAAGAATGCAAGAGTGAAAAAAAAAGGCACATGTCCAGAAAGATTTTACTTACAGGTCACTGAGCATGTACCAAAGAGTATCTTCCTGGATGAGAAAGCATCTTGTTACTTTGTCCGCTATCACCTACTTTTCCTTGTCAACTAAGATAATCCATCTCCTTATTTGCCACTGATAGGTATTAGGTAAGAGAGCTAAGGTTTTATGGCCAAATGAAAATAGAGAATATCAAAACCAACAGAATTGTATTGTATCCCATATGTTTGAAATATCTATTTGTATTCTATTATAGATCACATCCAGCATAAAGAATGTTATCCAAATTTCAGCATTCAATTGCTCAGGCATTGAACCCAAGGGATTGAACTGCTGCTTTTGCTTTAATACCACACGTTATTTTGTTGCTCATAGCTTCCTCCCCCACACCCCATTGGGGCTTGTAAATTGGAATTAGAAAACTTGTGGGAAGAGATAGGGAAATATCGTGACCATCTGCAGAGAGGAGTGGTAATAGAGAGTTCACACAGAGAACAATGCCACTTTTACCAGGTTCAGTTAGACCATATTATTGCTACAGCATAAAGTCAAAGTCTGATTCAAATTTCTCATTAGGAGGGTAATGCTCAAAGTCCTACAAGTATTTACTTAAGAAAGGGCAATAAGGTTATGTGCATTCTTAGCATTAAATTAAAATGGTGTCTGGTAGGGTATTAAAAAGTCCCCTACCACCATTGTACCATGAAGGCAATGGGCCATTAGCCTTCATTAGTAAATCGGAGCCTCAGATAACCCTGTTTTCTGTCTGACTTTAAAGACGAAGATACAGTCCGTACCACTTAATCTGGACCCAGGTAATAAGCACATCTTAATTAAGATGCCCTGCTGGGAACCAATTTAATGCAATATATATAATAGGGTTTCAATTCTGCTTTGGCATCTTTGTGCTAGATAATAGGGGTGTCTGCAGAAGCTTTATGTCACTAATTTCACGAACTAAATACAATCTCAGTATCTCAGCATGAGTATTTTGAAAGCTTGGAAGAGGAGAAAAAAATGAAATAACATCAACTATTTTAGAATAGTGTTAAGGGAACAGCTTTTAAACTCCTTTTCATCAGTGTCTCATTTTTAGAAGCAATGTTTAAGTGCACTGATAATAGCATCAATTGATCTCTTCTTTCTTTGTGCAGAGGCTTTGTAGGTCGCTCAATATTTCTTGAATTAAAAAAAATGTTGTTTTACCCTAAATTCCCTTTTTGATATGTGTTATAGAGATCTGACTGATAGATTGAATCTGAAGAACAATTGTGGAAATATTTAATAAAGTTAACAGGCTAAGTAGTTTTAATGGTTTACTTGTTTACTTTATGACAATAGAATTGGTTAATTTGTCCAAAACACAGGGAAATAACTACTTATTCCTCAACCTACCGATCTAGGTAGTGAATTGTCTGTCATGTTTTATCACCTGCTAATTTATTTATTCAGTTGCTCATTTATTTCACAAAACATCACATATTTATATACTATTAGTATATTAACAAGTTAGCAAGTCAGAATGCTGTACATATTACAGGTAACTAACTTGACAGGAACAAATAAGACGGGTCATAACTGTGTGAATGATATCAGGCTTCTTCAGGAGTTAATATGAGATCCATTCAGAACGTGGGCGACTCATTTCAATTAATTCTCAGAAAACAGATTGATTTGGTGCAGAGGCTGAAAAGTTATTGTGTTTCAACTTTTTATTTTAAAATATTTTCTTTATTCTTTTAATTTATTCTTCTCTCATACAATACATCCAGACCACAGTTTCCCCTCCATTTTCTCCTTCCAGTCACTACCCATCTCCCCACTCCCACAAATCTACTCCTCCTCCTGTCTAAGTTAGTTTTAATTCAGAGCATCTTTTACTTCAGTATATTCTTCAAAGCATAGCACTTCATCAGCAAAACAATATTTCCCACAGATATTATTTTTATTTTAGCCTGCAACAGTGAGGTTTCAGAACATATATGCCACCTAGACACACATATTTATGTCTGTTTTTGTTGCTGTTGTTCCCCAAACAGAACTGTATTCTAACAGTCTTGCAGAAAGTTTTCTTTTCCTTTGAGGTAAGAGAGGTAGAGACTGACGGGGATTATGGCAATGTATTTTATATTACACACTCAGAATTGTAACTGCATAAATGAAAGGACCTGGAGAAAGCACACAATCAAGAAGTCTATGTACTGATGAATTTTAAGAATAAAAAATAGAATCCTTCACTATCACTCCATTTCATTTGTTTTGATAAACATTTCAAGGGAGCTCTCTGCAGGGAACTATGATAAATGAAAACCTTGATTTCAATCATGTCATAATTTTGGGACACATGGTAGGTACATTAAATGGCTATATATATTCAATGAACTATTTGATAATCTATTTTATTTATCTACCTATTTAACGACATTTAACACAATAATTTCCATTTTCTCATATTCTTTACATAATAAATACATAATAAAATTAGTAAGTTTATTTATTTTTTATTCTTTATCCCAAACTTTTTAAATTGTACCTGCTTTCTAAGGCCATTTATCAAACAGTTATTTCATGAATTTAACTATTTTGTGTATTAACTTTGGTTAATTCATATTATCTTTAAAGTAAGAAAAGATTGAGGCATTGTTCACACATATAGAAAGTGAGATTATAGCATAGAGTTTATTTCAAGCTAATCTCCATTCCATAGGCTGTAAAGAAGTATAAAACATAACCATAGATATTTGTATCATGTTTAAAATTTTAGCAACCATTTTATTATTCATTTAATCTACTCATCTTAATGACTCATCTTTGAGGATACAACAAGACTTCTCAATTTTAGACTAAAAACTTGAAGTTTAAATAATTGACAAGTTTATTTAAATGTGAACAAGTGAAATTTGAGCTTATTTCTTTGAACGTTTATATCATTCAAATGACAAACAGCCTCCAACAAAAACTCTATGAAGAGTTGTGAGAATGTGAAGCTTGACACTTTGCTCTCTGTAGCTATAGACCATCTCTAAAAACAAATGCAACATGAAAACTAAGATGCAACCACTGTTTTACTCTAAAATGTCATTTTAAGTATGATGTTTTATCATCAACCATTTTGCTTTACTGGAATATTATTTTCAATCACGGAGATAGTCCTGAGCATTGGGATAATATACCAATATTTCTTTACTAATAATTTTTTAATTAGATTTTTTATTGGATATTTTATTCATTTACATTTCACATATCATCCCCTCACCCCATTTCCCCTCCCTAGAAATCCCGTTCCTCCTCCTCCTTTTTGCTTTTATAAGATTTTAATTACATGCAAGTAGTAAGGTCAGTTCTAGGTTGAGGAACTAGCAATACAATCACTGCAAATAGTCAAGAAACAAGCAAGACAATAAACACAAATAGTCAAAGAACAAGCAAGGCAAAATTGTGGATGTCAGAAAGTGCATGCTGACAGGAGCCTGATATACTAACCATTCTTAATGGTAAACTTTGAGATTTCCGATCCTGTATCAGCGCCCCTGTTCAAAGCAAAGTATGTAAAACAGGTGATGTAATTGTTGCTACATGTTCCCACATTACTTACATGGTTGTTATATGTACAGACTCATTACTAAGCAATTTTAATCTAAACAAAAAAGAGTAACTGCTGAGGTATCTGAACCTCTGCTGCTGGTAGAATCCACTTGACAGCCTGATTTCTACATGCACCGTTAATCTTCTTGGTTGAAACTAGTGTTTGTGTGATCACTAGGAATGCACTCCACAAGGAAAACTCATTCATTTTATAAAAGTTACAGATGTGCTGTAAGAGGCTCTTTGGGTACAATGCTAGGCTAGTTATAAAAACAGAAATATCATTTTTCATTAATATGTGGACAATAAAAGCATGATTTTGTAGAAACAAAAAAGACTGTTGGTTATTAAAGGATAAGAAATGTAGAGGAAAGAAGATGGAAGGAGGTCGGATAACAGGTGATAGAGCACAGGAATATAGAAACAGTGCATTTATGTCTATAGACGAGTAGGGTGACTGCAGCTTATAAACTTTACTTATATGTTTTATAAAGAACTAGAAAGAGAGTACGTTTTTATCACAAAAAATAATTGTTTAATATAGAAATGGTCATTATTTTGACTTAATCTTTAGACATTTAATATGTGTGTATGCACACAAGAGTGTTTGTGATACTTAAAAAATGATACTTAAAAAAGAGGCATAGTTAATTAGGTGAGAACTAAAATTTAAGAAAAATCTAAATTTCTATTTCAATTTAAAATATAATTATTTACTGAATTGAGGAGTATACATATCCCTGAATTTGAAAGAGACAAAAAGAAATATTGGGGTGAAAGTGAGCACTGTTAACATATATGTGTATGCAATGTTGGTTCAAGATATTTGGGCAGATTTCCTCAGCTTCAGAGTGAGAGGACAGGGAAGAAGGATGCCATTACTGTGTAGGAGAGAGTCAGGCCAGCAAAAGATACTAGTAGGTAGGATGAGGGCAGTGAGTTGTGATTGTCCTTTATCTAATCACTGTCCTCATATGGAAAATACTAGAACAAGCACTGAGTCATTTTGGATTTTGTTTCAGGGTGGTTAACACGATGCCTTAGTGTGCTGGCTAGCCCTGAAAATGACAGTTTTAATATGTGACTAAATACTTGCAGAAAAGTTGACTTTCCATTATAAACTCATGAATGACTATTTTGCTCTGTCCTCTGTTATAGATGAGGATATTCTTAGAGTTTGGGCATTTTTCTAAATCCTTTGAATTACTTAGAATGCTTCAAACATAAAACTAAGGTTTTTTGATTTTTTTCCCAGTGTGTTTTGTTTAAGTAAACTTGCCCAAAAATTAAAAAGTTCAAAACCAATAAAATAAAGGGACATAAAAAATAGAAAAAAAATAATGCAATAGGGAGTTTACAGACAACAACCTAAAACATGTATAGTTGACAGTTCATTGAAAATTTAATCTATCAAGACTCAACACTGTTTATGTATTTTTATTGTATTTCCCACTGTGCCCATGTTCAGTCATTTTGAAATTGAACAAGTAAAGACAAATTTTCTGTTTTCTGTATCTCTTTTTATTTATTCCCTTTGTAACACTAAGACACTGATGTTTTCATGATTTTAATGGTTGGAACAGGCTGTATTGCTCTCTTTCTTACAGGCAGCATGGGACTTGAAATTTTACTATCACATAACTACTTTGGGAGAAATGGAAATGAGTCTCTATGTTGGCTGATCCAGTCATCAAAACTTCAGTCAGAATGACAGGGTGAGGTTGGGGGAGGGGGGTGGGGAGCAGTGTGAGTGAAATTTCAAGATAGAATCCACAGGTATTATATAACTATATAAGGCTACTTCTTGAGATTGGCTTGAATAAAGGTAATTCCCCTCCCCTGGTTTTACCTCAGAATCAACTCATATTGCTTTTTGATTCCAGAGATACAAGAGTTTTCACACACTGAAAAGTAATTCAAAGTTTGCTCCTTAAGAAACTTACAGATTATAGAGAATTAAATGCAAAGGGAATCAAGACTGCCCGCGGAGATGAAGAACTTCTTGTCTTGTCCTGAGTCATCTTTGAATTTTGATCTCCTGAAAGATACATCTCAGTGTCTACTCTTTCCAGAGAAATTTTAATTTCTCTTTAATGAGAGTTTACCAAGGCATATATCAAAATGCTGCTTACTTCCCCCACTCTTTACAAATGTCCCATCTTCTTACAAATGACATAAATATGTTCTAATTTATACCTGAGTGATACTTCTTTGTGGCTATAATTGCTCTATTTTCCTTATTTAGTCTTCTTTTATGAGCATTTAGTCTGATTGCATAATTTGACTGTTTTAATGTATTTTTTAGAAAAATCAAGAATCTCTAGAAATCTGTATCTTTTGGTGACTTTAACTCTTTACATATGCAGGAGTGGCATGGTAGGATCATGCATTGTTTTCATACTAGTTTTACACTAGGATGCTGATTTCCCTACAGGCTCAACCATATCCATGTTCTTTACAGAGAAAAGAGACAGAGCTGATGTGTAATATAAATTTCATTCTTCATTCTTCCTTTGGTACACAAAGAAACGTGTTGCAAATGATTTTAAGCCATCATTAAATCTTATCCTATAATACCTGGACATTGTTAAATAGTCATGAAAATAGGCAGTCGGATTACTCCTGTTATGTTTTCCACAGCAACAGACAAATGAACAATTCAGATAACACTAATGAAACAATGCGGAACACTGAATGTCCTGAAGTGACTGTTTTGTTGGCACTTTTACAAGGCAAGGAGCCTCTACTACTGAGTGAACTGGTGCAGTAATTGAAAGCAGGTCAGAGAAAGTTGGAGGGACTTTTTAGAATTTTCCAAGGGGATTTCACACAGGCAAAAACATTTCATTTCCTTTCAAAACTGAATTAAATTTTAGCCTGTTGTGGCATGTTGAGAAGGCATATAAGTTCTTTAAACATAAGCTTATTTGAATAACATGACTACGATAACTAATCTTGGTGTTTGTTGGGCCCTGAACTGACAGTTCAGAGTACTAATATGTGACAATAAGAGACTCAACATAAACCAAGCCTTATCTTCCTCTTCAAACTGAAATGACTTTCATGTTTTCTACCTTAAAAACTTCTCAAGTTAGTTTCTCGAGCTGAAAAAAAAAAAGAAGTCAAATATATTTCAAGCTAATGTGTCAATCAAGAAACATTGTGCCTGTCAAAGGAGAAAGTAATACCTAATAAAATTATAGAAAATGAGTGTCTATGAATTGGGGGTGGGTGGGTAGTGTGGAGAATATCAACAGCCAACATAATAGTAGGAGCCACGGATAGAACCATATTAGTTAAGAGGACTAGATGAGAGAAGACCAGTGAGTCACATTTATAGCGAAGGTGCCAGTGAAGAAGGCAGGTCATTCACCAAAAAGGGTGACAGGTGGTACTAAGACAGGTAAAATTGTGCTCCTGCAATATTCATTGTCATCTGTGTTTCTTTTAGCTAAGCATCTCTTCTGATACAGAATTGTATAGATTTGGAGGTGGCTCATCCATCTTCTAAGCCAAGGGCAGGAAAATGTACTCTGACTTATCACTGTTAGGTCAAGAATTAGTGTAGCATTCAATATCCTGAAGCAACCTCAATTTCTCTGTCAATCTGAAAAGAAAAGATATGGAAAAATCCCTGATTTTCATACGTGTGTAGTGATTCCATAACTTGGTACAACTAATTATTAGAAATCAAAGGGGTGTCACCATTCTTCTCTTTTATTGTGTCCTTGGACTCACCTGCCCTGAGCTGAAGCCCATATTATTATTGAGGTAGAAATGTGAAATTCCACTTCTCCACCCCAACTTTCATGTCCCTTAATGTCCTTCGCACTTCCATTCTGTTCCCTCTGTCTTGATATATTATTCTCTCTTAGACATTTTCAATAGGGTTTTCCCTGTGTTGGTTATTCTCAGGTTTTGTCCTTCTGATGCCTCCATTTTTCTGAAGGAAGAGCAAGCTTTCTGAATTCTAAATCAGCCATGCGACTTATTACAGAACCTGTTCCATGGCATCAAATGACAATTTATAATGTAAAAGCTTTGGTTTGTCAGTTATTGTTTTCTGAGAATTCTATCACCTTGCTTGATACCTTTGTTTTCTACTCCCTGCTGTGCTATACTGTCTGCATGTTCCGTGTTTTCTCTGGTGTCTCTATCTGAACATGTCCTCTATGACCCTGTTGATATTCCCTCCCATTAAACAAGTATGTTTGTAGTACAGCTACTGGCTATAGATGAATTTATTTAGGAGCCAAGGTTGTTGTGAATTTTTAAGTTTTATCCTTTAACACCACTCCTTCCCTGAGCCCTGGTCCCAAACCAGAAATAATCCAGTAACAACCCATGTCATACACGAAATCTATGATGTACCTAGTCTTTATAATTACCCAGGTTTGGTTTCTGACCTTAATAGCCTATCCTCAAGATTTAAAATATGTTTGTTAGCCTTTCTTGCTCTGAAAACCCCCAGGCAGGAACTAACATATCACGTTGATGACTAATTTTGATGAAAATATATTTTAAAATATTTAATTCAACGTATGGCAGAGACAATAGCTATATTGTTTATAAAGATATTATCCATTTCTGTTCCAATGACCAACATAAGAGATTTCTGTGATGGATGTGGATCAGTGCTATAAGTTAATAGCCTATTTAAATGGTATTCCTGTGGGCAGAGAGCAAGATCTTTGAAAAAAATAGAACCCCATTTTCATCCATTTCTCTACTCAGCAGTAGACTAGGACGCTATGTTTAATTAACACCCAAATAAATTCCCATTAAATAAACAGTCTGATGGTCCTCACATTCTCATCGAAACAAATTTCATATATCAATATTTGAGGAAATTCCAATTGTGTCGTACCTCAAAAAAGTCATTTTTTAAAGCCACGATTAAATGAAAACTTTCTGGGAGTCAATTTGTATATAACAGCTTGGTTTGAGAAATACAGAGTGCCCTTGTTTGGAAGACCCAGGAAAAAGCCCATGTATGGCTTGTTAATCTCTCTAAGGTATACTGTCTTAATCATTGTTCACTGTATCTCTACTCATGATAAAAGCCAATATCTCTTATTATAAGGAAAATGAGGTGGGAGAGTTGGAAAGAGGAGAGGGAGGGAGAACACAAATGATATAATTATATTTTAATTAAATTTAAAAATGTCTAATGCTCACGGAAAGATGTCTGACTACCAAATGAATCATCAGCACCCAACAGGGGTATTATAGGAATAAAGTTTTGAAATGAAGAACATCAAATAAGTTAATTCATGTACTTCTTGTAAACTTCATTTACAGTAGTTACAAAAATAAAAGCAATATACACAAGAGCCAGAAATGGACTTGAATTTGAATCCCTGGAACACACATGAGATCTGGGCATGGTAATGCGTACCAGGAATCCCAATGCTTCTATGGGAAGAAGGGATGCAGTGAAAGGAGGTTCTTTCGTGGAAGATCAGGCTGTTCATAGTAGTGAACCACAAAGAGAACCTGTTGCAAAGGTTGATGTAAAGATGAACTCCTGAGGTTGTTCCCTAACTTCTGAATATGGATTATGGCATCCAGGTACCTGTATACATAAATAAATATATATCTGTGTTTCATACATGTGTATAAATATTTCAATACATACACTAAAGAAATATTATGCAAAGAAGTCATAGTTGTATGATGCTTACGAATGTCTGTGATATGATATATAGAGTTTATAATGAAAATATGATAAACAAGCACTTATTAAAAACAAACTACTTATTATTTGTCTATAGAAACATATACATAAGAACTAATACATTTTGTGAAGTGCCCCAATACATAATTTGTATATACAGTAATTATATCCACCATCATGAATTATATTTATATGTGTATATATAATGTTTTTGTATAACTTTATGTACATCTTTATAGTTTATTTAAAAATAATTTATTAAGTGTGTACACAAATCATCAACATAGAATTAAAGACATGGGAATTTAAATCTACAGTAATATTGTGGTAAGTATATTTGTAAAGCAGGAAAATGTTTCAACAAATATAAGTAGTTGATCAAGTTTTTTCTTTTATTTCAATGTTCTAGTTTTAAGATTCAACATTGTAAAGATTTTTGACTGGAAATTTACAAATTGAAAGCTACCTCCATTTAACAAGCCCAGTCCTGATTCAGTGGATATTTTATCATTGTCGAATAGCAAATTATACAAAATCTTAGCTAATCTTCCATGACTTGGCTCACAGCATTGTTAGTGAGCAGAGTACACAGATATGGAACATTTATTTTAAAATGTAGATAACATTAATAAATAGTGGCAAAATACAGCCTATTCAGAGGTTTCCTGAGAAAAGCTTAGGGGCGATTTCATTTTCAGCCACAGGAGATGAATCCTCAGTGGTAAAGACTTTACATTAGGACTGTGTTTATTTAGTTTGCACATCTCCAAGTGAAATATATTTCTGTCATTTTTCATATAACAATTAGAATACTAATATTACTTAATGATTGTACTGAGAGGTGAAAATATGTCAAAATCAAGATTATGAAGACTGGGGTACTGATCAGTTGGTAGAGTGTTTGGCTAGCATGTACAAAGCTGTGAGTCTTGTTCTCATCATCATGTAAATGATACTTTGTGGCATACACCTGTAACCTCAGTACTGGGGACGTAGATCAAGAAGACCAAAAATTCAGTGTCATCTTTGGTAAGTATAAGACACCATACTTATATACCATATGTGTGTGTGTGTGTGTGTGTATGTGTGTGTGTGTGTGTGTGTGGAGAGAGAGAGAGAGAGAGAGAGAGAGAGAGAGAGAGAGAGAGAGAGAGAGAGAGAGAGAGGAAATGCTCTGGCATTCACCATTCTTTTGAAGGATAAACTTGGGTAAGCCACAGTAGCTCATGAACTTTTTAGTTTAATTTACCAATTTTCCTGGGAAAGGACAATGTTTCTCATCATTTTACTGAGTAAGAAGATGAATTCTACTCCTAAGTAAGCAGAGTTATTATTCTATGTGTCTTAATTCCAAAAGCTGTGTATAAATTTAGGTAGAAATATATTTACTGGACTTTATTATTTTGGAGTATTATACTCATTTTCTCTCCTTTTTATAGAGTGATAGAAATTATTAATTCCATTTCTTAGCTGAAAGTCTGCAGATAAAGTTGAATTGAATAAATAAGAAGGGGCTACGTAACAAGAAAATGGTGAAAACCAAGTTTGTTGTCTCCTTTTATTTAACAGCCCTCCACATGGCCCATACTTTATGTCTGCTTTCTTGTCTAAAGGATAGTACTAAGATTTTCTGTTATACTTTGTGAATTCTAATGAAATTGTTTGACCCACATACTTCCACTCTAAATTAAAAGCCTTTCTATATTTTTAAAACTATACGGTAAGTATGGCCCAAACTAGATAATTGCTGGCAACTGCCAGCTAGTAATCATGTAGACTTTCTTACATACCAGCCACTATATTCAATTATTTGTATTATTTTTCTCATTTAATCTCCAAAAAAGACTTGTGTGGTAATATGAGAAATACTCACTTCTTGGAATACTTACCTTCCCAAATACACTGTGATTCACTGTACAGTTATCAGCATGAAGGCACTTTATTTGAAGAATCAACATTGCTAACTGTTGATAAAATAAGGAAAACTATTCTGATGGTTTTAAAATAGAGAGTTTATTTTAGAGTAGTTGGGTAGATTTAACAAGCCACATAAACTCTTTTAAAATGCTTTTTAAACTTTATTTTCTCATTTTAATTTATATGTAAGTTTGTGCACATGAGTTTAGATGTTCATCGAAGCTCTGGCTAGGGTTATAGGACATGGTGAGCCACCTAAAATAGTTACTGTGACTCAAACTTGTGCCTTCTTGATTATCAGTATATAATCTAAGCAGTTGAACCACCTCTATAGTCACAATTGCATAAACTCTTAACAGTAGAAGAAAAACCATTTGCAGACAAACAGAATGTAATAGCTTTTAGCCTAAACCCAGCTATTGTTAGCTTTGGATGCCAAAAGCTAAGATTCTAACAGCTATAGTGAGCTACCTACTAGCTAACTCTGCAAGTTTTGTACACTAACCATTTGATAGAAAATGTACTAAAATTGTAAAAATATATTTTTCAATGTTTCTTTTTTCTTTATTCTTTCATATATGCATCTTGAACACAGTCTCTCCAACCTCTACATTCCTGTAGATCCACTGTTCCTCCTTTTCCCTTCAAAAAAGAGCAGGCCTCCCCATAATATCAACCAAACATAGGAACATGCCACAATGTGTACATCTTTATATATCAAGACTGGTTGAGCCACCCCTATAGAAAAATAGTCCCAAATGCAGACAAAATAGTCAGAGCTACACCCACTCCTATTGTCTGGGGTCCAACAAAACCCCAAGTTACAAATCCATAAAATATACAAAGATGACTAAGCTAATACCCATACAGGCTCTGTGATTGTCATTTCAGTATCTGTGAGCCCCTATAAGCCCCTGCTTAATTGATTCAGTAAGCCTCTGTTCTCCTGGTGTCCTTAACCCCTCTGGCTCCTATATCCTAATGCTTCTTTTCCCCTCTTCTGCATGCTTTCTGGGCTGTGCCTAATGCTTGACTGTGGGTTTTTCTCTCTGCTCCATCAGCTGCTGGAAGAAGCCTCTCTAATGATGTTTTTGCTAGGCAATGATGTATGAGTAAAGCAGAATATCATTAGGAATTATTTATAGAGGAATTAGATTACTATTACAAATAAGGAGCCAATGCAAAAATATCAACTCATGGACCATACTTTGTTTAGATATATTAAAAAACAAATTCTTAGAATTCCAAACAGTTGAAACAAAAGTCTTGAATTAGCATGTTAACTGTTAACTTTAGACAAACTAGACAATCACCTGGAAAGAAATTTTTAATGAGGAAATATATAGATGAAGTTGACCTGTAGGAAGTCTGTGGTAGAGTGACTTGACAGTTAATTGGTGTAGGAACATCTACTCAAACCGCCAATCTTACACCATTCAGGAATTCTCAACCTATAAAATATTGTGAGCATTCCATATATTCAAGATACCTGAATGATAAAAGAATGAAGAAAACCACTAATTTATCTAATAAAATAGACTTTTAACTGAAAATAATTAAAAGAGACAGGGAAAGAAAACTTCATATTCATTAAAGGAAAAAATCTATCAAGAGCACATCTCAATTCTGAACATCTATGCCCCAAATGCCAAGGCATCCATATTTGTAATAGAAAAATGACTAAAGCTTAAATCACACATGAATAGTGGGAGTCTTTAACAGCCCACTCTGACCTGACACTATCAGAGGTTATGATTCAAACAGACCTCACAGATATCTATAGAATATTTCATTTAAATACCTTTCTCAGTACCTCATGGAACCTTCTCCAAAATTGGCCGTATAATCAGTCACATAGGATACCTCAACGCACACAAGAAGATTGAAATAACCCCTTAAATCTTATCAAATCACATGGATTAAAGCTGGACTTCAACAAAAATAGAAACAACACAAAGCCTACATATTCATAGAAACTGAACAACTCTCTACTTAATGAATACTCTGTCAGGGTACAACTAAAGAAATTAATGACTTTCTAGAATTCAATGAAAATGAGGGCACAACATTCCCAAACTTACAGTACACTATGAAAGCAGTGCTAAGCTGAGGGTTCATAGCTCTAAGTACCCTCATAAAGAAATCGGTGAGTTTCAAACTAATGAATTAAAACTACATGTGAAAGCTCTAGAAGAAAAAAAAAAGCAAACCCACTCAGGAGGAATAGATGGCAGGCAATAATTAAACTCAAGGCTGAAATCAATCAACTAAAACAAAGAGAACAATACAAAGAATCGACAAAACCAAGAGCTGTTTTTTTGAGAAAATCAACAAGATGGACAAACTTTAGCCAAACTAACTAAAAGTCAGAGAGAGAGAGAGAGAGAGAGAGAGAGAGAGAGAGAGAGAGAGAGAGAGAGAGAGAATCAAAATTTTGAAAATCAGAAATGAGAAAGGAGACAAAAATAAACACTGAGGGAGGGAATTCAAGGAATCACTAGGTCTTCCTTCAAATGCCTGTACTCCACAAAGTTGGAAAACTCTAAATGAAATGGATTATTTTCTAGACAGATACTATTTACTAAAGCTAAATTAAGAACAGATAAACTACTGGAATAATTCTAAAACCCCTAAGAAAATAGAAGCATAGATGCAGTAATTAAAAGTCTTTCAACCAAAAAAGAAAAGAAAAAAAAGGCCTGTGGCTGATGGTCTTAGCACACAATTCTACCATACTTTCAAAAAAAAATTAGCTGTGCCAATACTCCTCAAACTATTCCACAAAATAGAAACAGAGGGAACATTGCCAAACTTATTCTATCATGCAACAGTCAGCCTGACACCAAAACCACACAAAGACTCAACAAAGAAAGAGAATACCAATTTCCCTTATGCCTCTGTGGAATTCTTATGATGTTTCCTCAGTAAATTAAAAAGAAGACCATTGTGTTCCTCAAATATCTATTCTGTAATTCAGACTAAGGAACAAAGAGTCACCATACAAAAGAGATATCTGGATGCCTATATTGTTTCAACAGTATTTACCTCGGTCAAGTTAAGGAATCAACCTAGGTGTCTAGCAACAAAAGTATAGATAAAGAAGGTTGTATTTATGCATGAAGATGGTTTATTCATATACAATTGAAAAAATAGTAAACAAATTATATTAGTATGTATTAAATAAAGTATGACAAAGAGAAATTTGAATTTTCTTTTATATGTGGGGACAAGCAATGATGAGGGTAGGGGAAAGGAAAGAGAGAGTGGGGGAGAAGAAATAAATAAAATGGAAGGGGGAGAAGGAGGAAGAAGAAGAGGAAGAGGGAAAAGAGAAGGATAAAGAGAGGTAGAGAGGGGAAGAGAGACTGTTAGGATGCTAACATGCTCAAACTGTAATATGTGTGTGCATAAATGAGTAGACTAACCAGTGGTATAATCAATGAGTTAAATAAAAAAGAAATAAAGGTTCTCTTCATTCTTGAGTTTACATAAGTGCTGATTAGGTCAATCATATTCCGTATACCTTTTCAGATATTTTCTTTGCAGCCTTTAGGACACTTGTGCAATCCTTACAATGTGCTTTTCCTGGACCATACTGTGGGCATTTTAACTAAAATTCAACTTTCCATAATTGGGTTATTTACAGATGTTATTGTTAAGTTTATTGTTTTTATGAAGGTGTTCTTTTGTGACAAATTCCTTAGTTTTGTTCCACTATCTTACTATTTTCAGTACCTCTATATAGGTGTCATCTCACTGTTATCAACTTTGGCCATTTTCTTTACGGTACTTTTACTTGAGCAGTCTTCATTGCATTTTCCTTTGTATGCTTTCTATTGTTTTCAATAAAATATCCTTTATCCTGAGAAGCATGTAATTTAATCTTAATTATAAAAAGCAACTTCTCATATTTCTTTTTTATTTCAATTGATATTTGATTTCTTCCTTTTGTACATTATTAATTTTTATTCTTTTATTCTTTTATATTTATAGTCTCCTTGTTGCTTGTTTTTCAGATTCTCAAACATCTGTTTGTGGATATTTTGCTCTTTTTTCAATGCTTTGCATGTGTTCATTCTACATTTAAAATCTGTTCACCTTTTGCATTTCATCGTTGAAAATGGATTCGTCCCAAAGACTTTAAATCACCCATCAACACTTCTGTCAGAGTAACAAAGTACACTGGACAATTTGGGTTTCTGAAGTTTTAATTATTCATGGTTTTTTTGTTGTTGTTGATGATGATTTATTGGAGCAAAGTGAATATTAAACTCATGATTCTGACATTGCCTGGATATTCTATTTCTCCTTTTTGGGCTCCTATGATTGATTCTCATAGATATTTCCTCCAACAATGAATATTTATCTCTTGCAGTCTGGATGTATAAAGTTCATTATCAGGATTCAAGAATATGTTTGGTTTGGGTCATGGTTTTCTTCTAGGTTATTGAGAGTTAACTTCTCTTAGGTAAGCATAGCAGAGAAATATCAGATGAAACTTTTTGCGTGTTCTAATAGGGCTTTAAACTCATGTACAAGTGGTCCATTCTCATGGCTTAATTACATCCACAGGCTTCACTATCTATTTTCATCAAATTCAGGATTAAATTTAATAATTACATTCTAGGAGTGCATCATTCAGCTTATAACTCTACCTTGTATTGGCTGCCTAATATATTTTAGTGAGAATTACACATACCAAATTTTATATCGTCTAAATTTTGTTCTGTTTTTCAATGGCTGAATTTTGTTTTTGTTTGGCAATTAAGTATCATGTGTGTCAGCAACCTACTTCCCAGGCTAGCTTTTATACACACACACACACACACACACACACACACACACACACTTTGTGTTGCTCTACAGTAATTATTATTCTAGAGATAGTTTTACTGGCTTCCTTGATAACCTGGATGCTCACTGAGCCATTTCACTTTGGCTGGTCAACACTCAAAAGACTCAGCTTTGTGGGAGCTCTGAGAATTATTTTAAGCTTCATGCTAGAATACCTTTCACCAAGTTCACAGAATTATTTCCTATACACTCTACCCCCTTGTATTCAGTACAGACTCAAAGGACCGATTCTCTTCAGATTCAAGGAACCAATACCTTCATCTTTTCCAGTAGTCGGATGTTGAGAATGTTTGCCTGAGCCTGTTTTAACTCTGATAAGCCTACCACGATTCTTAGTATTTCTGAGGTTCCTAGTCAGTGGCCCAGTTCTGGAAAGTTTCTTCAGAGGAAAAACTGGGGAGATCTTGAGCTTCATTTCACTTATTTTATATGTCAAAGACACTGCAATTCTATGCTGACTATTGTACAATAGCTCATCAAATTTAGTTGTTATATTTGGCTTAGTTTCTTTGAATAGTTATGTGATAAAACTGAATCAGTTATCCTATCACAATAGAAGTGGGGAATGTAGGCTGCATTAATTGAGAAACTGTAATGTAAGTGCCAGTAACATGATAGTCACTTAAAGAACAACAGGTTTTTATTTCAGAAGAGATGATAAGATCAAAGAAGATGATTATCATGATAATTAAGAATGCTTTATGCATCTCAACGCCACTGTATCTTCAGTGTACTTTTAACTTTTAATGAACGTTGAAAAAGTGAACTAATCAATATTTGTCTTTCATATTCTGCTTAGTTAAATCTAGTTCAATCTTCTTCAAGTGAAAGAGAAAGCCAAGAGGTATATAGCAGAAGAAGTTTTGGCTATCATTGGGAATAGGACTCTGGAATCAAGATGAATGTGAGTAAACCTATTCTCCCTCCTCCTACTGCTAATAGCTACTACTAAGTAGTCTCTCTTCTATGCCCACCCCTTCTGACATCACCTCCTACTCTTTTTTTCTTTTTCTTCATGTCTATCACTTATTCTTTTATATCACCTACTCACTTCTACACACACACACACACATACACACACACCATATATGTGTGTATAACTCTGTGCCTATGACTACTAAAAAGCCTAGAACCAACTCACTAAATAATATAGGTATATATTCATAATAAGCCTTGTGGTGAAAAGAATTCCAGAATGTTTGGCACAGGTAAACATTCAAGACAGCATGGGATCTTGTTTTTTTTTTCCATAGAGCTTAATATATTTTCGGAAATCTTCATGTTGCTTCATACTTAGTGTGATTTGTTGATGTCTGAAGTTAACCTCAGGAAAATACCTAGAAATACAGTAGTAGATGGCAGAGGGAAAAGGCCATCTTTGCTTAAGGAAGAAACAGTCCACTTTAGAGCACTTTTAGTGAATCTTAGGTCAGAACTGGAATACATATTCATCTCAGAATCAACCAGGTTAATTTCTGGCCTGAGTGAATGATGCATCAATTCCAAAGCATTTAGGGTAGCTCTCATAATCCAATTAACTCCTTTGGTGAACTGCACAGGTATGTGCCAGGATAGGTCAGAAGAATGTGCTTCCTATCACTGGAGAGGGGGATATATCCTGTAAAATTGTAAGTTACGAGTATTTGATTCCAAAGTTGAGGCTTTTCATCAATATTTTTTAAGTGTCTTATAGATTAAGTGTTCACGGGCCTATACTAATATCAATGATAATTTATTACAACTTATTTTTCAGGTGCCTTTTGCAAGCGATAATTTGCATTTTCCGTCTAGTAGTTTGTACAGAGATATGCTAATGATCCAGGAAGGCACAGCCTGTGTCATGACCTGTTTTAGAGGCCCATTGGGTAACTTGAATGGATCTGAAAAGGGTCATCTTGTCTATTAAGTGATAATTTGAGAAGAAAAAGCATGCTCCTTGAAGTGCAGAGAGGTAGTTCCTTCTTGGCCCCTTAGAGACTTGTACTGGGTCAGCATTAAGTGACAGACAAAGGAAAGATCAAGTGCATCCCACGATGAGAAATCATTATGCCAAAGCCAGATCTTCACAGGTTGGCTACCCTTTGATGTTGGCCAGAATTTCCCAAGTGGGGAAAGCCTAGGGAAGAGGGCAGGGGAGTAAAGAAATGGCTTCAGTTACCCGGTCTGAGGAAAGCAGTGAACAGCATATCCATGTAATATTTAACAGGGTTTCTCTTCCTAGGAACTGAAGTTGCATCATTAGAGTGCACATAAGCAGCTGAGTTACAGGTTCCAAAATAAACACGAAGGGATGCAAGAGAGGAGTTGACTTCCTGAAAGGTTTATAAACACACAGACCCAAGTTGCAACAAAAACTCATGTAGTTTCCCAGGGACTTTTTACTAGAACTGTTTTCTCTGGCGGATGCGGTAAAAGTATGTCGCAGTCACCCGCTGACAGCCAAAGCATTCTTTCCTCAGCTGCTGTGGTTCAGTGTAGAGGCTGCAGATGGTTTATAGCTGAGTTTTGTAGCAAGAATTAACCTCAATTATTCTCAAGTATGTACAACATATCTGATGAAAAATATCATCCAGATACTAGTCTATTATCCTTTAGTGCCCCAACTAATTACAGACCACCTTGGACCCAGCTGAGTTCTGTTTGTTTGTTTGTTTGTTTGTTTTTACTTATTCACTTTACATCTGGCTACCTGTTCCCATCCCAGTCACTGGTCATCCCCTCTCACAACTGTTCGCTCACACTCCCTCCTATTTTCCTTTCTCCTGGAGTAATTCTGTTCTTTCCATTGATGTTTCCCCAAACATCTCATTAAAACTAATGTAGGCAAATGTGTTTCTTGGAGACCCTTTTCTTTAAAAAAAAAAAAAAATGACTTACGTACCTCATTTTTTAGAGTGCTCAATCATTTGGCCAGGATTAGATGGAGGGTTTTTCTGGATAGTGGGACTTTCAACACTTAACTTAATGAATTAATGTGTTAGAGAGTATATGTTTGTATACGTGTGTGTGCGGGTGTGTGTGTGCATGTGTACCTGTGTGTGTGCCTGTGTGTGTGTGTGTGTGTGTATGTTAGATGCATCTAGGAGACTTCAGTGAGCAGTAGTTCTTAAGTACTCATCACTATGTGTAATGGCATATGGAAGAAGGAATGGAAATGGGAAGAAGGGATGGAGGGAAGAAGGAGAAAGGGAAAATAGATATAGAGATAGTGAGGCAGACAGAAACAGTGACAGAGTCAGAAAGACAGAGATGCAAAGAGGGGTAGAGGCAGAAACAGAGATTGATTTTCTGTGCCTGTGTGTTTGCTCTGGTCTCTGCTTTTTAGAAAGCCACCAGGATTCAATCATGGGAGCTCCACCTTAATGACTTTATCTAATGTTAATTACCTCCCAAAGGCCCCATGTCTAAACACTATAATCAGATTAAGTTTCTATCCTCTTAATTCCTTACAACTGGGACTAAATTTCAGCACAGGGAGCTTTAGGGAAGACAAACTACATCTAACCCGTAGCCGAGGCCAATATGACCTTCCTCTTCTGTACTTTCTAACCCCTCTGCAATGAATCTAATTGAGGTGACAAATTCCAAATAACAAAAGGAATATAATTATTTGGATCACGTTTGGAAAGAGTTTCTAATCAATCTTTGTACTAGTCTCCACTCTCACACCCCATGCACTGGCTCCTCTGAAGGGACTAGATTCACAGATGGTATGAATATAACATGGCAGAGCCTCTGACAGCCTGGGTCCCCAGGTGACATTTTCAACAGAGGCCCATGACGGCATGCACACAACATTTAGAAGTGGAAAGCAATAGATTCTCTTGCTGTGTGCAAATTAGATTTGCAAGTTGTTAGTAACACAGTCTAGCCTCTCTAGCTTATTAATGACAGGGGGTGTTATGAAATGGATAGAAACGATCATGGACAAGGACTACCAGCCTGTGCAAAACAAGCTTAAGACTTAGTGTTGTGGTAAGAGTTGGTGAGTTTGGAATAGTCTTTCTGAATCTGGGAGGATAAGGGACATTTGAAAAAAAAAAAAAAAAAGAGCATTAAGTTGTTTAACAAGGGAGTATATCCACAGAGCAGTCCTGCTACATACAATCGCCATTACATGTAAAATGGTGACAAAATCCTGCTCCATGCTTTATTGATTCCATTGTCTAGTTCCACTCATTTCTACACAGAAGTACTACTTATATTTGCACCTGGCCTTAATCCCTGGTTATTTCATATGTCTATCAAACTCTCCCAGCCTGCTTCTTAAAGGGGTTTTGATATGCTCTTGCAAAATGTCATAGCGACAGAGGTCCAAATCCACCCTCCCAAATGCAGAGCAAGTGGTGATTGTCATGGCTTAAAGAAAATCACATTATGTAAAATACTTTACAGCTATTCCTGAATGAATCGTGTGGTTCCAAAACAAGGGATATATGTAGAGATCTTACACGCAAGTAAAAAATGAAGAACGCCATAAGGAATACCCAACGCAGACACCATTATTGATGATACAGAATTAAAGTTGTCAAGCTGGAGTCACCACCAGCAGTATAATTTTTCAAGGACTTTAAGAATCCTTTTAACTCCTGTCATGGTTCAAATCATTGGCAGGGTCAGAATTTGACTTTGAGCTTCAGATTTGGAAAATCAAGGAATTCAAAGAGAGTGTCTGCCAGCATCCCCCCAGCCTCCTGTGACTCTCCCTGAAGACTATAAATGGATCCTGCTTTTGAAAGCAAGCCCAGATTTCCTTAAAACATGTTCCAGACTCTTGAAATTCACCAAGGGTATATTTCAAATGAAGGCTGCGCTTTTCTCTGCACTCTCTCCTTGGAGCATCCTCTGTGTAAGCCTTCCAATTCCCTTGCACGGGTGAGAGTCACTCTAGCTGGGTTCATGTCATGTCCATCATTATACATTTCAACCAGACTCCCCAGATAAATTACAGTTTGACATTCCATTGGCCGTATGTCAAAAGCAAGCTATTCAGGGTCAAGTTCCTTAAAAAGATCTGCCAACTGGTCTACTGGCCTCCTTAACACAAGTGGAATTACAGGAATCTAAACAGGAGAAGGAGGTCAGTGTCCTGTGTGCCATACCTCTAGGGCACTGTTTTTCATGTCATTTAGCAAATAAGTGGATCTTACTGAAAAGGTCTTTCACCATTTATGACCATTTATAAAGGAAGGAGCTTTTATGGCCTGATTACATTGTCTGTTTTATTCTTTGTATTCAAGGATGCAGTCATTAAAATAATGTTTAAGCATTACTCTTTTTTCCCTGTACTATAAGTTTCTTTCATTTCACTGGTGAGATAATGACTTCCTTATTTAGACATATTTCTCCTCTCTTAATGCTACAGAATGAAGTACTATTGAATCAACATTTTTGGTATTACAAACATTTTACATCCCATTATTGTTTTACATGGGGTTTGCCTTCACCCAGAAATATATACTGATTTTTCATAAGAATGGCTTTTCATCCACATCTGGCTCATCTCACATAGATATATATTTTTTACTGTCAAGATCTAATTCTTGTCAAGTGGTATATTCACTAGACATTCCAATTCTGCTAATTAAAAAAAAAAAAATCTTTCCCTATTCAAGTCATTTATCATAAGGTAGAGTGAAAAGTCTCTGAAAACAACATGACTTACTTTGTCACAAGAAAAGTGCTGCCATGATCACTGCACTAACAAGCATCATTTACATGCTGGGCAGTGGTGGCGCACGCCTTTAATTCCAGCACTTGGGAGGCAGAGGCAGGCGGATTTCTGAGTTCGAGGCCAGCCTGGTCTACAGAGTGAGTTCCAGGACAGCCAGGGCTACACAGAGAAACCCTGTCTCGAAAAACAAAAAAACAAAAACAAAAACAAACAAACAAAAAAAGCATCATTTACCTACATTGCTGTGTATCTACAAAAATGCTGTTTTTAATACTTCCTCTGTGCTAACGTCTAAGATCATATATCGAAACCTCTTCCCTTGAAAATAACTCCACAGAAGTGTTGTTGCTTTACTTTAGACAAGAGCATGAAACTCTAGGAGATAAAATCACAATTATCGAGATCATGTCCATTAATGAACTTAGTAGTATATTTCCTCAGATAATTCTTTTCCTGTTTTTAACCCTCATACTCAAGCCATGCAAATGACTTTAGTCAGTTTCAGTTCCAGTTTGATATCTGTTTTGTGTACATGCTTCAGTTTGTTGTAATTTTGTCCTTAACTTTTAAAACCAATTACAGTCTACACTGTGTTCAATGATAAGGTTGAGTGTCTTTTCTTCTTCTATCTTGGTAGTAAGAATAAAGTCTATTGCTCAAAAAAAGAAGAAAAAAAAAAAAGAAAGAAAATATCCAAGTGCATAACATGTCCTGACTATAGCGTCCTTAACATGTCCTGACTATAGCGTCCTTAACATGTCCTGACTATAGCATTCTTAAATGCTGCTCATTATCAGCAACAACATATTTTTATTTCATTTATATTTTCTAAATTTTTGAGACTATAGTATAATTAAAATATTCCCCTTTATCTTTTCTATGTCTTTATCCATAAACCTTTCTATAATCCCTTCCCTATTCTAATTAAAATTTCTGGCCTCTTCATTCACATACTGTAATTGCATATATGTAATTATATTATACATATATATGTATATATAAGGTAAATATATATATATAAGGTAAATATATATATATAAATATATATATAAATATATAAATAAATATATATAAATATAATAAATATAAATATAATAAATATAATAAAATATAATAAATATAATATAATAAAAAATATAATAAATATAAATAAATATATATAAATATATATATATATATTTACCTTATATATATATGGTAAACACAGAAGAAGGTGGAAGGAGGGTAAAGGAGAATACCAGGATACAGTAATCTGATAGAGGAAATAATAAGGTGGGTCATTAGAGGAAAGGGAAGAGAGTTGGAAGAAAGGATTGGGTAAAGTAACAATAAGGATATTTGAAAAAGTCATAAGAAATTATACTATTGACTGTTTATACTTAAAAAATTCTATAATACATGTATATAATATAATTTAATACAAATTTACACATGTAAATTTGTATATAAAGATAGATTCTATGGACTGTCCCTTGATCACCCTTGCAGTTTTTCAAATACTTTTTTTTATTGTTTAGATTTTAGCATTGTAGGTATTGTCCTTCTTCAAACAAGTTCATTTGCTCTTCAAATTGGAATTCCACTCTTTTTTCATTTTTAAGTCTGGCTGTTACAACATCTTCATTATGACTTTATTGCAAAGGCCAGTGTGGTCCTGGTGAAGACAGAGTGACATGGTTCAAAACCCTGGGACAGGTCCCCATTGTGAACCTCCTTGAGTGTCTGCTGTGGCTTGTTTGTATAATGATGTAAGTATTTTACGTTTCTCCAAGGAATGTCCTCTCTGTTAATGTTAATGACTCCATGATAATTTGACAGCAAGAGTCCAGGAGGTGAAGGTATGGCTAATGTCTCAATAAAATGGTAATCACTGGGACATATAGGGAAGCCCTTAAGGCTATGGGAAAGAGCTCTAAATATATGAGTCAAAATATATAAGTTCTCACCTATGCAAAATAGGATGCAATATGGAATTGTGAGGGGCTTCATGAATCTAAGGGAAGAAAGGCAGATACACTAAAGACAGTTTGTCAGAAAGAGAAAAACCTAGCAGATTCTTGAGTTCAAGGACAGCTTAGGACAGTGAGGTTAGGCCCAGGTGTGGTAGGGTAGGGTCCTCTCCAAGTAGCTTATCCTTTGTGCTTAACACAGGCAGACAGATCTCTGAATTCCTTAGTAAGGGTAAAAAAAAATGTATGTTTGTTGTCTCTTAAGAATTGGAGAAAATGATTGGATTGATATGTATAATAGAAGACTAGACTGAGTTCTACAGGAGATGAGCTATCCAGAGAACTTTAGAGAATAAAAAGAGAGAACTTGGAGAAATGACAGACACAAAGACCAGCACACACAGACAGACACAGAGACAAACTCACAGATAGACACATATACACAGTCACACTGACATATATACTCACAAACAAGCAGAACATGGGGGAGAGAGGGGGGGGAGGGAGGGAGGGAGGGAGGGAGAGGGAGAGAGAGAGAGAGAGAGAGAGAGAGAGAGAGAGAGAGAGAGAGAGAGATCTTAGAATAGTAATTAAGCAGAATATAGACAGAGAAATCTCCACAGAGAAAGCAGAACACAGAAGCAGACTAGAAACGCAAGTACAAGTCATCGGCATGGATCCACGATATGACTTTAAGTCCTTCTTGTTACTGCTCCCAGATACCCCTTCTATCAGAACACTCTTCATGCTGAGACTGGTCCTTGGGATTTGATTACATCTTTTATATCCTAGTAGCTGTTCTATCACACCATTCTGTTGAAAATCATTCAGTACAACTCCATTTGCCCTACTCATTAATATGTTTATACTATATGACTTATTTACATTTGAGAGCTATATCAGGGTAGGTACTTCCATATATTAGTCTACTGCCTTAGAAACATTGAATTCTGCAGAGTGGCTGCCTACATTTACATTCAACATATAAAGGGGACATTCTTAAAGAAGCAAAAGTTGAGAATTACATCTAAGTCTTACAAAGATTAAAATAATACACACACACATACACAAACACACATGTATGTATATCTCACTGATGTAAATTGTACTGCAGATATGCGCACAGGTGTGGAGCAATCCACTCAGACATAGATAATATTTAAAGAGAAATATTCTTCCCATGTTCTCTCTTCCCCAGTAGCCAGGAGGCCATCATATGCCAATATACATTCAGTTCTTGATTTCCATTATGTCAAGAATGGAACTGATGTCACCAAGTTTGGCAGTGTAAGGGTCCATGATTTTCTGAACAATGATACCCTGGACTCAAATAGTATGTTAACTCACAGTGATTTATTCTGCAGAAATCCAGCATGCTGGGGTCTCCCAATATTAAGATAGAAAGAATCTGAAATGAGCTCACAGGCCCAATTTAAAGCACATTAGGGGAATTCCAGGATGAATGTCATCTATCTTAATTTGTTTGGTCTATCTCTACAAGAAATTCTGAACTATTACTGGGGTTTGGTGCTGGAAACTGTTACTGGGTAAATCTGGAAAGTATTCTTGAGGAAATCTAGAAACTCTGCTGACCCATTGTCCTGGCCTCTGGTGGGCAGATTCTCACTGGCTGTCTGAAGCCTGGGTTTTTTTTTCCCAATAACTGACTTGCCTAGGATTGCCTGGACTTGCTCAGTTCTTGGAAACAGAGATTTAGGCCTAGTCTCCTTAGCTGCCAATTTGATTCCTGTCATGGAATGAGCCTATCTCATTCATTCCTCTCAGCAATAAGTGTTTTTACCTAATGAACCACATTCTCAGCCTGCTTACATCTAGTGTCCAGAACAGCCATTCTGGAAAAGATTTATTTAGCTCAAGAATATGCAGGTTCAGGATCCTGACACTATTTAGTACAGTTTCCTCAGCAACATTCAATTTGTCAGATGTTCAAGGAATACTTTTCCCTCATTATCTTCTTACCGCTCCCAGCTTTTTCTAGATTTTCTGTGTGGTCACGTCTATTCTTCTGTGGGTCAAAACTATCAAGTTTCTGAATTACAAAGCATACCTTCCTTCCTATAGATACCCAGTGAAGCATCAGTGTTGCCCCACTGTAGAGTTTGCAGTCCAAAGCTGAAGAGATCTCTGGTCATACAAGGTATTATCAAGGGAGCAGGCAACCTGAGAGAGGCATGGGAGGCTCTAACTAAAGATTGTTAGCTCCCACATTTAGAATTCCTGGCTAGGGAAGGGAAGGCTGAGAAAGCACTTGCATTTTCCTAAGGCAGGTCCATAAAGTGTCCTCTGTACTCCATCTGTCTGCTCATGTCCTCCCTGGTGAGTTCAACAACCCTGAAAAATTACAATTGGCTCAATTTGACCAACTCAGCAGTGCATGAGTACCAAGGGATTTTTTTTTTTCCTTTTTATTTGACTTGCAGGAAACCAACTTCAATGAGATTTTATAGTCTCTTGAAGCCTGGGGACTTTCCTTCCATACTTTTACTTTATAAAACCCTGATAAGAGTCTGAAACAAAAAGTGATGAATTTCAGCAAAATTGGAGTTCCTCATCTACTGCAGCCTGATGGAAGTTGTTGGGTAATTTTTTCCATGAAATTATTTAAGTCTGATTAGAATTTATGACTACAGTTTTATTCTGTTCACACAGCATTAGTCGAATGCAGAAATGACTTGATTGATTCATGCATGAGTTGTACATCAAATAACAAATTCAGGGGAAGTTGTGAGGCTAGACATACATGCAGCAACATATATTCCATATATTTTTCATATTCATTGATTATTATACTTTACTGTGTTACATACTGTGATAATTAGTCTTCACAATTGTGATCTGTTATAAACTTTAGGAAAGGTTATTCACTTTCCTTTGAAATTTTAATTTTATCATCTGAAAATAGATCTGCCAAGAAGCTACAAATTGAGAGAAACAAACATTTCAAAGAAAACAGAGCTCCTGAGATTTGGAAAGCACAAGGAACTGATAATTTTAAGGGCTTCAAGTATTGGCCATCAAAACTCACCCCACTTTTCAAAAGGGAAAAGAAAAAAATTAATTATTGAAAAATTTACAGAATCTTTTCTTGATGGAGAGCATTTTTCATCATATGTTGGCTAAAATTATTAAGATTTTATGATAAAAGCAAAATCTTATCTCCTATCAAAATTTCCAATCCATAAGAAGAATATAAAAAGTTAACTTTGTTTGTAAGTGTGTATTGGCTAAAGGAAGTGAGCCAAACAATACCAGGAGCTTGTCAGTGGGGTCTTGCTTGATACAAATGCAAGGACTGGCTGGCAGCTCCACCTTTTTCAAGGTCTCATTGGGAGGATAAAGTAGCATGCGTAGCTCAAAAGGGAACTGTCTATGTTTTTCACGGTAACATCTTTGAGATTCTAAGTTCATAAAGAAACTGGAGATGTCAAAATTAGAAGGATATTTAGAGAATCACATATTTATATTCCACACTTTCCTGATTTAGAAAATGAGATTTCTGGTGACAGAAAGCAGTTAGGTGCCCCAGGTATGAATGCACTTTTTAGGATCTCAGAACTACTTAATTAGTATTGTACTTTGAAATTAAGATAAAAGTGTAAATAGTGAGCAGAGAGAAAATGTTTGAAGGCCAGCAATAAATTTCATTTATTTATAAATAAGGTGTATGTCTTTTATCAAAAATCTCTTTATTCCTGACTTCAGGCTACCTTCAAAATAAAAGCCTATGTTCTATTCTTGTTAAAAAAGTACAACATTCTTCTTACAGTACAGTCAAAGAATGGCCCATTTCTAACTTGTTTTATGTAAGTCTCTTTTAACAAAACAAGACTTTGAAAGCATATAAGTAGACACCCATATCTTATAAAGATAGATTACTTATCCACAGCAAGAGAACTAAAAGAAAAAAACAAGAAAAAAAAAAGAAAAACTTTTGTGAAAACCACTCCTGAATACTGAATACCATACCACTTCTTTTACTTTTACACTGCTCTTACAATTTTAATATGTGTTGCCCAATGTGGATTCACTATATAGCTAGCATATGTATATATTGCACCACTATTGTTTCAATGTACTGGTGTTGCATATCAAAGGGATGTCTTTTATTTTCTCAGCTCATGCCTTTATATTAGAGTACAACGTTTGTGATTTATAGGGAAGAACAAGTGATCAATTGTCTCTGAACTACAGAAAAATATTTCGGTACATCCTGATGTTCTTTTTAGGCAGATTGGGAAAGTGTACAGTGTACAAGTTCAGAAGTAGTATGAATTAAGTGTGGTAAATGACACTATAATACCTCTCCTCATCCAGGAACAAACCTGTCTCAGTTTTTTCCTGTATCAGGGTGTTTGTTTTAATAGTGACAGTGTTTAGATATCTCCTTTAAAATTTGTGTAAACAGCACTTAGCATTATGCAAAGTTTTGCTTAAACATTCCTTCTTCCATCTTCCTGGGGATATTAATTAAGATAATACAAGTGTTGTTAGTTCATGCTGAAACTTTTCCTTGACTCTTCAGCATTAAGCAGAGGAATATTGACAGATACTTCTGTTTGCAAATAATATTCATTTTGAAGGATTTTATACATATATATGTATATTTCATATATATGTATATATGTATACACACACACACACACACACACACATACACACACACATCAGCAGAAATTTGGCCCATGATAAAAACGAGTTGACACTACTCAGAGTCCAACCTAACTTACCTTTAAAAGAGAAACCAAGACCTTGGATATTTAATTTTATTATGTCAGAAAACACCTAGTGGTTGTTTTTTACTTTAATACAAAAATATTAAGTTACCAGTTTGTGTGGCAACTGAACAGTGATGTGGATTTATCGGGCTGATAGATCCCAAATAAATCTATGATATTATGAAAAAAAGATGAATAGATATATTTATTATTTATGCTTGAGATCTACGTATAAACAATTCAACATAAGTGCAGGTGATTAATGAATAAAACATCACTGATCAGACTGGGTCCAGCTACATTTTAGGTTAATCTTTCTGTTTTAATTTGGTTTGGTGTTTTACTGTTGTTTTTTCTTCCTCCTTGATGTTATTTTCACCTGAGGTGGATAAATACATATTATGGATGGAAAAAATGAGCAACAGAATTTTTAAATATCTGAAACAGGTGAAAGTGTTGTTCAGCTGCTTTCAAATATTATACTTCTGCTAGAAAAGAAAAAAATAAAAATAGCTTCCTTCCCCCAGTCCTTAAGAAAAACATGTCATTGACTGTTTAAGGCATGACATATCTCAAAACAAGCTAGAGTCAATAGATTAATGGCTGTGTTTAGTATCAGTTGTTATTATGCTTGAAAAAAGTTATGCATACAGTATTGCCAAGTATATGTAAGGATGAGAGTTAATTCAACATGTTTCTGGGGGAAATAATTTTGAATGGTATTTGGTTTAGGGAAGAAATATGTAAAATTTTAGCAAGTCAAGTGTCATTGACAGCTGAAGACATTGTGGAATTAGACATGGATCTCATGGCATGTGTCTGTCACAAGAGAAAAGAATGATTTTTTTGCCTGCATAATTAATAGTTTGCATCTAAATATAAAATTTCTTCCTCAAATTTATGTCCTTTAAAGTCCAAATCGAGATTCATGTAACAGGAAATATTACCGAATGGGAGAAAGTTAAGGGAGGAAAGATACACGGTAACATCCATTGTGTTGCACATGCCAACACAATTATTGTAGCAATAATTAATAAATAGTACTATCCTTTTTAATTTTTGAAAAGTAACTACTTAAAATGGGAAAAATCAGTCCATTTTCAGAGTTTTTGTATTTATGTTAACTGGTATATATCCAGCAAAACATTAAGTTGGTAAGAGTACAGGACCTTTTAAAGTACTCTGGAAACAAAAGTACAAGTTGATCAAACGTAACAGCAGATAAAAACAACACTGATTTTTTTATCTTAATATATTGGAGTCAATGCCATATATAGCACAGATTTGTGGAATCCAGTGTCAAAACCCTATACACAAAAACTCTCACAGGAATTTTACTTCAGTCTATCTGTTTATTGCGCTTGATATGTGAGCTTAATCTGCTGTGCAGGGCCTCAGGAATGAGGTGTTACTTCTGTATTTGCAGTACTTTTTTCCTCCAGTGTTCAGACTTTGAAAATTGTAATATTTGGAACCACACCATTTTGTTCCTAAGGGATTTGATACTTTAAGATGAAACTAAGAGTCAGTTTAGAATCAAATACAATGCTATAGATTTTTATAAGTCAAATAAGCTTTAATAAGTATCTTATTACTAAACGATAACAGTTATGTCTCTTTGGGTTTTTAAAAAGCTGACAAATGTTACAGGTTACAGTATATGTGGAGTTTATCTAAATCTAAGAAAAATAACTTTATGAACATATGACGTATAAATGTAGAGTCATGTCTGATGGTGAATGATTGAAATTTCAGTAATGGTGAGGCTGAGGCAGAAGGGCGACTTGAACTTTAGGCAAGCCTGAACTACATAGTGTGTTCTAGATTGCCCTGAATGATACCCTGAAGCAAACAGCATAAAAATAATCAAGTAAAATGCCTCAGTGAGTGAACTACTTGATTCCATACCTGAATACCTGGATTTAATGCTGAGATCCACATGATCAAAAAAAAAAAAAATAAATAAATAAATAAACATTAGCAAGTGGATTTCCAACCTTCATAAATGTGACAATCATGCCCATGTAGACATATGTATTTGCATATCTACTTATAAATACATACACACATTCAATAATATATGATTTTAAGAAGTTAAAAAATAAAATAAGAAATAATGTCAAAAGCATTATATATACAGTGTGTACATATGCATATATGTATATATGTGTGCATTTCAAATACAGTGATTAAAAAGGAAACATTTATGGAAAAGAGAGAGAGAAATGGACAACAAATGCTATAAATAAGTTACAAGCCAACACCATTTTATTTAAGTTTGTTATTATGAGAAAATTATTACATTATTAACTAAAATCACCAAGACTCATTATGTTTGTTTTATAGTCACATATGATAAACACTGGAAATATCCTTAAAGACAAGGCAGTTTTCATCAATTTGGTATTTTCTACAGTGCTAAATAATGAATATGATGTTTATAACATCAAAAAATATTACAAATATTTTCAGGAAAAACATCTTAATGAGGAACATTTCTTAAGCATCCAATATGACAGGAAGGCTCACTGGTTAAAGGTACTGATTATTAAAGACCAAAGAATGCTTGGCTACTGGGTTTTTGCCAGTGTCTTCTGACATAATTTCTATGGCCTGTGAAGAAGGTCCTACCATAATCTTCCTTTTGCGAACACAACTAGTAAAAAGAAAAAAGGGAAAGCATCTGAAGTAAAGTCATAGATACATCTTATGACAAGCTTCACAACAGTCTTAGTCCACAGTCTGCTCTAAACCTTACTGAGTATTTTCTAGATTTCTTTCATTCTATGTTTCTTCCTATGATTGTAAGTTCTCTAGATGTCTCATAAGGTGGCTTCTTCTACCTTGACACTATTCCATGCTCGCCTATATTACTGTTCTTCACAGGACTTATTTTTAAAATGGAATAATATTTAAAAGAACAAGCATTCGAGAAAAGGAAGGTATTTATCCATCCACCCCTCAGATAGATGTGGTTGTCTTCCATATCTTGGTTGCTACAGTGGCCCTACAGTAAGTATAGGGTGCTGGTGTCTCTTGAATACTCTCAGTTGTTTTGAACACGGCAAGATGTAAGATTGCTGAATCATGTAGAGTCCTAATTTTCATATTCTGAAGTGGAAATGATTCTTTTATTTCCTCAGTTGAAAGGATTAGATGAGAGTCATACCCAAGCTATATAAATACACAGCTTGGGCTGAACCCAGATGGGGTCTTTCTCTGTTCTTTCTACTCCTACGCCTTGGCCTTGAAGCAACTAGCCTGCATACAGTGTAATCTGCTAAACTGACTGATTCAAATCGTCTTTTCTCTTCTTCTGTCTGAATTTCTCTGGTTGCTCTCATACTAACAATGGCAATATGTTCTAATTTACTTTCTCCTTCTCTTCTGGATCCTTCTGTCTTCGCCTATGTTTAGCTTGTTATCCCTGCAACCTGTCTCTTATAATCTTTCTGTGATTCTTCATGTTGTCTGCCCCTAATTTAGACATGACTTTAAAATATGGGTGCTTCTGTCTTAATTTCCATCATTGTTAGGGATTAAAGATGTATACTGAAGGTGTGTCTGTGTTCCTCCATACCTTACTATATTCCACGGTGTATCTAGATTGGTGGGCTGATGATAATTTTGAATAGGATCCCTTGCCAGAGCAGCCATGATGTTAGATTAAAATTCTTCTATACTAAAGAATCTACATATTCTTTTGTGATTGGGTTACCTCCCTCAGGATGATATTTTTAAGTTCCATCAATTTGCCTAAGAATTTCATGAATTTGTTGTTTTTAATAGCTGAGTAATACTCCATTGTGTAGATGTACCATATTTTCTGTATCTGTTCCTTTGTTGAAGGACATTCGGGTTCTTTCCAGCTTCTGGCTATTATAATTAAGTCTTCTATGAACATAGTGGAACATATGTCCTTGTTATATGTTGGAACAACTTTTGAGTATATGCCCAAGAATGGTATAGTTGGGTCCTCAGGTAATGCTATGTCCAGACTTCTGAGGAACCAACAGTCTGATTTGCAGAGTAGTTGTACCAGCTTGAAATCCTACCAACAATAAAGGAGTGTTTTCTCCACATCCTCACCAAAATCTGCTATCACCTGAGTTTTTGATCTTCTGACCATGGTGTGATCCTCACACCATTCTGACTGGTGTGAGGAGGAATCTCAGGGATGTTTTGATTTACATTTTCCTGATGACTAAGGATGTTGAACATTTTTTATGTGCTTCTTGGCCATTCGAGTTTCCTCAGTTGAGAATTTTTGTTTAGCTCTGTGCTGCATTTTTGTTTTTTGTTTTTTGTTTTTTGTTTTGTTTTTTCAGGATCATCCTATGAAGTAGGCACTTCTATTTTTTTATTTTATACTTTATTTACATTTAAGATGCCATCCCCTTTCCCCATTTCCCTTCCCTAGAACACCCCTGTCCCATGCCCCCCCTTTCCTTTTTGCTTTTATAGGATTTTTAAAATGTTAATCAAAGGATTTATAACTTTGGTAATGCTCAATCAGAAGTGTAACCCAATACCCAACCAAGATATAAAGACTATCTTTGACTGGTGGAGACATGTGAACATCTGCCTCCATGCCCCCTCTCTCTTTCTCTCTCTCATCACCTAGCTTCTCTTCTTCTTCATCTTCTCTCCTTGTTCCATCTCTTCCTCTCAGTACTCCTTCCCACTTAGCTCCTCCTACATATCACTCTTCCTGTTAAAGTAGAACTTTTCTCTCAAAATACAATTAGAGCATACTTATTCCTAATTGTACCAGTGAGGTACAAGATAGTCCTAATACCCAGTCCATCATTCTGTTGACTAACCAGAACCTCTGTCATCTCTTCTAACTAAAACACTTACTTTTGATCCTGGCTTTTTGGCTTTAGAATGAATGTTAGCTGAAAACCATCTACTCAGATCTTTTCTCTCAAAGCAAATAGCCAGGATTGGTTATGAGACTATAGGTCTTCAACCCCATCAGAAATCCAGAATGACTGAGTTAACTGAAGTTATGGGAAGCACTAAGCATAGCTTCTAAAACTTAGCCAATTTATAGAGACTGCTGAACACCTGAAAAGCCCCTATACTACTGAATGTTGGAGCATCAAATCTTCAGCCTTCTGGCCCAGAATCATCTGACAGACCTTAGTGATGCAGGATTATTAAGGGCTGATTACTCTGTCTAGGCAGATATAATCAGTCGACTATTCTGCATGTGTGTCCTTTTCTGGACAGTAATTTGTCTGTAGATGGAGAGAGGCAATTCTTGCCTAGTTCTGTGCCACATTTTTAATAGGGTTATTTGGTTATTTGGAGTCTAATTTCTTGTGTTCTTTGTATATTTTGGGTATTAGCCCTCTATCAGATATAGGACTGGTAAAGATCTTTCCCCAATCTGTTGGTTGCCATTTTGTCCTATTGGCAGTGTTCTTTGCTTTACAGAAGTTTTGCAGTTTTATGAGGTCCCTTTTGTCAATTCTTGATTGTAGTGCATAAGCCATTGGTGTTTTGTCAGGAACTTTTCCCCAGTGCCCATGTGTTCAAGGTTTTCCATCAGTTTCTCTTCTATTAGTTTCAGTGTATCTGGTTTTACTTGGAAGTCCTTCATCCACTTGGACTTGAGCTTTCTACAAGGAGGTAAGAATGGATTAATTTACATACTTCTACATGCTGACCTAAAGTTGAATGAGCACCCTTTGTTGAAAATGTAGTTTTTTTCCCACTGTATGCATTTAGCCCCTTTGTCAAAGATCAAGTGACAATAGGTATGTGGGTTCATTTCTGGGTCTTCAATTTTATCCCATTGATCTTCCTGCCTGTCTCTGTACCAATACCATGCAGTTTTTATCACTATTGCTCTGTAGTACAGCTTGAGGTCAGTGATGGTGATTCCCCTGGAAGTTATTTTATTGTTGAAAATAGTTTTGCTATTCTGGGTTTTTTGTTATTCCAAATAAATTTGAGTATTGCTGTTTCTATCTCTGTGAAGAATTGAGTTGGAATTTTGATGGGGATTGCATTGAATCTGAATATTGCTTTTGGCAAGATGTCCATTTTTAGTATATTAATCATGCCAATCCATGACCGTGGGAGATCTTTTCATCTTCTGAGATCTTTGATTTCTTTCTTCAGAGACTTGAAGTCCTTGTCATACAGATCTTTCACTTTGTTAGATTCACACAAGGTATTTTATATTATTTGTGTCTATTGTGAAGGGTGTCGTTTCCATAACTTCTTTCTTAGCCTGTTTATACTTTGAGTAGAGGAAGGCTACTGATTTGTTTGAGTTAATTTTATATCCAACCAATTTGCTGAGGTTGTTTATCAGGTTTAGGAGTTCTCTGGTGGAATTTTGGGGGTCATTTAAGTATACTATCATATCATCTGCAAATAGTGAAATTTTGACTTCTTCCTTTCTAAATTGTATCTCTTTGGACTCCATTTGTTGTCTAATTGCTCTGGCTAGTACTTCCAGTACTATAGGAGATAGGTAGGGAGAGAGTGGGCAGCCTTGTCTAGTCCCTGATCTTAGTGGGATTGCTTCAAGTTTCTCTCCATTTAGTTTGATGTTGGCTACTTGTTTGCTCTGTATTGTTTTTACTATATTTAGCTATGGGTGTTGAATTTCTGTTTTTTTCTAAGACTTTTACCAGGAAGGGGTGTTGAATTTTGATAAACGATTTCCAAGAATCTAGAGATATGTTCGTGTGGTTTTTTTCTTTGAGTTTGTTTATATAGTGGATTTCATTGATGGATTTCTGTATAATGAACTATCCATGCATTCCTGGGATAAAGCCTACTTGATCATGGTAGATGATATTTTTGATGTATTCTTGGATTTGGTTTGTGAGAATTCTATTGAGTAGTTTTGCATCGATATTCATAAGGGAGATTGGTTTGAAGTTCTTTCTTTTGTGTCTTAGTGTGTTTTAGGTATAAGGGTAATTGTAGCTTCATAGAATGAATTGGGTAATGTTCCTTCTATTGCTATTTTGTGGAATAGTTTAAAGATAATTAGTATTCTTTGTAGGCCTGATAGAATTCTGCACTAAAACCATCTAGTCCTGGGCTTCATTTGGTTAGAAGACTTTTAATGACTGCTTGCATTTCTTTTGGTCTCATGGGACTGTTTAGATGGTTTATTTGGTCCTTATTTAACTTTTTAAAACTGTTATCTGTCTAGAAAATTTTTCATGTCATCCAGATTTTCCAATTTTGTTGAGTATAGGCTTTTGTAGTAGGATCTGATGATTTTTTGAATTTCCTCAGTTTCTGTTGTTATGTTATGCTTTTCAGTTCAGTTCAGTTTTTATTAATTTGGATACTGTCTCTAGACCTCTAATTAGTCTGGCTAAGGATTTATCTATCTTGTTGATTTTTCTCAAAGAACCAGCTCCTGGTTTTATTGATTCTTTGTATAGTACATTTTGTTTCTACTTGGTTGATTTCAGCCCTGAAATTTTGATTATTTCCTGCTGTCTACTACTCTTTGGTGTCTTTGCTTTTTTTTGTTTGTTTGTTTTTGTTTTTTTTTTGTTGTTGTTGTTCTAGAGCTTTCAGGTGTGTTGTCAACTCATAGGGTATGTTCCCTCCAGTTATTTTTTATAGGCACTTAGATATATGAGTTTTCCTCTTAGTACTGCTTTCATTGTATCCCATAGGTGTTGGTATGATGTGTCTTCATTTTCATTAAACTCTAAAAAGTCTTTAATTTCTTCCATTATTTCTTCTCTGACCAAGTTATCATTGAGTAGAGCTTTGTTCAGTTTCCATGTGTATGTGGGCTTTCCATTGTTTTTGTTGTTTTGAAGACCAGTCTTAATCCATGGTGATCTGATAGGATGCATGAGATTATTTCATTTTCCTTGTATCTGCTGAGGTCTGTTTTTTGACCAATTATATACTCAATTTTGGAGAAGATACCGTGAAGTATTGAGAAGGTATATTCTTTTGTTTGAGGATGAAATGGCCTATAGATATATGTTAAATACATTTGGTTCATAACTTCTCTTAGTTTCACTGTGTCTCTGTTTAGTTTCTGTTTTCATGATCTGTCCATTGCTGAGAGTGGGGTGTTGAAGTCTTCCACTATTATTGTTTGAGCTGCAATGTGTGCTTTAAGCTTTAGTAAGGTTTTTGTTTTGTTTTGTTTTGTTTTGTTTTGTTTTTTGAAAGTGGGTGCCCTTGCGTTTGGAACATCGATGTTCAGAATTGAGAGTTTATCTTAGTTGACATTTCCTTTGGCGAGTATGAAGTGTCCTTCCTTATCTTTTTTGATAGCTTTAAGTTGAAAGTTGATTTTATTTGATATTAGAATAGATACTTTAGCTTGTTTCTTAGGACCATTTGCTTGAATAATTGTTTTCCTGCCTTTTACTCTAAGGTAGTGTCTGTCTTTGTTGGTGAGGTGCATTTCTTGTATGCAGCAAAATAGTGGGTCTTGTTTATGTATCCAGACAAAGATTCTATGTCTTTTTATTGGGGAATTGAGTCAACTGATGTTAAGAGATATTAACAAAAAATTATAGTTGCTTCCTGTTATTTTTGTTATTAGAGGTGGAATTATGTTTGTGTGGCTATCTTCTTTTAGATTCATTGAAAGAAGATTACTTTCTTGCTCTTTCTAGGGTATTACTTCTCCCCTTGTATTGGAGTTTTCCTTATATCATCCTTTGTAGTGCTGGATTTGTGGAAAGATATTGTGTAAATTTCTTTTTGTCATGAAATATCTTGGTTTCTCCATCTAGGGTATTTGAGGGTTTTGCTGGGTATAGTAGAGTGGGCTGGCATTTGTGTTCTCTTAGGATCTGTATGACATCTGTCCAGGATCTTGTGGCTTTTGGAGTTTCTGGTGAGAAATCTGGTGTAATTCTGATAGGTCTGCCTTTATGTTACTTGACCTTTTCCCTTACTGCCTTTAATAGTCTTTCTTTGTTTTGTGCATTTTAGTATTTTGATTATTATGTGATGGGGGGTATTTCTTTTCTGGTCTAGTCTATTTGGAGTGCTGTAGTCTTCTTGTATGTTTATGGGTATCACTTTCTTTAGGTTAGGAAAGTTTTCTGCTATAATTTTGTTGAAGATATTTACTGGTCCTTGAAGTTGGGAATCTTCACTCTCTTCTATACCTATTATTCTTAGGTTTTGTCTTCTCATTGTGTCCTGGATTTTTTGAATGTTTTGTGTTAGGAGCTTTTTGCACTTTGCATCTTCTTTTACCATTTTATCAATATTTTTTATGGTATCTTCTACACCTGAGATTCTCTCTTCTATCTCTTGTATTCTGTTTGTGATGCTTGCCCCTGGCCTTGAGTGAGTTCCTGGGTCCCTGTGGGTCCCAGTTACTCCCTGTTTGGGGAGGGTGTTGCTGCCTCCTTACCTAAGATCCTTCCGGGGTTAGAGCTCCTGGGAGTCCCACCTCCTCTCTATTTTTCAGTTCTTGATCTTAGAGCATAAGCCATTTGTGTTCTGTTCAGGAACTTTTCCCCTGTGCCCAACTATTTGATGTTCTTCCTCATGTTCTCTTCTATTAGTTGCAGTGTATCTGGCTTTATGTGAAGGTCTTTTATCCACTTGGACTTGAGCTTTGTACAAGTAGATAAGAATGGATTGATTTGCATTCTTTTACCTGCTAACCTCCAGTTGAACCAGCACCATTTGTTGAAAATGCTGTCATTTTTTTCACTGGACAATTTAGCTCCTTTGTCAAAGATCAAGTGACCAAAGGTATGTGGGTTCATATTAGCCCTAAAGCTCATAATACCCAAGATATAACTCACAGACCACATGAAGCTCATGAAGAAGACCAAAATGTGGGTGCTTCGGTCCTTTTTAGAAGGAGTAACAAAATACTCATGGGAGAAAATATGGAGACAAATTGTGGGACAGAAACTGAAGGAGGAGCCATCTGGAGACTGTTTGACCTGGGTGTCCATTCCATGTGCACTCACCAAAGATAGACTCTGATGTGGATGCCAGGAAGTGCACGTTGACAGTAGCTTGATAGAGCTGTCTCCTTAGAGGTCTGACAGAGCCTGACATATACAGAGGTGGATGCTCACAGCTAAACTTTGAATAGATCATGGGGTTCCCAATGGAGGAGTTAGAGAAAAGATTGAAGGAGCTGAAAGTATTTGTGGTCCCATGGGGAGAGAAACAATAGTAATGAACCACCAGCCTGGGAGCACATAGGTAGTGATTCATGGCCCCAGCACGATATGTAGGGGAGGATGGCCTTGTTAGGCATAGGTAGGAGAGGAGATACTTGATCCTATGAAGGCTCAATGTCCCAAGTGTAGGAGAATTTGAGGGTGCATACGTGGGAGTTGGTAGGTGGGTAGGGGCACATCCTCGTAGAAGCAGGAGATGGGGGAGTAAGGGGATGGGGTAGGGGATTCCTGGGTGGGCAGGGGTGGGGGGGGGAAATGGGGAAAGGGGATAACATCTGAAATGTAAATAAAATATCCAATTAAAAAGTTTTTATAAAAAAAACTTCATATTCCCCATAGTAGTTGTACCATTTTAAATTTGTATACTTACTATGCAAAGGCTACGAATTATCCACTTTTTTCAAATAGTGCTGTCACCCTTTTGGTTTGGTATATTTATTAGTAACCATCTTTAAAAAATTAAAAAACATTTCATTGTACTGAAATTAGAAATACACACACACAAACACACACACAAACACACACACACACATATATATTTTAAATTGTAATTTATGAAACAGTTTTCTTATAAAATCGGTTTGAGCCATGAAACCATTATAATGAGCATACTATTTTAAATTAATGATTGCTAATATAAATGGTAACTTCTCAAATGACTCATATGGTGATCTACTGAATACCACCAAAGAAATATTTGTCTATACTGCTTACAAATTGCAAATTGCAATATATTTTAAGAGTTCATATTATACTTTTATATTTTATAATAATTTCATTTCCCTTTTTATTATCAAATGAATTTTACTATGTAAAATTTCTAGTGATACACAAATAAAAAGAGCAATTAAAGCCGGGCAGTGGTGGCACACGCCTTTAATCCCAGCACTTGGGAGGCAGAGGCAGGTGGATTTCTGAGTTCCAGGCCAGCCTGGTCTACAGAGTGAGTTCCAGGACAGCCAGGACTACACAGAGAAACACTGTCTCGAAAAACAAAACAAAAAACAAACAAAACAAAACAAAACCAAACAAAATAAAAAGAGCAATTAATGAACTTAGTTTCAGAGGTTATTTTCTAATTTTTTCCTTCTCCTGCCTGTTCCTCTTGCAGTTTTTTAAGCGTCAGTTTTTAACTACTAATGACTTCTAAATACAACTACTGCATCATTTACCAATCTTTACAAATCCAATACCATTTCCTTGATGTTAGTAGTCCATATATCAGAAAGTACAATTTGCCAAGGCATTGCTAAACTTGTGTGTTTCCTTTTTTCCTTATATTGTACAGTGTGTGTTTGGGTATGTGTGTTAGAAGGGTACAAATGCATGCAGGTGTGTGCAGATATGATGAGCAGGTGAGGGGTGGACCAAACTTCCACCTTGCTCAATCTCCTCTTTATTTCTTGAATCAGGATCTCTTGTAGAAACTAAATTAAATACTAATGGAAAGAATAATACAAGTAGAAATGGGTAGATTAAGTGAATACTTCTCAACGGAAGGGATACAAATGAACCACAAATACAAGATAAAGTTCAAATCATTTAGCCATTGAGAAAATACATATTACTATGACAGTGAGATACAATCAAAATGAATATCATAAAATAACCAACTAACTGAGTTAACAAAATCTAAACAAATGCTGGCAAAGAAATGAAAAAAAAGAATTTAATAATATCCATGGAAATGTAAATGGGTGAAGCTACTATGTAAATCTCTATTCAAGTAAGTTCTTGAAAGGCTCAGAAGAGAAGCATGGCATGTCTCTACATTAGTGTACTTATTTTTTTCATTCAACCAGAAACAATTTAGAGTATCTCTGAAGAAGGAACATAAATCAAGAAGATGTTTCCATCAAATTTGCCTGTATGCAAGTCTGTGTGTCCTTTTCTTGATTGACGATTGATGTGGGAGAACCCAGACTACAACTGGGTAGGTGGCAGCATATAAGGGCTCTAGTAAGGGAATTAGAAAAGGGACACCTTTAAAATGAGAAAGTAAAGTAAATACAGAAGAAAGAAGGAATAGTAAAATAAGAATAAGGTTGTCTGGAAACACCATAAGGAATCTATATTAACTACTTATTAACTACTAATGTTACTTCCCCACTCTGTTTCCTATCAAAAACCTGAGTTATGACTTACTATGTTTCATCTGAGCTTCTTTTAACTTCAGTTGGCCAGTTCTCAGAGCCATGTTTTCTTGACTCCTAACTCATCGTGACTCTCTCCTGCTCACCTTTTCTCTCTCATGGTACTCCCTTGATCCCCAAGTTCAGGAATCCTAAAACTTGCCACTGTCTCTTCTGCCCAACTATTGGCTGTTGGCATCTTTATTTACCAATCAGAAATAACTTGGAGGAAAGGTCACATAGCACTACTTGGGTCTACATGCAGACTATCTCTTCTCTTGGGAAATCAGGTCTTAAACAACCAATATTAGTATTAGAATACTAATAAGCAGAATTAGGTAAACATACTATAAATCACTAATTTTAAAAAGTTCAGATCTTATGGAGTCCTTTCTCAATTGAGGTTCCCTACTTTCAAATAACTCCAGTAATTTCTGTCAAGTGGACACAAGACTATCTAGCATACCTAGTAACTTCAGAAGCTAAATGGGCAATGTGTCATCAACAGGGCTGCCCAAATATGAGATGAATAAATAGCACACCAATGGACACACCAACATTGGTAAGGAAAATCCCAACATATTCAATCCTATATAAAAATTACAAGCTACTAAGAAGAGTTAGAAATGGGAGGAGAGGTCTTCGCAAGGGAAGAAAATGCCATATCTTGTCCAATACAAAATGATCTACTATGAACACATACAAGTAACATTTTACTGATTGAACATGTTATATTTAGAAAAATGTAAATATTAATATGCATATTCATGTATTACATAATAGCACACAATAAGTAGGAGGTCATGAATTTGAGGGAGAATAGGAAGGTTTGTAAAAAGAAAGGGAAGGAAGAAATGTTATAATTATATACTAATCTAAAACAAATAAACAGAAAGAAACAGAAAAAATGAAATAAAGACTCCACAAAACAAAACAAAGAAAATTAAACAACTGGACTACCCACAGATTAAGTTCATCCTTATAAGGGCTCTGCATCAGTTCCTACCTTCAGGTTACTGATGTGCCTGACTTTATTCCTTGGTTTCTAGCAATGATAGGTGTGATTAATGCATGTTGGGCAAATAAAACATTTCCTCCCAAGCACAGAAAAAAAAAATAAAATTTTTGTGTTAGAAAAATAAATGGAACTGGAGATCATTGCATAAATAAAATAAGTAAACCCAGAAAGACTAAAATTCCATGTATTATTTATCTTTTTAACCTAAGGTTTTTTATTAATTCCTTGAGAATGTCATGTATACAATGCATTTAGATCATCTCCACTCAACATTTCCTTTTCTTAGACTTTGCCCAACATAATTGTATCCTAAATCCCTGCCCTGTTTTCTGTCTCTCTTTTTTCTATACCCCTGCTTTCATATCCCACTTTGTCACTTAATCCTGCCCATATACACACTCATGGTGAACTGTAGCATTAGACCAACTCCAGTGCCCATACCACTTGGGATCCATATCCAGAGGAAGCCCCAAGGCCTGACACTATTACTGATGCTACAGTGTGCTTACAGACAGGAGCTTAACATGGCTGCCCTCTGAAAGGCCCAAGAAGCAGCTGAACAAGTCAGAAGCAGATACTTACAACCAACAATGGACAGAAGCTGGAGACTTCTGTGGTTGAATTAAGGAAAGGCTGGAAGAAGCTGAGGAGGAGGGTGATCCCAGAGGAAGACCAGCAGTCTCATCTAGGGACCCCTGAGAACTTTCAGACACTGATATACCAACCAGGGATCATATACCATGATATGAGGCCTCTGACACTTATACAGCAGAGGACTACCTGGTCTGGCCTCAATGAGAGAAGATGCACCTAACTCTCTAAAGAGACTTGAGGCCCCAAAGAGTGGGAAGTCCTGGTGGGATGGGAGATGGAAGTGAGTACATCATCTTGGAGACAGGGGGATGGATCATACTTCTACTCCTTCCAATTTCTCCCCCACCTCCCTCCTGATCTTCATCCACTTCCTTTTTGTCTCTCATTGGAAAAGAATAGGGTTCTAAGAGGTACCAATCAAAAAAAGAATTAAATAAAATAGAAAAAGTAAAACAAAACCTATCAAAGTAGAACCAAGAAAATAAACAAATGAAAAAGACCCCAAGAGAAAACACAAGAATCAGAGAGGCCTACTCTTCCACATACTCAGAAGAACCATAGTAAAAATATTAAACTGAAGGTTATAATATATGCACAGCAGACAAGAAATAAACCAATGACAGCTCTATCCTGTTGCTTTGGTTTCCATGAGTTTATATAAACTTCATGCAATTGATTTAAAGGGCCTTCTTTTGCTGGTACCCTTCAACTCCTCTGGCTTTTACACTCTTTATGCCTCCTACACTGTAGTCTTCCCTGATGCCCGAGGGGTGGGATTTATGAAGACATACCATTAACAGCTGTGTGTTTCAAGGAATCTCTCTCTATGTTTGGTTGTGAGTCTCTTTATTAGTTTTCATCTGCGGCAAGAGGAAGGTTCCCCAATGTTGAGTAAATGAGGCCATGATCTATGCACATAATAGAATATCATCACGAGTCATTTTATTATTTATTATTTATTATTTATTATTTCTCTTTAGACCAGTAGTATTTTGTCTTACCCCAGGTTTCTGGGCTATCTACTCTCTGCTTTTTTGGCCACCCAAGCCATGTCAGGTATGGGTTCCATCTCATGGTGTCATTCCCACAAGCTTTGTGCCACCATTGCCCTAGCATATTTTATACTCAGGAGAGATTGTTGGTCAACCGTTTTATGTTTGTTTTGGTGGTTTTGTTTGCTTTGGGTAGATTGCATTTATCAAAAAAAGGTCCTGTGTAGGCAACTGTTGGACCTTTAGTTAACTTTTTAGTGAGTTTTGGGTATTGTCTTCAGCAATGTGCTTTTGCTCTCAGTTTGTAGAGAACAACCTATTGTTTTGCCAACATCCTGGGTTTTTTTTTTTTTTTTTGGCTGTTTCTATGATACACAGTTGACCAACAACTCAAATGTCCCTAAACTCTAGCTCTTTCTCCCCAGGCTCCCTCATATCCTATCTCTTTCCCCCCTCTGCAACCGATCCTCTAGTATCCATCCTCACTGCCACCAGTCAACTCTTCAAGCTCATGTCCCCCTTTCTACTTTCTATGTATCTTTCTATCCATCCTCCTGATTTCCTCTTACCCTCTGTTTTTTTCCTATGTTCACTCCATGTCAACTGGTTGTTTGCTTTATCTTTTGACCTATTAATTAATTTTGACTTTATTAATCCTGTTTACAATAAACAGAAAGCTCTTGAATTAAAAGTGTTTGCTAAAAGTATGTTCATGTTTTCTGAGGTATTGTTTAGAGGCTGTCTAGATGAATTGCTTTGGGCACATAGTAAGACAGGTTATCTTGTTGTGAGCAAGTGACAGATGACGCAGAGCACAAACATTAACATCAGTAGTCTTCCTTCTCCTTTGTTTCCATTTTGTCCCAAGCCCATTGAATGTTACATTTTATATTCTGTCCTTAGTTAATTCATCCAGCAAACAACAATACACACATGGGTGTGCTTTACCAATTTCCTAGGTGTTCTTAAATTGAATAAAATTGAAAATCAATATCAAATTTACATTAATATTCTGTATGTGATTCTTGGGATTATATAATGTTGGCCATTTGACATATAATTAATGATATTCTATTGAGTTTTCCTATCCACTGTTCATAAATGGAAGAAGTGTAATCATAACTTCTATTGTTAATATATTACTGTCAATGTTTCTGTAACATTCTGTTCATATTTGTTTTATTTATACAGGTTTAATGATGTTGAATTCACACAGTTAGTCATCTATATTTGGAGATATAGCAGATAAGGATGTTCTCCCATATTCTTCTAGGCCTCCAATTTCATCAGTACTCCTGGTGAAGCAAGAGAGAAATGAATTCCCAAGTCATCACTCTGAGGTCAAAAAATTGTGGGCACAGACTCCACTGTCTTCCTCCAATAAAAAGTCACAGAAAGGATACAATATCTCAGTACTGAGGTCTGCTGCCTCAGGGGAGTAGCTAACTCAAGTAGAATTGTCCCTTTTAACTTCCTCAATGCAGCTACCCTAGGCTCTGAACTTCCTCTAGGAATTATATATCTACCTAGGTCACTTGGCTGTTCAAAGAAGTTTACTAATTTCTGTGGAAGAATAAGGATTTATACTTTTAAGTTTTCTTTATGTTTGTTTTTTTATACATGATTTTATACATGTATAATTTTTATACATATCATGTATATAATGAAATATGATAATACCTATGTCTTTTTCTCCTCCAACTTTCCCTATAAACTCCCTCATTCTCCCTTCCAACTTTACTTAGCTTTTGTTTTGATAATCTAATAACTTCAGTTAGTGCTATGCATATGTGCATGTATGATTATCCACTAAAACTGGTCACATATTAATAAAAAATTATTCTCCTCCATCCACTATCCATTATTAATAGCAAAATGTGGTAGACTAGAGATTATCTTCTCTATGTCAGAATTTTGCAAAAAATCTTGTGCATGCAACCACATGCTGTGAGTTCAAGACAGCTATGGCCAAGTCATATCCATGAAGACAACATTACAAAGTATGTTTTCTAAGCCTTCATGCTACTAAAGAAGTTAAATGAGGCAGCCACTTGAAAAATTCTTGGCAGATTCTTCCAAAGTTAAACAAAAATATGCCATGTGACTATATAATCCCATATTTTAGATATAACAAAGTGAAATAGAAACATATGGGCACATAAAGACATGTGTCTCATAAATACCTATGTCCTAGATTCATGGCAGCAATATTCGTAAGAGCGATAAATAGACACAAAGAATACATCCAATTGCTATGATTCCATAGACAAAGTGTGGGATAGTCAAAAATGAAGCATTGATAACCCATAAATACATGGGCATATCTCAAAGTATACAATATATGTAATCCAGACACAAAAGTTAACTATTTCACACAAAATTTATAAGAAATAGCTAGGAGGTTATCTGAGGCTTATATAATAAATGAAAAGAGATTTCACAGGGAAACAGGATTAATAGAAACACATCTAAGATGAAATTATTAGGGTTAAGAAGTGTTACTAATAGACTGTTTTAATATATTATACACTCGTGATCTAATTTTGTGGAGAAGAAGAAGAAAAGGAAGAACAAGAAAGAAAGTGAGAAAGAGAAGAAGAAAGAGAAGGAGGGGGAGGGGGAGGGGAGGGGGAGGGGAAGGGAAAGGGGAAGGGGAAGAAGAAGAAGAGGAGGAGGAAGAGGAGGAGGAGGAGGAGGAGAAGGAGGAGGAGGAGGAGGAGGAGGAGGAGGAGGAGGAGGAGGAGGAGGAGGAGGAGGAGGAGGAGGAGGAGGAAGTGGTGTCAGGGCCTGCAGAATTCCCTTAACAGATATAACAGTGGATTTTCTTTAATTCATCTTTTAGTTTTTCAAAGCTATGTTTTATAAAAAAAAAATAATTCAAGGCTAGTTATTCAGATTGACTGAAGAAGCACATATCCATTGACAGACACTACAATATAAAACAAGAGAGTAGAATTTCAGGAGAAAAATTACATAGAGAACCCAAGCAACTTTTAAAAAATTAAATCTGTGTCTCCTATGGCTCAGGAAATATAGTTTAAAGTGTTGCCTATCTAACTTTTAAAATCATACACTATATATTTTTCAGTTTTTCTTTTTCCTTTCCCTCCTTCTGTCTTCTTCCTCTCTACTCATTTTATGTATTATCAATTAAAAAACACATGTACAATACAACAATATACAGTTTTCAATAATAATATTTCTTAAATGTTTATTTTACAACATGTAGAATCTATTAAAGAGAGATTTGGTCTTTGTTCTGCATCTTTGTATCAGCTTTATGTTTTTGTCCTCAATCTTCTTGTGAGCCATCACATCTAGATACGTCTGTCTACATTCAATGATGTAAGTAGCTATTCTTAGAGCTGTTACTTTCTTTAATAAAGTAGACATACCAACAGAAGCAATAGACACTGCATTGGGTATATGCACTCTATCATCATGGCATGTCACTAGCTTTTCTGTTAGAAAGTACTTTCACACTAACGTGTTAAACTGAATGCTCAGAAAAGACACGTCTGTTGCCACTAAGTATAAGTCTCATATATATCTGCAGGGGAAAAGTTTTAGATAGTCTGGTATAATAGATACAGACCCCAGCCTCACCAAAGTTATTAAGTGCACTCTGGTTAGGATGTACAAACTTCCTGAGTCTGATTCATCTTCTTTGTTACTGTAAATGATAATGTTGCCTCTGAAGATTATTGCAGAATTTTAGATAAGTTAATGTATATCTGGTGTCTATCATACCAATAGAAATCCAATGAAGCTTGCATGTATCTATTTTCAGGAGACCATTAAAATTGTAAATAATTTTGTAGAATTTGCACTCTAACATTCTTTCAAACAGCATTAAGCATCACTGAAAAAGATTGCAGTAATTCTGAGAATGTATATTTTAGTCAGTGGAAGATGTGGGTAGCATTCACAGAGTTTTCATCATCTGGCAGACCCTTTCTTTATATGAGTGATACTGTAATCTCGAGATGACCACTGGAATGACTTTATTTTATGCATTTTAAAAGGCAGGCACAAAGTGTTTAAGCACCTTGTCCATTGATGTTTTAAGGATAAGAATCATAGTCCAGAAATGAGCACAGGCAGTTTATAATGGTTAAATTACAGGATTCTTGTGTCATTTCCTTATTTAAGGCACTTCAGAGTATTGAATGACTTGGTCCAGGTAAAGCTATGTGACATTTATTAATATCTGCCAAGTTCATGCTAAGTATGGTATTTGAATAGCCTCATTTGATGTTCATAACTACTTTTAATAAGATTTTATTTTTATTGGAATTATTCATTCTACTAGTAATGGGTTTCATAAAGACATTTTCATGTAAGTGCATTACATATTTGGCCATATTTATCTCTCATATCCTCTATTTTTCACCCTGCCTTTTGCTGCTAGCCCATTGTACTCACCAGACAGTCTTCATTTCTTTTTCATGACATACACATGAATTTTTATACCTGTGTAAAATATAGAACCTACAATGATAGAAAGAACACAATATTTGGCTGAGCATAATTGATTCTGCTTAACATGATCATCTCTAGTTGCATCCATTTTTCTGCAAGTGACACTTTCATACTTCTTTATAGCCAAATGAAACTTTATGTACTTTATGTGTATGTACCGTGTTTCTATTAATCTGTTGATAGATGCTGAAGCTGAACTATACATTAGCTGTTATGAGCAGGGTTGTAATAAACACAGACCTATGCCTTTTTTGTTTTATATTTCCTAAGATATTATTCCCATTTAATAGATCAGGATACTAGAACTTTATCATATATATGTTGCCCAATCAACATTCAATCATAGAAAAGATTATTTGACAAAATAAATATATAATAGACAATTTCCCATAAATAGTCATTTAAAACCACTAGATTCAAAGACAGTAGATCAAAAACATTGATCATACAGTGGGTTGTTTTTTAATATTTTGACTGAAGATCATTCATACTATGTTGCAGAAAAATCTGTGGATTCTTAAATTTCTAGAATGAAGAGAACTTTATTCAACATTATTTAAATGCTTTCCAATAGTTTGTTGACTATAAGATTTACTTGACATTTTTAATTTTGTTACCACAGATGCTGATATTATTGTGTAATGTGGACTGAGCATTCTGTGCAGCCTGCTTTATACTTTAATGGTTCAGTTTCAGAGAATGTCCTTAATGACATGTTGACAGTCAGTAGTGAAACATTTAGAATATAGAACACTCAGTTGTGAAGAGAGTTCCAAGTTCAAAAAGATGATGTAAAAATCAGAAATTCAGATAAAGATTTGACATTCCATGGCTAATTTGTTGGCAAATTATTTTTTCACAGTCTAGTCAATTGAAACTGTAACTATGTGGTTTTTGTATGGGACATGAGATTCAATGGTTGCTGTTGATAAGGGAAGTCTTAGCTTTAAATCTCATGGATAACTGAGCAATTTCTGAACAGACACTGATAGTTTAAACCTCTGTGTTACTGTCTTTTCTGTTTGTTTTTTATATGATTGCATATTTAATTTTATTAAAATTATTTTAGTAATATTCTAATCTCCATATCCTCAAAACTGGAAATATATTGTTACTTTCATATGGGTTCTATTATACCATGTACATTTTTGACAATTTTATTGTTGGAGAATCGCCTTGTTTCATCTTTGTTATTATTGTCACTGTCTCAGTTCTGGTGGAATTTTGGTTTATTAATAAACCCAAAAATATTCAAAAGCTACTTAATAATATGAAGAAGCTGCACTCATAAATCAACTGAAAAATTATTTAACAAAATTATATATGTGAATAATTAAAATCATTAAAGATTTTAAATATATAATTAGTCACAAATAATGTATTTAATGTTGTGTTTATTTTACTCCATTTATTTATTTATCTGCTTAGTTATTCTATTAGTATTTTTCAATATTAATGTACTTATTTTCTGTTAGTACAATTTGTTTCCAATGGATATATGTCAATACAACAATTTCTGTTGTGGATTTTGGACATGTTGTTACCATGAGAGAAAAAAAATAGTACAGCAGATTTAAAATTAGCATATTCTGAGTGTTCAAAATTTATTTAATTATGATGTAAATCATGCACTTTTTTTTAATCAAAGAAAGTTGATTTGGAGAAGCCAGCATTATTCTTCATTAGAAGTTACTGAAAACCCATTGCAGTGACAATAATGCTGTTACAGAAAAGACGGAGTAGAGGAGCTGCAAGCCATAATGTATTTTCTCTTATTGATATCATTGCAATTACACTTTACAAAGGCTTTCCTTCTCTTCCAATGTGTTTGGCATCATGGAATATATACATGCTTCCATTGTAGAAATTATTATACTCCCTCTTTAAGAATAAAAAAAAACTCTGAGATAGTGAGGTCAAATAAAGTTTCTCAAGATTAATAAGATTTCAAAAGTCTAAATTCAAAGTCAAGCATATTGAATTTCAGTTTACATCTCTACTCAACGATAACTAGATATGCAACACACTACAAGAGGATGATTCTTGCTTTCAAATTTTTACATTTTTAGATTACTTTTATCCCTTTGTTGCTCTGAATTAAATGGAACGGCAAAGGCCAAAAGAGCATACAATCTGTTAATACTTAAAACCTCTGAAAACATGTTCAAATGCATTTGATTTAATTTTCTGATTGCATCTCCCAATATCTTTTTTTCTATGAAACCCTAGTACATAGCACTTTTTTTTTTGCCAACTCTATGCCTCTTACCAACATAAATGTTTTTTTTTTATTCTCTTTGCGCTGAGTAAATCATTTAACCCAAGTACTTAACTTCAAGATGTTGCTAGATCTAAAATTACATTGTTACAGTATGAAAGTTGACAAAATATAAGAATAATTCAGTAAATGTAATTATTTTTTATGAGGCACAATTCAAATATGAGTCAACAATTTGGACCTTTGTTGATATGTAGCAAGACATGTTGCATTTTCTACTCTATTTTACTCTTATTATCATCAGGGAAATGCTTTGTTATTAGAAGTGGAGCATGCTTAATCTGAAAAACCCAAGTTCAAAATGCTCTGAATTTTAAAAAACTTGAGCACTTTTATGGAACCATAAATGCAAACAAGCACACCTGACTTCATTCTTGTTGCGGTTTAAATGCATTAAGAAAACAATTTAATGATTATCCTTAAAAGAAGGTAGCCTCTTACTATGCCCCTGTACTGTGATATAGTTTTTACATTCATGGACATATTGCCTAGTGCAACACATGAGGGCAACACCTACATGGGTTGTTTGTTTGCTTTCAATTCTGATGTGTGCCGATATTTTTGAAAAATAAAAAGGTTCACCAATGCCTTAAGAATAACAGCAAGAAGAAAATAAAAACATGTATTTCTCAAAGGCATGGAGACCCAATCTATCCAAGAAAATATGCAGTATTTTTTAATAACCTCTTACAAATGGTGTTGTTGAAAAGACAGCCATTTCTGACCTGAAGAAATAGACAGATATACTGTTAGAGTTCTGTGCTTAAAGTGACAGACAGAAGTTAATAAAAAGACAGAAAAATCATTACATAAAGCTAAAAGTAAAGGTCTCAGTCATGCAGTGAAAGACTGGATCTACCACCATTGCAGGATTGCAGGCCGCTTAATGGAGTGGTTTTCATAAAACATAAAAGATCTTTAATGACAAGGTGAAAATCAAAGGAGACTCTAAACAGTTGCTACATTGGTTGCAGAAGTTTAAGAAACTTCTGCCATTGTATTCGACTTTTACAATTTTTACTAACAAAGTATATGGTGATTATGAAATGCCAGAAATGATACTGGAGATCCTAATGGCACAGACCTATCATCTAAGCTGCTAGCAAAAATGGGACACAAAGATAACACATTCATGGTGTCTTGGATACAAAGTAAATGCATATTCAGTCTAAGCATTATGGTGGAACACTACCATTAAAAAAAGCACAAAAGGGGAGAAGATGTCACCAAATAGTCACATGCTTTCCTAGAATGTGCAAAGCTCTTTTGGCCCAACCAATGAAAACAAGCAAGCAAGCAAACACACAAAAAGAATGGTATTGAAGAAGGCTTTAACATCTGCAGCAGTGTTTCAGTTCTTCATTCAACTAGTGAATGAAATAGCTGAAATGGTTCTTGAACCATTAGTTATAATAATAGATACAGGAAAAATGATATCAGTACTGCATAGGAGATAACTGTACCTGACCTAAGGAATAGATGTGTACAATTTGGAATGGGTTGAAGCCAGTGTGCATTAGTAACACAAGAAACTATGTTCATGTATGAAATTGTAGACCATATGAGGCTAGTGACTTGGGGAGAAATTTTAAAAGGTCTCCCTTCAAATACCTCTTATTCTGCAAAAGTCCTGTCATCTGACTAATTAGCTGAATTGTTTTTAACCCAAACTTGGAACTACAGGACATAGGAACATTTTTAGGAAAAAGTATTTGATTTTGGTGGAAACTATGGCTTGCTGCTTTTGTTCAACAGCAAATAAAGCTATTTTTGTGATGCTCATGTGCTATTGAGTTACCTAGAACACAAGGTTGCCTTCACTTCATTAATGGCTTACTGTTTTATCTTTATCTAGTAATAAATACCAGGGAGAGTTAATTTATAGAGACAAAATATATGTGTATTTTGTCTCCCTTTTCAGAGGTCCATAATGGATTGGCCCTACTGCTTTGGATTTGTGCTGAGGAAATACATCAAGGTAGAATTGTATGATAAGACAAGAGTATCAATCAGTCCATGAGAATGAAGCCAAAGAAAGTAGGAAGAAAGAGTTCTGTTTTCTTCTAGGAAAGACCTTTGTTACAGAAATATCTCTTACTAGGCTCCACCTCTTAAAGGTTCTACAAACTCCGAGTAATACAAGGCTCAACCAAGACATTAGTCAATGAATCTTTAGTGACATTTCTGGTCCAAGTTATGCCAATATGTTATTATCATTGTTACCAGCACCATAACCATCACTACCACCATGACCACTAACAACACCAGCATCGTCATTATTATTAGTAGTAGTCGCAGTATGAGTATTATATTTTACTAATTAATAGTGAAGTGAAAGCAAAGATACTTATTGGTAGCATGTAAATTCTGACAGAAGCAATAATGATGGCAACCCCATGAGTGACTGCCAATATGTTGTCTGTGACATTGTTGGTCTACATCTGTCACATCTTTGGTTTACAAGGGCTGAGTGTAAATGAATTTTACATTATGCACAAAATAATTAAAATATCATATAAATATTATTGAGAGTATGCTACACATGAAATATGATTCATGTTTAGATTTGGGTCCCATATACAAGATCACATGTATGTTCAAATATACTAAAGTACAAAAAGTAATATTAAATCCAGGACCCTTTTGTCTCCAAAGACTTTGAATAAATAATAAATATACTCAACTGGTGAATGCTTTAATCTGGAATGTTACTGATTTGTGTTTATCCCTCATATTTAAATTTATGAGGATGGGATGCTATATAATTTAAATTAAAATAATTTCACTCAGTGATATGTTGACTTTATTTATAGTGATGTCTTGAAGTCAAGTATAATTATTTGCAAGTAGTGTTTCAGTCAAAGCAGAGTAAATTGGTCCAGGTGTTTCCTATGGCAATAACAGGATTGCTTTCTGTCTGAGGAATGCTTTACCAGTGTAATAACCCATTTTAGATATGTTATCAACATACTAGACCTCTGTTTTCTTGTATTTGAAGTAAAGAGAAAGCAGGCTTTCTTATATCATCTGATAGATTTTGGGTAATCTATCTATACTATATACCTACCTAACTGTTTATTTCATACACCAAAAAATTATATTGAGCATATTAGTTTATTAGGATGATAAAATAAAATAAAAACTACTGTTTAGTATTCCATGATTCCTTTATGTGATAATTTCCAGATCAGTCTCCCACCATAGGAAAACATACTAATTGCATACAACATTCTTATTAACTAAAATTAAAGTCCCTTAGTAACCACTTTGTCTGATATTCTGAGGAAGAGACTGTGATAGAACTAATTCTACATCATACAAACTCATTTCAGTGGTTGACTATGAACTGCAATATTATTGCCAATTTCAGGTTTGCTTAGGACAATGAATTAAAATTCATCACCATGGATAAATCAGCAATTTCTCACTATACCAACCAATTTTCTCAGAATTTGATTATGCTTGAAATAAATGTATTGAAATAGTAGTCAAGAATCATCTCATTGAGGCTGTATATAAAATGCATTTATATTATAATGAAGGTTCATTTCCTTCTAGAGATCCTAGAATATTAAAAAATTCTTGGTGACACTAAAATATTGTTATTAACCATAACTTAGACGTGGATACACTATTATTTTACATATGAACAATCAAAGGAGAAACAAAGGACAAATGTCACAGCTAAGCTTAATCAGCACAGAGTAGTGGATTTGAACTTGTCACAGGAGAAACTCTAGGTAGACAGGCATTAATCTTCTGAAGTTATCACATTGAACACTTTCTTTTTTTCCATTTATAGTCAATTTATGAAAGTAATTCAAAGAGCTTACTCAACTGAAGTCTATATGGAATCTTTTTTCCTTTTATGAAAAACATTTAACTGTCTAAGAAAGAGCATTTTTCTGATCCTATTTTCTGAATTCTACACTTGATTTTGATTTTTCAGTTTGAATGTGTGGTCAGGTAAGGATCTATCAGTTCACAAATTAAGTGAAGACTCAATTAATGAGAATATCAAACTATTCAGTATCTAGTATATCCAGCAGTATGACATTGGGTAATTTTAAATATTGCCACCTTCTTTTAGACATTCTGTGAAAAGTTTCATTTCATTTTCTATAAACTAATCTTATGGATACCTAACTTAGAAACTTATATAAATTTCCTAGGGTTTCAGATTCTTTAGAAATGAGAGAATTCAGATTGATCTTAGAGATTTATCCATCATGATCACCGGTAAAATTAGTATTTCACAATGTCCATACTTAATGTTCATTTGCTGTAATATGACATGCAGTATATTATTGGACTTTTATTCCCTTAAAATCAGCTTCCCTAATGTATTTATAATAAGCAGAAGGAGCTACACTTTCTTTTGACTTAAAGCAACAGTGTAGAACATGGACAAGTTGCTTAAAATAACTGAATTTAGATATGTGAACTCAGACACTTTAGATACCCCTTCTTAGAAATTTAATGCGACAAGAAACATTTACATACAAAGTAAAATAAAACCTGTGTTTTATATTGATACTATATTATATACCATTAATTATAAAATTTAATAATAAAATACTATTGCTGGACTTATGAGAATCAGAGGGACAAGACAAAAATATTCATGAAAGAAAAAAATCATCTTGAATATGAGAATGATCAGGGTGAGTTTGTTTTATTAAAATTAGTTTTAAAATTAACATTCCCGTAGTCTCTCTTATAACTCCCACAACACCTCCACCCAAAGCCACCAATTTCCTTTTCAATCCTTCTCCAATTTGTGTCCTCTTTTTATTATATATGTGCATAAATATATGAATACAAATGAATGAGAAAAATCTGTGGAGGCAAAATGAATTAAATATCAAAAAAATAACTGATTCACAAAAATGTAAGAATAAAGGTGATATCTATAGAAGAGGTATTCCTATTGGAAATTGTGAAGCCTTTGGATTCTCTGAAGTACACAGTTCCGTTCAGGCACCATGATCCATTTTCTGATTGTCACCACATGTAGCACATATTTTAATGACAGATAAATTGACAATCATGTTTTAGAAGGACCTTGTATTCATTGCACTTGTTGTTCCTGAAAACAAATAATGACAGAACAACTTATTTTGCTCACTATTTCTTATATTTGTGTCCATCAAGTGGGGTTTATGTTTAGGCAAAAAGTAAGAAGAATGATGTATTAGCAGAAGGGGATTGGCAAACAGTGCCATAAAGCATGCCCCAAGTCATATATTGCTCCAAGCAGGCCACATCTTCATCTATTCTGCTGTAGACCAATTATTGATTAATTTTTTGAATCAATCAGTAGATTATAGAATTCTTTATGTAAGAGCATGTATGTAAGCTGCATGCCCTAATTGTCTTAGAAAATTTGTCTTATAGGCAAACCTAGAACAGGCCCTTACTAATTTTGTGTCAATTTTTGAATCCTGTCCCATTGATCAGGTGCAGATGAACCATTATACATGTTCTCTACTGCAATGCAGATTTCACCTTTGTGGTTGCTATTTGCTGTCCTGTATCTCTCACTTTTTGTCGAACTTATTGAACACACACTCTCTGTCTCCTTAATTTCCTGCTTCTTGCCCTTGAGAATACACCCTAAGAGACATATAATATTAACAGTTCCTCTGTTATGCAAATTATGTTATGTCATAAATAAAGAAATTAAGACCTAAGAAAGTTGAAGGACTTGTGGAAGGCCACACAATAGGTTATTATACCAACTAACAAATAAATAGAAAAATGAAAGAAAATGTACCACGTGTATATTAAGACATCTTACTTTTGGGCTAATATCTGCTTGTCAGTGAGTAAATACCATGTGTGTTCTTTTGTGATTGGGTTACCTCACTCAGGATGATATTTTCTAGTTCCATCCATTTACCTATGTGAGGAGTGGCCTTTGGTCTTGTGAAGGCTCGATGCCTCAGTGTAGGGGAATGCCAGGGCAGGGAGGTGGGAGTGGGTGGGTGGGTGGATGGGTGATCACCCTTATAGAGGCAAAGGGGAGGGGTAATATGATAAGGGATTGTGGAAGGGAAACCAGGAAGGGGCATATATTTGAGATGTAAATGAATAGAATGATTAATTTTAAAAAAAGAGAAAAGGGGGTATTAAAATTGTCCTAAGGGGGGCGGGGAGTGGGTAAGACATCTTATCTATGCAGATGCAAGTTGAGTAAGAAATTCCAAATAGGGTTGGAATCTATGTAGAATTAAGCAACAATCATTTATGTAAGAGGCAACAGCATCTCTGGGATGCAACCTGGTCCTAGATCTAGGGATCTACTGTGAGAATAAAACAAAGGCAAAAACACCAGATCTGCGTTCAGTTTCTAGACTGGCTTCTTCAAATGAAATGCAACTTTTTCAATGAACTCACGGGTCCTCACAAAACAAATCCAAGTAGAAGTTGACACAGGACATGTAGTTTCATCAAAACATAGTAACAGGCTAAGGTCCTTTTTGTTTTTTAGTATTTGTAAGCATTGCTTGATGGATATGTTGAAACAGATCACAGGAAAAGACCTTGCTTCTACAAAGGCAGTATTTTTTTTTTTCCATTTTACTTTAAATTTTGTCTTGTTATGACATAGCCCTGTATCTTGTTAATTTTGTTTTTTGTTTTATTTTGTTTGTCTTATGGAGTACATACGTTTTCACAACTAGTGGATTTGCCTTTGATATTCTGGTTTCCTCCTCAAAGAAACTGAAAAACTGAAGAGCCTACTAATGCTAGTGTTTTCTTATGGGCTATAATCACTGAACATGATTTCTATTATAATAGAAATAGAGTGGATATTAGACAGCCCTAGTTTATCTTTTTTTTAACTTAAATAGTTGGAAAAGGGAACACATCTTGCTTGTAAGTACAGGATAACTATTTTTAAAAGTAAAGATTCCGACTGGGAAGATGGACCTGCTGATAAGGGAATTTGTTACTGTGACGGATGAAGTGCTTTTGAATCCTAGGATCCACCCGACAAAGATGTTGTGGTTTGAGTGAGAATGACTCCTATAGACTCACATGTTGGAATGCTTGGTCACCCACTAGTATAACTGTGTGGGAAGGAGTATGAGGTATGGCCTTGTTGGAATAGGAGTGAAATTATTGGAGATGGTATGTTACTGGGAATAGGCTTTGAAGTTTCAGAAGCCCAGGCCACATCCAGTCATTCTCTTTCTCTCTCTTCTGCCTATGGATGGATCTAAGGCTCTCAGCTCCTGTTCCAGGGTTATGCCTGTCGGCTTCTAGCCATGATGATCATAGATTAACCCTAAGAAAACTATTGGCAAGAGCCCATTAAATGATTTACTAAAAAGTTTGCTTGGTTATCTTGTCTCTTCACCTCAGTAGATGAGGAACTAAGACAAGAGAGGACCAAATTAATGAAGTGACTCAGTGACCTCCATGCGTGCACTGTAGCATCTGCATGCATTATATTGGCACACATACACAGTTAGAAAATAAATGAATGTATACAAATTTAAGAAAGGTACATACTAGCCATATCTTTCTCGGTATTTCCCAAAATAACCATAATTGAAAAAAAGATATTAGCAAATTAGTCCAGAAAGGAAAACAAAAGCCAAAACACTATTTGTACACACAATAGCAACTCAAACATAATCCATTTAGCAAATCCTTATTTGTTAAGCTTACCTTTTTAAATAAATTAATTAATTTAATGTGTATATTAGTATATTCAGGGTATATGGATTCTGAGGTACATTCACTATAAGTGTATGTTGAGGACAGAGGGAGCAACATATAGCTTGCTATATCACTTCTCCCCTTATTCATGAGAGATAAAGGCTTTCCCTGAATCTGAAGTGGGAGGCAAGTGCATGCTATCCTCCTGTCTCTAATCTCCTAGATATTGAAATAACAAGCCAATGGTCTTATCTTGCTTTATACATGGATGCAGAAGATTTGAACTCATGTGCTCTTGCTTATGGAGTCAGTGCTCTTACTCACTGAGCCATATCTCCAGTCTTATTTTTGTTTTTATATGGACATATGTTTTTAGACTCTTTAGATTTAACACTGAACAATTGAATTGTCTCCCAAAGAGTTTGGTGTTTTCTGTGTATGGCTTCAGTAAAATTACTGGGTGTTATTAACTAGGTGAAACTCCAACTCAACTATACTTTATTTTCATGTGCATAGGCAGGTCTGATTTTCTCATTTTCATTCATAATTTGTTCACATATTCTAGTATCAAAGTGAATGTCACTTGATAGACAAGTACCAGTAAGGCTAGAGAAGAGTTTATTTCTGGCCACAGATTTCCTTATTTTAAGTTAGTATGTACCATGTAAAATGGATTTAATATAAAAATACAGTGGTTTAAGGACAAGCTTAGCCACTTGCCAGCTGTGAACTCATATCCATGTGTCTGCATTTCCTTAAGTCTCAGATACCACTATGAAAATATAGGCATCCTATCACTAAATTTCCCTAAGGTTTGTAAGAAACAAAGTCTCTTAAAGGTATTCCAAATAGCAGAAAAATTTTAATATGTTTAACATTTCATTTTATTAAAGCTATACCCTAGCTAGGTGAACTCCTTTATTATTATAACACAGAGGGAATCACAGTACCACACTCACAATCTCATGCATATTTTGGGACTATCCATCAGTGAGGTACTTGGACATGTGAAACCTTGATTTCTCAATTGTTAATAACTTCATGATCAAAAAAGTTCAAAATACTCATGCTAAAGTACTCAGCTTCGATTTTTCTCTCAAGGAATAAAAAAAGGTTTGAAATTCTAAGAGTCAACATCTCCTCAAATATTGAAATGTCTTCAAACTGTAGGAATACCTAGATCTATTTAAAGGAGTTAGTTCTGAAAAGGGACTTATATTTGTAAATATTCAATGGAAAATATGCATGTTTAAAAAACATATAGTACACACATCTTCATATTGGCTAATTCAAAATGTCATAAGAGTAAATTTAAAGAAGCTGGCAAAGTAATACACTTTGAGGCTGAAGCTAACTTCCAATCTTGTTTTTCCTGGATATTTCCATCTCAATATCCTCTGTGATTTCCAGCTGAAGAAAGTCTATTAATTCTCCACGTACTTGTTGATGCAAAAAGCTATGAGGATTATGGGTTGAATATTTCTAGTGCAGGAAAAAGCAAGGGATGCAATTAATCTTTGTGAACTAAAATATACCTCTTTTCATTAATCTTTTATTGTAAATGAGCAAAGTAATTGAACCAGTACCACACTGTCAGCTTGAATGCAATGCCGGTGGGATGTGCTTGAGAGAGCACATACTGATTGAGTATTAAATATCTAACGGCAATAATTTATGGTTCATTACCTCTTTTGGAGTTTCTTAGTTACATAGGTCTTGAATTCTAAGTAGTCAGACTTTTAGGTAAAAAGGCTTTCAGATACTGAAAGCAGCAAGTGCCAGTAACCCACAATCTCATTAATTTGGGATATTTCATATGTAATTGAAACAAATTCCAAGGATATTTGCAAACAGGAAAGCTTGTTTTAAACACAGAATGACGTCATCTCACTCCCAAGCTCTCTCCTGTGTAGGCTGTCAGGGTGCATTTATGAAAGTGCCCAGTGACATGGGCACAGAACTGTGACTAGGGACATCATCAAATCATAGAGTCTATGATGTTCTGCATATTATGCAAATCCCTATCCAGCTATTTGGTGGTTCAGCCATCTCAGCTTTGAGTTTCATCTGGCACTAACTCCTTAATTGTATTCAGCCATCCCCTGTGGCACAGTTTCATTGCACATAGAAATGGAAGTTTTTCTCCTGCTGGTAACAAAATATGATCAACCTGAAGCAATGTTCACAGAAATATGTAGTTTGGATTTGAAGACTGGATCTATGCAGACCTCATAGCGCTTAGAAACAAACACTGTTAAAAGAAATCAATATGACCCTATACCTATGACTAAGAGCTACTGTGGCTATTTACTCCCTTTGTGGATTTTAAATACATTTCTTTATCCTACAGTTACCCCAATGTCCTCAGGAGCAGTTAATATTTGTGTTGAATTCTATTTTTCTTTTATAGAACAAATATGTACCTTCTTTACTCCATCATATGTCTTCAACATACCATGTGTTTATGAAATACAATTTCAAATAAACTTAGATTGTTGGTGTATGTTGGGCTTGAATATATAATCAATGCTCATGTGTAAAAAGTCTACAAATCTGTTTGTGTATATATATGAATACATATATATATATATATATATATACACACATTTTCATGGAGTTCACATCTACAAATTAGCTAACTATAGATTGAAATAAAAAACACCTTCATACCAAAGATGCTGACAATTGTCTTCTCATTATTGCCCTAACAATATAGTTACATTAACTTTTGGTTAGTTAGGTACTAGACGTTATAACGAGGGTGATAAAGAAATGATGCTATGAAAATAGGATTATGTTCACAAGTTTTATGACCATGCCAAAATAGGCAATGTAAATATGAACTCTATGTAAACATATTTTGCTATTTGAACAGAATCCTCTGGAAATACTAAGGAGTTTAAATATATATGGAAGGATATATACACACATATATATATATATATATATATATATATATATATATATATATATATATTAAATGGCCTGAAGAATTAGAGACCCTGAAATTGCCCATCCATGAAAACTGTCAATACTTCAGATAATAAAGAACAATTGTCAGATGTGATTAGGATTAAAATATATATTTAATATAGTAAAAATAATATATAATATGACAATATAATAAAATATGTAAAACATTACATATCTCTATATATTATATAAATCATATATATAGAGAGAAAGATAAATAGATATAGATAGAGAGAGATAAAGAGATAGAGAGATAGATATGTAGATATATAAAGTACATGCTACTAGAAGCATTTCCTTTCAGGAACAAGTATTGTGTGGTAACAAAAGTGAGCGAGTGATCATTCACATCAACATTTCTGTGCTGTCTTTAAAGAAAACATATAAATTAATTCATTCCAAACATAAAATTAAGCAATTCAAAATAAGTACAATGGATTACTTGTCTAAAATATGGTACATATCAAATCTGTGGGAAAAAGTTATCATATTCTTACTTAGATTTGCAGAATGTCATGGGACATGTGATTGATTACTGACCAATCACAATTCAAGACGATTGCTTTGTTATACATTGTAAAATATCAAATTTTATTTTGGTATTTTTTCAATTTATAGTATGTTCTACTTGTCTCTAGTAAATTCCAAGGTACGTCATATCACCAGCATTTTTTTATGTACTTATTCAGTATTTAGCTTTATCCATCAATATTAGATACTGTAGAGTTCAAGATGAATCCAATATCTTCACTTTCAAAAAGATTCTCAAGATATAATAATTATAAGGATGCATTTTAAAAAGGGGCAGGAACTTAGAATATGCAAATAGTTATGCAAATTAGGAGAAAATAAACAGAAAATAAACTCTTAAAGAAGCTTTAGGCTTGTGCTTTAGACTTGCCATTATAAAACTGTAAAACTACACTTTTCAAAGGGCTTTAAAGATACTCTGAGCCTTACGTTTTGAAAGATCCTGAGGTTCACACAGCAGTAACACTTGTGTTCTGGAATTGATTTAATTAAATGTTCAATAGGTTACTTCTCTTTTTATCTATTTTTGTATATGCACTTAAAAATGTTAATTTATAAGTCAGGCTCTTTTGCTGTTGTCTCTGTATGAAGAAAATAATAAGCAAAGCTGTTACAAAAGTGTGTGTTCAAAATCTCAAATTGTTAATGTGGCGTGATGCATTTTCTTACAGGGTGTCTCTGGCAATTACATATAATTTGGCTATGAGTGAAAGGAATAAATATGCCTTTAGTCATGTGGACAGATTGATGCAAGGTTCATCCAAGGTTAGTAGTGAATTACCATTAAAAAAAATCAAAACAAAACCTAAACCACTGATCATGATACCCAAACTTAAAACAACTTCAGAATTTTTGCAGCTCTAGGAGTTTGCAGACTTCAACAGGAGACCAGGACAAAGAGGCTTCTCGTGTCAAGAATCACATGTACATATGTGAGTGGTATTTAAAATAACTAGTTTAAAATTGAAAACTCCAGTTTGATTTTTTTTATTTAAAAAAAGCAACATTTTTGGATCCTATTTTTGGAAAATTTAAACATGTATTTATAGTGCTAGTAAAATCAGAATTTCTTTACTTCATGTCTCCAATTTTTGGAAGTTTCAGGAAAGTACATGTGAATCTTAGTTATATATGTGTGTGTGTTTGAGAGATAGAGAGAGACAGAGACAGAAAGATACACACACACACACACACACACACACACACACACACACACACACAGGGAAACATTTGTTTTCTTTTTTATTTCCCCTGTGCAATCTCCTACCATGTTGTATTCACTAGGTAAATAGGATTGTTCTACAGTTCGGTATCAGAAGAACATCTTTTTAACCTCTAGTTCTTTCTCTCTTTTTTCTTCAAATATTTATTTGTGAATCCTACAATGAAAAAAATTAATAAAAGAAAAAAAGGGATTTCCTAAATTCTTACTGATAAGAGTATTTACTGTCCATATGTAGTGTGCCCAGTACTTTGAATTGAAGAGTGTTGATATGTTTCATAGGACCCCCAAATTTGTATGGCTTGAGAATGGCTCTGACACTCTCTTCTGATTTCAGGTGGGGTAAAAATACCAACTACCTCTGAGGCTTTTGTTAGCATGTGCATCATATTGCATACAACATAGCATGAAGTAAATGTAAGCTTTTTGTTCATTACATTCTTCCTAAGTGAGTGTATAAGTTTTAAAATTAAGAAGAATTGATCTCTGTCAAGTCAAGTCTCAGTTTCTGCTCTATTTTCAAAGCATGGAACAAAGAGAGTCTTTAGAGACAGAGTAAAATTTACACTTTTAAGCAGGTAGTTAAGAAAGTAAATTGGTGATAATTTTGATTTTTCATGTAGCAAAGGAAGGAAATTTTTTTACTTTAACACAGATTTAGCTATTGATTGGATGAGGAAAATATACATATTCCCCTTTATCATGGTTGGAACAAGGCAGAATTTCTGTAGTTGTTTTGTCTTGTTTTGCTTTTTGCAGTGAAGATTGATCTAAGAACCCCACTGACGAAAGACCTTGTGCTCCATAGCTATGTTGTATCCATCAGGTGACTTGCAGCATCAAAGGAGGCTACTGAAATTCCCCTGAAGATATAACAAGAGTTAACTACTGGACAGGAAGCATTTGTCCAATAGGTAGTGGCCTTGTTTCTTAAAGTCTTTCTTCAGCACCACACATTCAAAACTCATTCAAAATCCAGCGAAAATATTTTGGAGTGCCCTTACATGAAAACTAGAACAAGTGAAAAGTAACCACTGACAATGCCCCTTAAACCTGTTTGACCTGTTATAACCTCTGGTTGCCTGCGTCTTCCAATGACTTCACTGTCTAATAGCCTTCAACTAAACCCTGTTAATCCAGTAATAAGAACATTGTTATCATTATGACAGAAATTTTCTAACTCACTCAAATTACACCAAGCTTATTTTTTTAGGAATTGAGATAAGCAGCCTGTAAGGTGTCACTTGCTATTCAGGGGGGATAAACCCATGCTTTTCTAAATCCTATATGGACATTTGTTTTTGTGGTAGACAAAGATTTCCTTGGGAGAAATTATTAAAAGTTAAAACATCAAATATATGTTGTCTTGTTTCATACCTCATAAACTTAGGACAGTCTTTTATACTTAAGTGGCTCCATAAGCATTTACACATTTGTATAAACCTTTATAGAAATAAAAATGGGCTCAGACCCCAAAACTATCTCACTAGAGAATAATGTGGCAAGACAAAGTCATTTATCTTTTTCCTGTCTGTCTCAACAGAAGTCTCCCTTTTCAAAGGCAGAACATTGCAACTAGAATGGACTCTAGAACTGAGCTAATGAATACACTTTATTTATATATGAGAAGAGAATTAAGGGCAAGAGGAAAGGGCCTTGCAAAATCAGGACTCAGTTTGTTTCATTACCCAGAGTTCAGTGGTTCAGTGTTTTTTTTCTTCTTCTCGAGAACTAATCATCTACTTTTTAGTTCTGGCAGTAACATCTTTTCTTTTTTGAGACATAATTTACATATCATCAAATCCACCTTTTTAAAGAATATGCTTCACCAGTACTTCATAGCAAAAAATTCAGTAATTTTAACTCTCCTTTCCTTGCAGTTTCTAAAATTTTGATACCTACTTATCAGTATTCTACTCCTCCCAAAAGCCAAAGTTAAGACTTATGAACAAAAGCTTCCACAGAAGCAATGAAGGCTGTAACACGATGGTCTGTGTTTTTCATTTTGCTTAAATATATTGTTACTTAATTAGGTTCTTGAGAAAAAAAATTAGGTCATCAACTGTGATGTTGAATATCATCTGATAGGGAGAAAGAAAACCATAAATAACACAAAGCGTTGTATCTGTGGAACAGTTTCAGTTTTTGGAAAAACTCTCTCTCTCTCTCCCTCTCTCTCTCTCTCTTTCTCTCCTCCCCGCCCCCCCCCCCCCCCGGCCCCCAGTGAGCTGTTCTAGAATTTTCATGTGGCTAATGTCTCATTTTTTATTTGTATATATTAAATGATTTTCATTGGGCATTTCATACAATTATCTAGAACACTTTGATCAAAGAACTTAATTTAAACCCCTGATAATTTGAATCCACTAGAAGGAAATACAAGGAAAACAATTGAAGACACAGGTGTACCTTGATATATTTTTTCTGGAAGAGGAAATGACACACCTTGGAGTGTTGTATAACTGCGTCACTTGGATGCTAAAGTATATTCCATCCCACATAGCAAATTGCTGCCCTGCTATTTCTCTAGTGCAAATAGGGCATAGAGAATGGTCCAGGGAATGATGCCTTCTCGAGATCCTCCCACCTGTGATGGCAGGCTTTTTTTTTCTGGATGTAACATCTCAGGTTTCTATCTTCAATAGGTTGACAACTATGTGTTTTGTGATGCTTCACCACCAGACTATACTTTGCTCATTCCTATCAGCTCATTTTATGGCAGAACCAAAAACCTCCTCTGTTTATTTGCAGTTCCAGAATTAAGATGTAAGTGTATCCTCTTGGATCTGCCCTTCTAGGACACTTGGCATACATGCAGAACCTGCTAACTTCTCTGATGTTGGCAGGGTATGACTGCATCAGGCTTCTCCTTTTAGTGATTCTGAGCATTGAAAATTGCTACACTATTTAACTTTACTATGGGCAGCAGACCTCTGCACTTCAACATTCTTTTCCTTACTGTTTGGCTTCTTAACAATTTCACCTGCCATCTTGCAAGATGAGAAAGCTGTAAGAGCTATGTGCCAACAACAATGTTAAATTACTGTTTTAGTGAATTCAATGTAATTTTTCTGTCCCAGGTGCCCATAAAACGATAGCGCAAAGAAAGTTCTCTGGAGCTGGATGTGGAGACCTATGCCTCTACTCTTAATACAAAGGTGAAGACAGAGGCCTCACGCAAAATCCATCCTCAAGTACACACTCAGTATGAGGCCAGCCCAGCCTACACAAGAGACCCTGTCTTAAATAAATCTAAATACAATATAATGGCAATAATAGGAAAAACTTGCGCATTAAAGTATGCACATTTTAAAATAAGAGACAAAAGACATTATCTGTCAGTTGTTTCATATTTTCAAATTTGCTATGTGCTATAAAAAAAATACAGAAATCAGTACAGATGGGGCTTGTGGATATGCCTGGAGTGGGCCAAAGAGGGAAGATTCAAATTTTGGATGTCACGACAAATTCTCTGAATAGAAGGTCTTATGTATTCAAATGCTCAGAATAATTACTTAATGGCACATTGAAATGTATCATATCAACCTTACTAAAATATTAATTCTATTAAGCTATTTATGTATAAGGTGTATAGCTCAACAAATTTACACAAAGTGAATAAGTAGTTTGGAAAGTTTCTGTAGAAGATGAAACCACATGGTAGATAATGAGGTGAGACTCACTCCACCTACAGCAGACAACACTCACATGTGAGATCCTATGTCATGAGAATGTCATTTACCTTCAGGTGCAGTAGGATATCCAATGACAGACATCAGACTCTGCAATACTGTACAGAAATTGCAGGTGCCAGAATAAATGTAGAGAAGCTGGATTTTAAGAGTAAACAGATATTTAAGCCGTGTGAACAGAAGTGGAAGGATATTTGGAATCAACTTGCTCAAGACAACCTTATTTCTAGAATTACAGGTGTTGCTATGTCAAAGAGCTACCACACAGTGGCAGTGTTTTAGAGCTAAACTAAAGTTAACAATTATATTCAAAAGTCCCCAATTCAGTCTTTAAATAATACGGGATAGACTGTTCAACAAAACACTGACCAGAACCAGAACCTCATGTACAGACAGACACACTTGTATGAACTTTACTTTCCTATGACAAAATCTCAAACAAGTAGGCAATGGAAGAAGCAGATACTCATTTATCTTAAAAAATTAAAATAAAAAATTATAAAACATCTGTAATTGACACTGCACCAGAGGCATCTTTAGTTGGCTATCAGGTAACCTGGTACACGTCAATAGTTTTATCTGGTAAATATAGACCACACTTAACAGTGATGACTACAAATTATCTTTAGACATTGCTCTCAACTAGGAATTGAGAGAGAAGAATCCAAAAGAGAAGGAAGTCACAGAATAAGAATGAGAACACAGCCATTTGCATTTATGTTAATGATACTGACCCCAGTTTCAACTGGAGACTGTGCTTGGCAGGAAACTAAGCTGTGAGTCCCCGAAATGACAGTATAGTTTGTAGTGGTCATAGTGTACTGGAGAGACAATCATTAGACTTTAGTGTCTGTCAATGAAGAGGAGCCCAGACAAATACTCAAAGAGAAGGAGCAAAGCAGCAGTTAACAGACACGTTTTCGTTTCAAGTCTGAAATGCTGCCTCCAGTCAGCTCCATCTCTCATTAGACTGTATTGATTTGCCCCTGCTTGCCAGAGGATAGTCAGAGGATAATCGAATCCTCTTTGAGAAAGACAACATCATTCAAAGCCTGTGCAATATTTTAAACGTTATGTCTGGCACTCCATCAAAACTTACGAGGCTTAACAAAAATAAGACCAAGATGAGAAGGGGAGGGAGGGAATATGGGCAATGGGCATGCATACAATCTAGATAATGAACCTGTCAAATGAACTCGAAATTAATTGGAATACTCAAGAAAGGGAAAAGGTAAGGTGGACACAAGTTTAGCAAGAGACTGGAATTTTTAAATAATAAGGAATAAGATTAAAAATCTAAGAATAAAACAACCAAGTGTTCAAATTAAGTGCTACCAATCATCAGATCTCCTCCACCACCACAAAAATCAGTCAAAACACATAGTCTACTCAAATAAAGAAGGGGCGTGAACTAGGAGGGAAAAATCATAGAATTTAAATACACACAATTTCAGAAAAAGTTGAAAGATAAAAAATAATAAATGAAAGCATCAAAAATTAAGAATATAAGCATCAGCATTTATACATGGGAGAGAGAGACAGACAGACAGACAGACAGACAGACAGACAGAGACAGAGAGATTGACTTACTAGGCATCATTGGAAACCTATATGGGAAGAGTACACAGAGATAGCAAATTTAAACAAGTAACAACTACAGCATCTTCAAGTACACACACACACACACACACACACACACACACACACACACACACACTTACTCACCTCTACTGAAAACAATATGTATTTCAGTTAAAGATGTAACTCATTATTTTTTAATGGTCAAATATTTTAGTAGGTAATCTCTTGAAAAAGAATGACCAAGCAACCAAGATTTCTGCAGAAGTTCTCATTAAAATGAATGGCTGTTGCAGGATTTTTGATCACACTGTGAACCCTGAGATTGGGTTATTTACTGGAGAAACAAAACAGAGCAAAACTTTTTCTAGTTGTGGTATGGATTAGCCCTTAGCAAACATCTTCAAACCCAACCTTGAACCTAACGTTAGTTTGTAGAAGGAAGTACATATGTTTAAGTGGCAGAAAAAGTGATGAATCAGAGAAAGATTTGACAGATTAGGCTTTTCCTAACTCTCATGAGAAAAAGGAAGTTACTTAAAGTGCAGTGCACAGAGAGAAGGGGGCAGTGCAGAAGGAAGTGGGAGAATCAGTTTTACTGGGAGAATCTTACAGAGACGAGTTAAAGAGAGAACAATCTAGACACAGGTAAAAACAGAACAAGTCAGAGAATGAGAAGGAGATAGAACAAAACACATCGCCAAGAGGCCAAGCAGAACAATTCATGAGAGGCTGAGAGAGAATCCAAATTGAATCAATAAGCCTGGAGAGGAGGTTAGAGCCAGAACAGTAGAGTTGATCCAGCCAGGAAAAAATCAGAAATAACTAGGAAGAGGTGAGATTAATCAGCAGTAAGTCTCAGAGGCTGAAGACATTCTAGACCTAGGACAAAGGCTAGAAGCTTCCCGGACTAAGCTTAGGTTAGCAGACTAAGACAGTAAACCTCAGAGAGGACAATTACTTCATAAGAATAAAATATTGTTACAAATGACACATTATTTTTCAGAAACAACTATGATAAATTATTTGCACATAGATAGATAAATTATAAAGGTGAAAGAAACAAAGGGTAGAAGATACCTGGTTAAACTTGAACTTTATGATTCACTTATTCTTCTATTTTGAATATTCTAAACAAAAACCTATGTAATATGTGCCGTGGAATCTTGCTGCACCATTCATAAAAGCTCAAACTAACTAAATGTACTTATCAGCACTTTAATGGATATACAAACTGAGAACTATTTAACTATCCAATTACTATGAAAGGAGAAATAGACAACAAATCTCCATTCCGTGGAATAACATGAATACATTTCACAAGTAAAAGTGAAGATACAAAATCAAAACATAAACTGTGTTCATTGATGGACACCAGGTTCAACATCAAGCCAATAATATCTACGATGTAAAGATCCTCATAATTAGTTACCTGTCAAGAGAGATGGTGTCACTTAAAGCTGATGCTATGAAATATGATGGTGATAATAGTATCCTGATTATTTTTATTATTATTATTTTATTGGGTATTTTATTTATTTATATTTCAGTCATCCCCTTTCCCCATTTCCTCTCCCTAGAACCTCCTATCCCATCCCCCTCCTTCTTTTTGCTTTTATACCATTTTAATTACATGCAGGTATTAAGGTCCATTCTAAGTTGAGGAACTAGCAATACAGTAAATGCATTTAATTTGTATTGAAAATAAATGTTTTATTCAATACATTCTAAGGTTTTCTCTTTCCCAACGTCTTCTATATCCACAACTACCCCATCCACCCAGATCCACATCCTTTATCTCACTAGAACATAAACATGATTTAAAGAAAAGGATTAAAATTAAATGAGATGAAATAAAAACAATCAGACTAGAATAGCACAAAACAAAGAAATAGAAGAAAATGACCCAAAGAAGAAGCCCAGCAAACACAGACAGACACCATGATCTGATTTTATTAGCAAGATCATTAACACAAGTATTTTTCTTTTTTAAAAATTTCTTAAAGTGCACATTCCTCCTTTCAGTTTCATGTATTTGTACTTGATGTTATCAATTCATTCATCTTTTAAGTCATAATGTAATTGTACTGGACTCTCATTAATCACTGACTTGTTCTTTTCCTCACATTAATAGTCATTGTTAAATAGGAGGATGTGCCTAAGTTTAAGGTCACAGGTTGGCATTTATGCAAAGTGGGTTTTGAATACAGGCTGCCTGTGTCTGGACACTTAATTGTGTAGTTATTTTATCTGTGACCACAGGCAAACTTCTTCAGCCTCATTTGCTGTGAAAAAAAAATTATCAAACATTTCATCACAAGAGATTCTGAAGTAACTAAAATGAACTCACCATGGACTTCATGCAATGTATGCACTCCATAAACATCGATTGCTATTAATTACTGAGGTACCCAGTTTGAGCTTCCAGTTTTACTCCTATATGGTTGAATAGCAGTCTTCAAGTCTCACTGTGAGCTCTTGTAAACTGTCACAACAAAAGTGATTTATTAACTTTCTGGTATTTCTAAGGATTCAATATGATGCTGCATAAGAAAAACCTCTATAAATATGAAAGGCATATATCTGGCTGGATGTATGTAGAAGAAAGTATAATACAAATATGAATCTTGAATAAAAAAGGAAGATATAGTAAATCCATTATCTGACAGTTTGATAAAGACTGTATATGACTGTCCATGTTTTCTGATAATGTCTGTGCTATCTGGCAGATTAAAAGTATGGTGTAAAATAAGATGGAATGGTGCACACAATAAAAATTACACAAAATCTCATAATAAAATGTCAAGATCTCAAAACATGTTGCTTGTATTTAAAAAGAGCATCCGAGCTGAAACAACTAGAGATTTGGTTAAAGTTTTATAATTGAGAATTTACCATTTTTTTCCTGAAAAAGACTATTTCTCTCTTTTCTAATATTTAATTTAATTTTTTACTTTTTCATTTTATCCGCTGTCCCCTCCCAGCATCCCTTTCAATCCTTTCCCTGTTTTTATTTCATGGACTAGTTTGAGGAGTATTGGAATTAGCTCTTCTTTGAAGGTCTGTAGAATTCTGCACTAAAACCATCTGGTCCCGGGCTTTTATTTGGTCAGGAGACTGATAATGTTGGCTTCTCTTTCTTTAAGGGTTTGGAGGCTATTTAAATAATTTACCTGATCTTGATTTAACTTTGGTAAGTGGAATCTGTCTAGAAAATTGTCCATTTCATTAAGATCTCAAATTTTTTCTGGAGCACTATTTTTGAAGTAAGACCAAATAATTCTTTCAGTTGCCTCAATGCAAGTTTTTATGCCTCCCCTTTCGTGGCTGACTTTGTTTATTTGGATACTGTTTCTCTGTCTCTTGATTAATTTGGCTAAGGGTTTGTATATCTTATTGATTTTCTCAAAGAAACAGCTCTTGGTTTCAATGATTCTTTGTACTATTTTTTGTTGTTGTTGTTGTTGTTGTTGTTTCTTACTGTTTAATTTCAGCCCTGATTTTGATTATTTCCTGCCTTCTACTCTTCTTTGGTTTGATTGCTTCTTTGTTTTCTAGAGCTTTCAGGTGTATTTTTAAATTGCTGATGTGAGGATTTTCTTTTCTTTATGGAGGCGCTCAGTGCTATGAACTTCTTCTTAGCACTGCTTTCATTGTCTCCCATAAATTCGGGCATGTTGTGCCTTCACTTTCATTAAATTCTGGAAAGTATTTAATGACTTTCTTTATTTCTCCCTGACCCAGAAATTATTGAATAGAGCACTGTTTAATTTCCATGAGTACACACTCATGTGTAGGCTTGCCACTGTTTCTGTTGTTGTTGAAGTCCAGCTTAATTTAATCCATGGTGGTTTCATGAGATATAACGTGTTATTTCAATTTTCTTGTATCTGTTGAGGCTTGCCTTATGACCTACTATATTGAAATTATGGAGAAGAATCCATAAGGTGCTGAGAAGAAGGTATATTCTTTTATGTTTGGTTCAAATATTCTATAGATGTCTTTTCATTTCATTGTTTCTCTGTTGAGTTTTTGTCTGGATGTCCTGTCAGTAGGTGAGAGCAGAGTATTGATTGAAATCTCCCACTAATAATGTATGCAGTAAGATGTGCAATTTATGCTTTAGCAATGTTTCTATTACAAATGTGTGTGCCCTGTGTTTGGAGCATATATATTCAAAAATGAGATATCATCTTAGTCAATTATTCCTTTGATGAGTATGAAGTGTCCTTTTCCATCTCTTGACTAATGGTGGTTGAAAGTCTATTTTATTAGATATTATGATGCCTACTCTAGCTTGTTTCTAGGATTCTTTTGATTAGAAAACTTTTTTCAGCCCTTTATTCTGCAGTAATGTCTGTCCTTATAGTTGAGGTGTGTTTCTTGTACAGAGCAGTATGATGGATCCTATTTTCACATCTGTTCTGTTAGCCTGTGTCTTTTTATTGTGGATTGAGTCCATTAATGTTAAGATAAATTAATGACCAGTGATTGTTATTTTCTGTTACCTTGATGTTGGTGATATTAGTGTGTGTGTATGTGTGTGTGTGTGCGTGTGTGTATGTGTGTATATTTGTGTCTATGTGTGTTTGTGTGTGTGTCTGTTTGTGTGACTGAGTTTGTGTGTGTGTCTGTTTGTGTGACTGAGTTTGTGTGTGTGTCTGTTTGTGTGACTGAGTTTGTGTGTGTGGTTTTTCTTTGTATTTGCTGGTATAAAATTACTTATTTCCTGTGTGTTCTTAGATGTTATTCTTCTTGAGTTCCATCTTCCCTTCTAGTATTTCCTGTAGGGCTAGATTTGTGGATAGATATTGTTTGAGTTTGGATTTGTGTTGAATTATCTTATCTTCTCCATTTATGGTGATTGAGTTTTGCTGTATATAGTAGTCTAGGTTGGCACCTGTGGCCTTTTTTAAAGGTTGCAGGATATATGTGCAGATCCTCCTATCTGTAAAAGTTTCTGTTGTGACGTTGGGTATAATTTTGATAGGTCTGTCTTTGTATTTTCCTGGCCTTTTCCACTTACCACTCGTAATTTTTTTATTTGTTATGTACATTTTGCATTTTGATTATTATGTGCCAGGAGGATTTTTCCTTTCTGGTGTAGTCTAATTGATTTTCTATAAGCTTCTTGTATGTTTACAGGCATCTCTTTCTTTAGGTAGGGAAAGTTTACTTCTATGATTTTGTTGGGAATATTTTCTGGGCCTTGGAGCTGAGACTCTTTACGTTTTAGTCCTATAATTCTTAGGTTGGGTCTTTTGAGTATTCCAGATTTCCTAAATTTTTGTTTTTGTGTCAGGAATTTTTTAACTTTAATATCATTTGACTGATATATTGATTTTTTCTATTTTATCTTCTACATCTGAGATTCTTTTCTCCATTTCCTGTATTCTGTTGGTGATGCTTGCATCTGTCTTTCCTGTTCTCTTTCCTAAGTTTACCATCTCCCTGACTTCCTCAGTTTGTGTTTCCTGTATTGTCCCTATTTCTATGTTCAGGTCTTGCAAAGTTTATTTATTTCGTTCACCTGTTTAATTGTATTTTCCTGTATATCTTTAAAGAATTTATTTGTTTCATCTTTAAAGACTTCCATCTGTTTGAGTGTATTTTCCTGTATTTTTAAGGAATTTACTAATTTCCTCATTAAAAGGCCTCTATTATCTTTATAGTATTGGTCATTTTCTTGAATTTTGGTTGTATTAGAATATCTAGGGCTTGTTCTAATGGGGCATCTGTGATTTGGAGTGGCCATGCTGTCCTGGCTCTGGTTGATTGTGGTTTTGTGAGGGCCTTTAGACATTGAGATGGTTTTGGTCTCTGGCTGTCATTTTTAGTAGGTATTAGGAGGGGATTAACCTCAATAGTCCTAATGTGGCAAGCTTCTAATGGATATTCTTGGGTTGTATGGTTCTGTATCTCAATTTCTGTAAGTTTCAGGAGCCTTAGGTCTGATAAAAGTGGGCAGAGGGGTGGCAGAAAGACAGAGGTCACCCAGGGATGACAGGCTGCTCAGGGCAGCTTGGCTTAGCCTAGAGGACTCAGAGAGCAGGGGCAAAACTTTATCTTACATTATCTAGTTTGATGAACTCTATTCATGTCTCAAGGTTCAATTAGATTTGAGAATAAGATGGATGCAGAGATACTCATGTTGACTGAGGAAGAAGTGCTAGAACTTTCCATGATTTTCAATTGTCCCTGACAGCACAAGATGCCATAATTGATGAAAATTGAATTTTCACTTGCTACATACAAAGCTAGTTGTTTTGTGGACTTATTCATTTTAACTGGTGGTTGTTTGGAAAATGCCAATCTCCAGGGTAGGTTATGAAATAAAACTTACAATAATTCAGATTACTTGTAAAATATATATATATATATATATATATATATATATATATATATGGAAAAACAAAGAACCACAAAAAAGTATGGCCCAAATTCCCTAGAAATTGCTTTTTCTCAAAACATGTTATATTACTCTTTTCTTATTCAAAACTCAAATACCCCTTTTCAAAATGAGTGAGGTTCATTGTAAAGTGCTACCTGCAGCTCAGAGATAATATGATAGAATGGAACAAACATGTATCTCCCTTTCAAAGGCAGCAATTCAATGCAAAAATCTGAAACACAATTGATATGCAAACACTGGTGATTCATGGACAATTAAGAAAGACACAGTCCCTGTAATGTTCTGGAAATGTAGAATATAGCATGTCAACAAGACAAAACAGTCAAATACCAGATGCCCTGTGCTGTGCAGACCAGAACACCAATAGAGCAGGACTTCCTAGTCCCAAGTGGTTTAAGGTGGTCTGCAAAATCTGTAGGTTTCAAACATCAGGTATTGATATAGAAACTACATGCAGAAATTAAGACTATTTGAAAACATAATGTGCTATTAATACTTTGGAATAAAGGTTAATTCCCTGCAAGATTATTTAGAAGGAAGTTTTTGTTAAATATAAAGCCATATATTCATTATCTACTATGCTTTATATTCATTATCTACTATGAATTAAAATCATAACTAGACATGGTGCTATAGGCAATTTGCAGTTGAGGAAGAAGGATAAGATCAGTTAAGGTCAGGTAGAAATACATAGCTGTACTCTGTTTCAAAAAAAAATAAAGCAAAGCAACAGAGATTAAGTAAATCAATCCTATGTGTGATTTTACATGTTTTTGTTATAATGGTACCACACAAGGATAATCAGCAGTTATCTTGTAATTTACATGTGCTGGTGTATGATTCATATCAGTTCTCATAACCAGAAAAATACACTAACATCATTTTTACTTGACATGTGTGATGCACAGTAAAGTTTAGAATATAAGGAAATAGATAGCTACTGCACTATTTATATTATAGATTCTATCTGATCTGTAAGAATTTGACACTACTACTGATGAACATCTACATACAAGTAATTCATGTTGCCTGTTTACTTGGCTACCATGATTCCTATAGTCATTGTTCTGTCTGGTAAAACAATGAATAATTAATCCGTGGTTAAAAAATATAATGTGCTTAGTTTAGAAGTTTAGGAGATACAGAGGAGATATTTCTTATTTTAGATTTTACACTTCATATTTATTTAATAGTCATGTTATATTGAAATTGGAAGATATGCTTCAAAGCATTATGTGGAGAATGATCTATGTAGTCTCTTTCATTGTTAACTTATTATTTAAGATATCCATTTTGTTGCTACTTCATGGATTGTAGCTTCTTGATGTTTCTAGGAGACACAGTTTCACAGTAAACACCCTCTTCCCATCATTCTTACATTCATTCTACCCTTAATGCACAATGATCATTAAGCTTAAGTATGGGTATTATGTTGGGATTTATTAGTCAGCATAGGACTCAAAGCTTTGCATTTTTATTTATTTTCTGTAAAGAAAGTTTCCTTGATGGAAGGGGAAAACTGAACTTAACTGCAGGTATAAGCATCAATATTTATAACGTAGGTAGGCATTATATTGTTTTAGAAAATTAATGATTGGTGGTTCTCCTCCAAGTTACATGATGTCACTAGACCTAGTGTGTGTGTGTGTGTGTTCCTAAGTATAATCTTATCAGTATGTTTAATGTTACTTGCACGTATACTTTCCGGGCTGATCATATGGCACTGGACAAACAACTTGTGCTCACTTTCCTAGAGAAGACCATCTTTTCCACTCCCAGCTTTCCTTGGATGACTTTTTGTGTACAGGTGAAACCCAATGGGCTTTTTAAAGTTTAATTTGTGATGTTGATTGATGCCATCCCTTTTCAGCTCTTGTTTTGGCATTAATTTTGGTGAGAAGTTATGAGTAGGTATAGCTAAGATACAATCTCATAGTAACCTCTCTTATACTTTGACTCTTATAATTCTTCTGCCCTTCAAACAATGTACTCTGAGCCTTACGTGCAGGAATGTCCTACTAATGTGTCCATTTGGACCGGGCTCCACAACTCTACAGGTTGATAGGGTGTGGCTTTCTGTAATGATCTTCATCTATTAGAAAGAAAGGGCTCCTTGATTAGAAGTAAAGACCATACTTATCTATAAATATAAGGACAAATATTTATGTATTACTGTTATGGATTATGCTAGTTTATTAATTGGAGGTTGTAGATTCTCATTCATTAACCACGAATTTGCTATCAATGAGTAGTTAGCTAGTTTTCCAGTACCAACCATATATTCCATTTTGTTGAGTGAATCTTGAGTCTAATATAGAGAGAGATGTTGGTTACCTCCAAGGTAGGAATGTCACTACTGAACTGTTAGTGTTCATACTGTCATACTGTTTAAGGTGTTCAAGGGCATCATAGAAAGGAAGGATTACTAGTTGCCTCCCTCCTTTGGAGTCTTTCATTGCTTTTTTTTTTTTTTTTTTTTTTTTTTTTTTTTTTTTTTTTGTACATCAATGAGAAGAGATCTGGCTAAAGGTTTTCTCAAGGGTACATTCCTATCACTGAAGCTTCTTTCATTTGTGTTTGGCAGCAGAACTCTTAGGACTTCTTTTAGGTGAAACAATTTCAAGCAACTATTATGGTCTGCATATGAAAAGTCCTCACAAACACATGTCTTCACGTCTTGGTTTCCATCTGGTGAGTGCTATTTGAGGGAGTTGTAGAATTAGGCTTTTCTGTCATTCTCTCTCTTTTCTGTTTGCCTGAGAGGTGAACAGCTTTGCACCACATAATCCTTGTATCAGGGTGGTCTTCTTCAACATGAGCAGAAGCACAGGAGCCAGCCAGCTTGGATAGAAACCTGCTAAGCCATGAGCCATCCTTCATTAGTTGTATATGTCTGGCATTTGTCATGGGACTAAAAATTCGATTCATCAAGTTGACTTTAAAACGATATTAAATTCCAGTATTGTGAAAAGATCATCTGAAAAGCAGAATTAGAAAGGTTATCTTGGTTCTGTTAGCTCTGGTTCCTGGCACAAACAACTCATAAAGAGAGGACTAAAAAAATAAAAGAGAAACTTATTCATCTGATAGACAGTAAATAATGCTCTTTCTACCTTCTCTTACCCACCAGCTAATAATGATGACTGTGATGAACATATAAAGAAACAATAAGCAAGTGCAATTTAAGCTATGTTTTGTTGTCCTGTATTAGCACCTCTTCTCATTGCATGATGGCTGTTTGATGGTGAATAATAAGATCTGCATTTACAGAACAGCACATAGGAAAACATACCATAAAAATATATCAAATCTCTATTTTTGTAACTGTTCTAAATTGCTAAAATAATGGTGCAGCATATGAAGAAGGAAGGATTTTCACAAAAATGAGTGCTTGGCTAGTATGCAAATGTCATACGGGATGTCCCAAATACCAAAATAAAAATATATAGAAAAACATGTTTTCACTCAGTTGAAAGCTATCTGCACACAGTAGCCCATGCTTCCGTTCTTGGCTGTCAGAAAGCAGGATCTATGTGTGTCTGAGTACAGCCTGTTCTACATAGTGATTTCTAGGCCATCCAGGGCTTCACAGTGAGACATTGTCTCAGGAAAAAAAAAAAGAACAACAATAAAAACTAAGCAGTAGAAAACATTTGGAAGATAAATATGGTTTTATATGATATTCAAGATAAACATAAATACAAAGTGGGTAAGGTAGTTCTAGAATCACCAAATAATGGGAATGTTATTATAATAGTATCTTTATAACTTTTTATACAAAACACAATATCTGCATATATTTAATTTGGCAGCATAGAAGAAGTTGTGAAAGGATCTCAAGAAAATAGAAAACAATCAAAAGTAAAAAAAATAAAGTATCCTAAACCTATTTCTCTTATTCAAAAACTGTATTTTCATTACATTTCATTTTTTTATCTACATAATAGTTGACATTTACAAATTGAAAGTTCATCCAAGATAACAGGGGACACTAAGGAAATAGACTATCACATATTTATATCAAGATCAGAATATCCAATTCAAGATGGAATATAATACACACACACACATACACACACACACACACACACACACACACACACACACACACACATATATATATATATATATATATATATATATATATATATATATGCTTCAATATTTCCATCTGTGTTATTAGAAGTCAGAATACAATGATCTTAACTTTGTTTAGTACAGAAGTTTGGATCCCAAGTTCACTTCACAGTCTAAAGATGACAAATATATTATAATGGTGAAAATACATGTATGGCTGAATCTTTTAATTAGTTCCAAACTGGATCAGCATTCACTATCCAGGAAATTTAAAGTAAAACAAAACAAACAAACAAACAAAAAACCCTACCAACCAACAATGAGTGGATGTATGGAAATCAACTATTCAATTGTTGATTTTTCTAGTAGAGAATCAGCAATGTTTGTGGGTAGTAAGGAATCACACTCAGGGAAGCGACAATGGTTGAGAAACTCAGAGATGAGTCCTTAGGACAGCCTGCTAAGTGAAATAATATCATTTCACTACATAGTATCTTATAGGGCAGGGTTTTAGAGTGTAAGAGCAGATCTGTGGGGGTGGGAGTGGGGCAGTGGACAGAGCTGGGTAGATGTGTAACAGAGTAGCATGAGATTATTTCTTTTCCTGTTGATTTGGTTCATGCTGAGGATCAAACACAGAGCCTTTGCACAAAATAAGTAAGAATCTGAGTAATGTATAAAGTTTGAATCACTGTGCTGCCGATGCTAATCTTCTGTCTTGAATATGAGGATTATCTCATAATGTCAGGTGAAGGGTACATGTACTCTGCTATTTCTGTACCTCCTTGTGAATCTACTGTTATGGCAGAGATAAACATTTGGTTGAAAACTATACCTAGATACATATGTAACATAGAAAGCATTGGATATGATCCTTGCCTGTAAAAGGGTGACAGAATTACTCTGCCCACATGAAATTTGTGAAATAGAGGTAGTAACAATTCAAATGAAGTAGTTAACAGTAATTCTAGTTATTTAATTACACTGTTGAATAATTGTTAAATGATGAAAACACCTTAATGCACTTTGGAACCATACATACTGCTAGTGTCTGGATGTGAATGTCCCTTACAGGGCCACACATTTTCACACTTGGTGCTCACTTGGTTGTCCTGTTTTCATATGATGAAACCTTAGGAAATAGAGCCTATTTCAGAGAGAGGGTAACTGGAGGTGGTCCTTAAATGTAATATCCACTGCTGGTTTTGCTCTGAGCTTGTTATTTCCAAGATATGAGGCAGCAGATACAGTTACAAATATCCCAAGTTTTTCAGGTGCTATGTTGCAGCCTTATCAATGTTTCTCTACTATGAGAAAACTTCTGAAACTGTGATCCATAATAAATTATTCCTTCTTGTTTATCTTCATAATGTTCATGGTCACAGTACCTCAGACAGTAATACTTGTAGTTCAGCACAATTAAAATAATACATGCTACCTGTTACTTGTTTCCCCCTTCTCAGACTAAAAATACACATTGGCAAGTCTATGAGGAGATAAAAAAGTAAATGAAAAGTATTTATCACAAATCATTCTTGGGCTATCATTCATTTTAGTTACAAAATATCAGCTAGCTGACAGTAAACACCATTTCAGGGAAGTTGGGATACTTGAAATTAAAATGATAAGCTAAAGTCTAAAATAGGGGGGCAAACTGACTGTAGCCTCTTGTCAAAGTAATTCTATAGTTTAAAGAAAAGACATCGAAGGTTTCTTGATACCTTTGTATTGTATGATCTAAATCTAAATGCCATGACTTTTCAGCATTTCTTTATATCTATATATCCATGTCTTTATAAGTGATAAATATTTTGTTTTCTATTTTCCTACCTATTTATTTTCAACCTATTTACTAAATATTTGTTAGAATAGAAAGAAAAACGAGAAGTAAATGCAACAGTAGGCTAAATTATTTTCATTATTTTATTGAGACATTTTAATTAGTATGTACAAAATTATAGTTAGCTCTAAATATTATGTTTGGCGTATCGTGTTTTTCTGCTTAACTTTTAGTACAAAGGTATCATCAAAGGAAATAGAGGAAATTGTATGTAATCCTAAATGAGAAATTATCTCCATCTAAAACTTGCATTTGGAAAACAGAAATTTAAAAGCGGACAAGAGAAAGCAGTTAAAGGTATAAATAATTTGGTTGGAATTTGAGATGTGTTTTCAGAAATGAAGATGAATTTGAAAATGTAGATTCTGTTTGAGGGTTTTTTGTTGTTGTTGTTTTGGGGTTTGTTTTATTTGTTTTGCTTTGTTGTTTGCTTTTTGGAGGGGGTGCTTGAGTTTCTGGACTTGAAACTTCAGTCCTGAGTTTTTAAATATCTCCATCCTTCATTTTGGCAATACAAATGTATATACCATCCACAAACCTAAGCTTCTGTTGTTGTTAAAATCAGAGAGTATTTTAAGAGCTATATCTAGGTCACTAACAATTTATTGTGTATTTTCTAAATTAGTTCTTCTTGTTTATCCAAATATTTTAATAATACTAAAGTTCATTGTTGCTTCTACCATAAGCATGAACTAACATACATCATTTTTCAAAAGTCATTGATCTCATAAAATAGAATCAGGCTCTATGATTTGAGATAAAATAGGTAAGCGGATAGCAAAATGGTTCTTTGGGCTTTTCTATTGTATTTGCCTACAATGAAAAGCAGATATTTTTCAATGACACAGATATAGTAAGATTTTTTTTTTTTGCATGTGTCATTATTGTTTCTCTTGGAACAGTTCTGCTTTATGTATGCCTTTCCACGGTTATTGATAATATTGTTTTCTCTTATCTCAAAACACCTTAAATTATACATTATACATATATTGAATTTAACAGCTGTTCAGAATATTTTCACAATATAATTATTAGCTTTAATTACCAAATTAACACAATATGGAATCACATCAAAATTTAGATTTTGCCAAATCAGAATGTTTTGTGATAAGTGTCTATGAGAGTTTATTATATTAATTGAGTCATGAAAATTCACTACAAGTCATATTTACCCATATCGGTATGGCGAGTTACAATTTAGTATGTTTTAGTCTGGTACTGAGCATGAGGCGCAAGTAACTGAATGTAGAAGACAGAATAACTGGAGTCAAATATTGAATTAATAGAACTTTGTTTCTTTTCAACACTAACTTCTAAGTTGAGAGAACCAATACTGCAGGGAGCACTCCACCTAGAAAATAGACACTCACAGATGTATTTTCAATTTTTTTATTTTAGCTTTCACAATTGTGTGTGTGTGTGTGTGTGTGTGTGTGTGTGTGTGTTTAGTGAACATGTTTATACAAATTACCTTGGAAGCCAGAAAACACTCTCAAATACCCTAGAATTGGATTGAGTGAATGTGAGCTGACTGATGTGCATCCTGGGAACCAAATTTGTATCATCTACAAGGCCATGCCTAGCACTGAATAATCTCTCCAGGCTCCATTTAGCTCAGTTTTACAGTTTCTTTATTTACTAGCTTATTGGTGATCTCTGGTCAGTTCTGTGGATATTTTTATAACATCAATGGGGTGAAATGATGCGTTTAAACTCTCTTGTTTCAGAGGCATGGCTATACTTACAGCATAATGTCATGCTTCTGAATCTATCCCGAAGGAACTTCTCCATATGTGGCATACTATTTACAAGGTGCAAAGCTACTATGTAAGTCAGTAGTAGTGATAATAACAGCCTGGGGTTGGCAACAATCCATAGTTTCTCATGTATTTCAGGATCTTTGCTCCAGTAATCTTAAGGGGAACTATAAACTAGAGTAAATATTTATGAAAATGTAAAGGTGAGAGGAAAAGAGAAAAGAGAGAGAGAGACAGAGAGAGACAGAGACAGAGAGAGAGACAGAGACAGAGAGAGAGACAGAGACAGAGAGAGAAGAAAACACACACAGAGGAAACAGAGCCTGAATAATTATAGATAAAACTTGTTCCAAATAGAATTATTAAATAAATTTGTAACAAGTCATTAAAACCTATGCTCATGGAGAGTAAATTTGTATGAAAAAGTAATAATAGCATAAAATCTTTGCCTCTGCAAAGTTAATATGAAAAAAGAAATGTACATATTCCATATACAGATAGCTATCTCTAAATGATGAAAAACTGTGGTCCATATTTACTTTTTTTCTGACTTTTTAAGAACTTGCAAAATGCCTGTAATGAACACCAGCTTCATAGCCAGGAATTTAATATATCCTTATGACAGAGATTTTTTTTTTATAATAAAATTCTACAAAGAAGTGGCATTTTATTTTCCCAGATATTTATTGTAAACCAATCTGCCATTTACAACTTAAATGCAGGGAAAATATTCCATCCTGTTGAGTCCAGTGTGATTGAGCTCACCTGTATGATATAAATTGCATTCTCTATTAGTTTGTGTGGCTATAAAGTCAATAAAAGGAACAGCAGTCTTCCCCACAGAATGCTCACGTTCTGTAGCTTTCTGCTTATTATATAGCAAAAGGGAACAAAATACTCATAGTAACAATGTATTTTTAATAGGTTCTCAAGCTGCCCCTTTCACCGAGAGTTGTGGCTGAATACAGATGTGGCTGCTGCGAAGCTTTATATGGGTGGACAGTTGAACAAAAACCAGGTAGGGAGACATTTATCTAACACAAATGCGTGGGCTCCCGAGGCATAAAGCCTACTGATTTCCACTGTGTTACTAGTTCTGTTTTTCCCAACTGTGGTTCGAATTTCATGGGCAAAGTGCTTTGTAGGAAGCAAAGCAAAGACGATTAAACATGAATGCTCTGAATAAAAGACAGAACAGAGGGGCACTAGGTAATACACACACACACACACACACACACACACACAATGTTATTGTGGAAAGAGAAAAAATATTATCATAGGCTCACTTGAAGCAAATTCTTAACAATTTAAGCTTAACGTGAAAATTTAACGTTAAGTTTAAAATGTGCTAAGACAAAGCACAATTCCACTTGGACATTTGGAAAACATAGTTCTCGTCTCCCAGCACTTGGATGTGAGGCGAAAAGTTTCACTTTATCCATGTAAATCTAATTTTCAGCTCACTCTAAACTTATTGCACCTGAAGTAGGCGTGGATTTCATCAGTCCAATTAGACACCGGGAGGTGGGTGACACAAACATTGTCCCCCATCCCATGTAAATATCTACATTGATCAGACAACCATTTTCTAGTTCATTTTCTAAATGTTCTTACACTTCGTCAATGTAGGGGACAGGTTTATTTTAAAATCTAAATATTTAGTGGTTGTTAATGGCAGTGAGCTCTTTTTTTTTTAATTTTTATTTACTTTTGATATGAAGTCTCTAGCTCAGGCCAGTCTGGACTGTTGTATGTAGCTGAGATTGGCCTTAAAATCTGTCTTCTTTCCTTCACATCCGAAGTTCTGGTTTTAGAAGTGTTCCCTACTACACCCCCTACATATGGAGGATGGATCTAGAGCTTTCTACATTCAAGGCACACATTCTACTAACTGCCCATCATCTCTTTTCCTATATAGTGAAAAATATGTAGTGGTAAAGATTATATTAAATTGGAGAAGATTTGTAGCTAAGGAATGGTAGGCTTAATACCTGCTCAGCTTCAGTGGTATAATCTAGGGTAAGTGTAAGCATATTGTTGTCAGTACTCCAACTATGTCAAGAAAGCACAAGGAAATTTCACATCAAAATACATTGTGAAGTGATTTTTACAGTGAAAACAAAAAAAAAATGACTCCTGTGGAGTATTTCTATTTTCTGGCCTGAAACTTGAATATAGAGTTGAAATATTGATCATCCAGAGGCAAATTGTCACTGGGTCTGGAATACAAATCCCTACAATGTGTTAGAAGTTGAATGTTGCCAGATGCAAGCCATTTAAACTTGTAACAATATTTAGGAAAAGTAGAAAGGGCATACTGAAGGTTACTAAATCTGTAACAGTAACAGAATGTATAAAAATGATCTATGCTGAACAAGCCATAGAATCAAATACATGTCCTTTCCATAAGGATTATTTTTCTTATATTTTATTTACATTTTAGATGTTATCCATCCCCCCCCCGCCCAGGAACCCCCATCCCACCCCCTCCTCCTGCTTCTATGAGGATGTGCTCCCACCCACCTCCCACTCCCACCTCCCCACCCTCCAATTCACTCACACGGTAACCAGCCTTCATGGGACCAAGGATCTCCTCCTCACCCTATGCCTGCCAAGGCCATCCTCCTCTACATATACAGCTGGAGCCATGGGTCCCTCCCTATGTGCTCCCAGGCTGGTGGGTTAGACCCTGGGAGCTCTAGTTGGTTGGTATTATTGCTCTCCTCATGGGGCCACAAACCCTTTCTGCTCCTTCAGCTCCTTCTCTCTAACTCCTCCATTGGGAAACCCTTGATCAGTTCAATGGTTAGCTGTGAGCATCCGCCTCTGAATATGTCAGACTCTGCAGACCTTTAAGGAGACAACTATATCAGGCTCCTGTTAGCATGCATTTCCTGACATCCACACCAGCATTTACCTTTGATGACTGCACAGGGGAAGGATACCCAGGTGGAATGGTCTCCAGACGGCCCCTCCTTGTTTATAGCAGCCCTATTTATACTAGCCAGAAGCTGGAAAGAACCCCGATGTCCTTCAACAAAAGAATGGATACAAAAAATGTGGTACATTTACACAGTGGTGTATTACTCAGCTATTAAAAACAATGAATTTGAGAAATTCTTAGGTAAATGGATGGAACTAGAAAATATCATCCTGAGTGAGGTAACCCAATCACAAAAGAGCACACATGGTATTCACCCACTGATAATTGGATATTAGCCCAGAAACTCGAAATACCTAAGATTCAACTCACAGACTACATGAAACTTATGGAGAAGGAAGACTAAGTGTGGGTGCTTTGGTCTTTCTTAGAAACAGTAACAAAATACTCAAGGAAAGATTTTTGAATTACAAGAAAATAATAAAGTCATTAGATTTTTACTTTCAAAATGTTTTGAGTCAAAACCAAAAGAGGTCAATGTTTTTTCTTCTTAAAATAGCACAAAGAGAACATTGGTTTAGCACAGAAGAGTGCATGAAAAAATAAAAGGCAATACATAATCATTTCATTTGAGAATGAATCTTTGGGTATGTGCAGGTTAAGTCAGTTAAGGGATTTTTGTATGTGCTATAGATAGAATGGAGAGACGCAGGAGTAGAGAGAGAATGGTACTGAGGGAAAGTGTGAAGGAGAGGGTCAGAAGGAGAGCCTGCAACAGAGATTGTATCAGGGACAATTGAAGAGATAATCAAAAACTATGTAGGACCTGTGTACATAATGGAGTTGTTTCAGGTGACTATGAGATGAACAAGTTAGGAGAAAAGTTGTCTGCAACTGGAGAATTTGAAGAGTTGATACCATGCCTCCAGGCAGTTAAATGCTTAGGGATCAGGAGAGCCAAAGGCACTGTTCTAATCCAAAAGCTGCTCCCTCGAGACACAGGAAGGGCTGATATTGCAGAGTCCAAATGCAAAAACAAAACTACTCCCTACAGCTCTAGGTCAGATCATCATTCAGTGGGAAGTAGGGGGTGGAGGAGGTGGGGGAATTGTGCTCTTCATCCTGTCAACTGATTGTCTTGGGCTCTCTCACAATAGAGAAATAATCAGTCTAGTGACATAAATGTTGAATTCCATGCTGAAGGACCATCACAAGTGTACCAGAATAATGATTGGCAGAATAAATGAGGCTCAGTGGCCTGGTCAAAGTGACACACAGTAAATATCCCCTCATATTCATCATGTTGTAGTAACAGTTTAACAACACAATTGAAAAAGTTCATATGACCCACAATATTTACTCGTAAGTTATTCTTTCCCCAATCCTTTCTTTTCTTCCTACATACCTCTCATTTTATATCACAGAAAATAAATTTGTACATGAACTTATTTGACTAAGAGTCGACATTCTGAGATTGTTAATAATAGGGGATTTTGCAAAGCACATTTCAGAAAGTCTACTAATAAGGATTTTGTAAATAAAGTAAAGTTGGCTATACAAATGTATTTCTGCAAGTTTCCCCTCAATTATTAACAATAGTGCTGCTGTTAATAAAGTTGTAATATTGGTTTTACACTTTTCTGCAGTTCGAATTTATCTAAAACTTCAAAACAAATTTCAAAAGGCAGTTTCTCTTGCATTCATAAGTACAAAGTAACTCTTAGTGTCACCACAGAGAAAACATATACTTTTATACTCAATCAAATCACAGGTCAAGAAAACTCCTCAGAGAGAAAAACATGTTTGTTCCCCAGGAAAAAGTTATTTTCATATAGAGAAAAAGAAGTTTTGAAACCTAACAACTTTCCATTGAAATCATGGTCTATTTTAATTATATTATTCTCCCAAATCTGTGCATTATACATTACATAATAAGAAAAAGCCCCTTATCTAATGAGTTGAGAGTTATTAAGTAAAAATTGTTGTATCTTGGCTTAAGATAAATACTTAATAATTTGACATTATATTAAAGAAGGGTATTAGTCTTTCCACTTGTACGTATTTAAGATGATGAGACCTCAAAAAAACTTCTCATGCTGATCATGTGACAATTCCAGTTGTAGCTAGGCTTTGTTCTGATTAACATTTCTTAAAACGAAGGGTGAAATATGATGTGGCTACTAGTTGAGTTTGAGCACTAATGAGTATAGAGCCCCATGTAGTTCCTATTTACTCTTTATCTGGAATCACCAGCTCTGAAGCCCCACCTATACTCTCCCCTTCAGGGATTTATCTCAAGTCACTGAAGTCTTACCGAGGCATCTCATAAAAAACTCCTACTATGGGCCTTATAAACACAGGAGACCAGAAAATCAGCACTAAAGTTCAGTGTGAAGTTACAAGCCTGAGGACCAAACCTAAAACAGTGATAAAAGTCTCCTTCCCAGATAGAAGAAGTCATCAAACAGTCTAGTCATCAAGAAAGAACATGAGGTCCTCCTCGTATTTTTACAATTTGTTTTGGCTTGGTTTCTTTCTTTTCAGGGACTCTACTGAATGTAGTGTCTTTGGAGATGGTTTGTCACTAAGTCCATCCTTTAAAACTGTAAGTCTCATCCAAAATTTTCTTATAGATATTCCCGAGAAAAATGTATATTCAGAAAACCATGAATGCCTGGTCCAGTCAAACTGTGTAAGAACCTCAAAACATACCAAAGTGGCAGTTGCTAGTCTTTACCCCAGAATCCTTATAAGTGAGTAGTTTGAAGAAAGATGACTTTCTCAATGTGAATGTCAAGTTGTCGCTGACATAGCTTGCCACACTGATGACATTATTCAAAGGTAACTACCTAACATGGCAGCTAATGTTTCTTCCCCATCGCTTGCTGTTTCTGAAATTAAATCTGTATCTTCCTTTTTTTATTCATCATCTTCTGATTCATTTGAAAGGCTCTTCTCATATTTTAATCTTTCTTTTTAAGAAATACATGATCACATGAAATATGTTATAATGTGAGGCATCTTGATTCCCCTCTTCCTACACAATTATAAAATTTTTCTTTCTATTCATATGGGAGAAAAAATACCCCTGACTTTCACCTATAAAACACTCCATTTCATTTGTGTGTTAGATAGATAAATTATGCTGCACTGCAAACAAGTTTTACATGTTTTATATTTTAAACTGTGATGATTCCATAAATAAGAAGATTAAAATTATAATAGTTTAGTTTTATCATGGTTGAACATACTAACAGCCTAACATGCGAATAAAAATAAGTTATGATGAATAGACAAAAATGGCTATAAAATTTGCACCTTTAAATACATTGTTCCTTCTGACAGTCTTGAAATAAGGAAAAATCCATATATACACTTCAAACAGATACTTCAGAAGCTATACGTGAGAAAAAATCACATTAATGAGTTGATAAAGCATTTTTCAAAAAGTCAAGCAACACGAAGAATACAAGCTACTAAGGTTTTCCTCCAGTCAGTCTATTGTATAAACAGTAGACATGGGAACAAAACCGAAACAGCTTAGTCCCAACTGTGCAGTCCAAATAGCCCCTTCTCTGTAGAATGGTGAAAGTAACTCAATGATCCTAATGTATTGTGAAAATTAAGATAAATGATAACATCAAAGCTAAGAAGAAATCTTCTCCAGTGTTGCCAATGAAGAAATCTGTAAGATGCTATGAAAGAAATAACCTTTAGAGGTATCAGTAGAAAACCCCATCATGAAACTGTCAGTCAAGCTCAGGCTACAGCCTGTCTCCTGCACTCATGTCACGTTTTTCTACCCCCCACATTAATTTTGTGACCCAATTGATTTAGTAGGTGGGCCCATTAATCATTCTTGGAAATCAACGTGATCAAGTGTGCAACTATCCCTCGGGTGTGCCATAAGAGATGAAATAATCAGTTTGGTGCGTTACTCTCAAGAGCTGCTTATGACAGTTTAAAAATGTCTGTTACATTCTAACATTTTTAATAATTGGAAGGTTTACAATGCAAACATCTATATACCTCTACTTCAAATCAGGCAGAGCAATCCCAAAATAGTAAGAATCAGAACTGAATCACTTTTCTTCATACCTGGACACTAAGCTTCTATTTAATTTTTGGTAATATGCCATCCTTTTTGAAGAAAAAGTCAATAACAGATAACAACAGATTGGCATAAAGTTAAGTATCTTTGTCACTCTTCTTTTTCACTGACTTTGATGGAAGTCAGGCAGGTTATTCACTCTTCCCATTTGATGACAGTGATAGAAACAGATTTTGTGTCAACTAACACTGCTTTATAGTTTTAGAAAGCATGTTTCATGCATAAAATAAACATTGTTTCCTCTGTCTTTTTTATATAAGTTCAATGACTTCAACAAGTCACTTATCTTCTTGGAACTTCAATTTCCATTATCTAAAAACATGGGCTTATGATCTTATCCTTTCCAAGAGTCATTTAAGGATCAAAGATCTGTTGGTGAAAGAGGAATTTCATACACAGTCATATCCTAGACCAAATACACCATAGTGGTACGTATTATATTTTCAAATACTTCTAATAATGTCGTTGTATCTTGGAGGCCATCTTCTCAATATTTGATACCAAGATGTCTTTTCATTTGGAAAGTGCTCTATAAATACCATCTCATAATATAATCAAATTAAATATAATAGTAACATTAGAAATGTTTAGAATTTGTAGCACATTTTTCTGATGTCATAACTATCATCCTAGGGCTATGACCACAGATAATGTTACAAGAGTCATTCAAAGAGCTATCCCAGGCTTCCCTACTACCAGGAAGCTACATGCAACTCCTCAGTTAAGTTTCCCTTCTTCTCAGGATGGAACACTTTTCTTCTGCTTACCTTTGTGTTCTCTCTCTCTCTCTCTCTCTCTCTCTCTCTCTCTCTCTCTCTCTTTCTCTCTGTATGTATGTATGTGTGTGTGTTTATATGTGTGTGACCCACTGAGTTTAAGTGCTCTTTCTTGTCTAAGCATGGTGGCTATTGTATTCATGAAGTTAGTGCTTAGCTTTTTAAGTAGGTCATGGGGTCTGAACTCTGGTCTTCATTCTTTTCAAATAGGATATTTAGTGACTAGACCATCTACCTAGCCCATCTGTGAACTTCTGATAGCCAAATGTATCACCCAGCAAAGCCCTCAAAATAGATAATACTGTAATAGGCTGCTCAGTCTCCTCTACCCTAAAGGGCACTATTCTATTTATTAAAAACAATCCTCCACGGTAAGAGAAGCTTTAGAATTAAATAACTATCTTCAGCTATAAATTCTGCTTGTGTGAGCAATTGTCTACATCCATAATGGAAATTCCTCCTTCATAAGTAGATGGCAAGATTAATAAGGCAAAGCCTAACATGTAACTCATCATGTGGAAGGCAATAGCAGAGGAAATAACAGTTCCCTTTATCAAATATCATATATAAACAAGGTGTTTACTATTGGGTTCTGGATACTGTGAACCTCATGGTCATTCTGCCTGTGTTTCTGTGTCACTGTAAGCAGGTGCCTGTGTGCCATAGGGATGCACATGACAAGTCAAAGAACAAATTTTGGTGCACTTCTCATCTTTCCTCACTGTTTGAGAATGGGGTCTCTTTCTATGCTGTGTAAGTGCATGTAGTCCATGAGCTTCTGAAGAGAAGATCTCTAGTCTGTGGTACACATTTCCTGTTATAGATGCTTGCTTGTGTGCATTCTGGGGATTAGAACTCACATCCTTGCTTTTTTGCAACAAGCTCCTGTACCTAGTCACCTCTCAGAATATAGCTGTAAAGGAGCCTTTCAACTTTCACATGTTTTTCAGAATTTAGTTGGCTTTTGAGACAGGATCTCACTATGTATTCTTGCATGGTGAAGAGTAAATAGACAACGACTATTTATGACTATAGCTTAAAGTAAACAACCACCTCAATGTATATGACCTTATTAGTCTTTACTTAAAGTTCTAGTTGTATAACATCTTTTTTTTTCTTGGTTTTTTCCAGACAGGGTTTCTTTGTGTAGTCCTGGTTGTCCTGGAACTCACTCTGTAGACCAGGTTGGCCTCGAACTCAGAAATCTGCCTGCCTCTGCCTCCCAAGTGCTGGGATTAAAGGCATGCGCTACCACTGCCAGGCGTTGTATAACATCTTAAGAGAGAAAACCTGAGTATCAAAAAATAACAAATAATGATAATTGTAATAACAGCCACAGCTGCAAACAAGTTAATCAAATTTACTAAGTCCCAGTTCTATCACTAAAAACTTATATATAATCATCTTATTGTCTAATTACTTTGCCATAAGGAGAAAAATAATAATTTAGCGCAGTGGTTCTTATCCTCAGCTATGTCTTGGAATTAACACAAACCAGTCACAAAGTCCAGGCAATCTTTACCTATCTCAACATTTAGGTTTAACTAGCTATTGTAAAGCTTAGGACTGGAAACTATTTTCAGTCTCCCAGATGATGCTAATTTGTACCACCTCTGCCTTAGAGATTTTCAAAATTCTCTTGGAAGTGTCTCCCATTAGCAGAATGGCAACCCTTGTCTAAACATATATAACAGTTTTTACTCTTAACTGCTCTATAAAATGCTAAGTCCTTTTCCCTTCCATTGTGTCACTTGCTGTCCCTTCTTTGCCGAGCACATATTGTCTTGGCTTTCCTACAGGCTTTGGCTTCACACTGAATTCTTTTAACACCTGTTTCACTCACTCTCCTCCCCTTTGGGCATAGAGAAGAGGGAATAATTTGGAGTTTCAGCAGAGTTATTAGCACCTCCTTGTCAGGCTATATCTCACACTTCCTTGCCTGTAATATGTTTCTGCTCCTGGCCACAGGGTGCTAGTCAAATATGGTATCTGGCTGAGAATAAGCCACAAAACATAAGCATGCTAAGTGTTTAGGCAATAGTTATTATTAAGCTGGCTTGTATATGCACTCTAGTCTGCAGTATCAGATGAAGCCAGTATAACTACAGGTTTTCTCAGTAAAATAATGATACGATGACCTTTCTCCTCACCAACACATCATGATTAGCTGTGTGAGAGTTGTTGAAGATACAGAATATTAGGAGGAACACATGTCTTTCAAATTAGAATTCTTGATAGAATCTGAAGACAGTTCTGAAAAACATAAATGTTATTAAACCATTCTTTAAACAGAACCTGCTTCTTTGAGAACATAACAGATTAAAATTTTGCCTTGACATGGAGCAGTGTTTTTCAACAACAGTATTACTGATCCTTCACTCTTGCAATTTTACCGTGACCTGTGGTATCTGGACCCTGGATATTAGAGGTTAATCGTGTCTATGTACTCATGACAGCCTGCATATTAGCAAATGTCCGTGTGCATGTGGATAAAATATCCATCTCTTGAGTATCAATAATAAAAATGAAATAAAAAAGAAATCTATGTAGCCACAAACATACAGTGTCAGTTTTACAGAATAGTGGTTCTCAAACACAATTTTAGACTTTCTTTGGTACAGCATTTGCAGATGACTGACTACCTTCATTGCTAATCTTATACAGTTAAGATGTTGTCCACCACATCACACAAGCATTACTAGTGAGCATTATCTGTTATTTTATATTCTTTGTCCTGAAGAACATGTCTGTCTTATGCTGTATACCACAGGTTCACCTTGCCTTGTTTCTAATCTCACCCTTATTATCATATAGAAACAGCATTATGAGTTGAGGGATGTCTTTGTTGTCTGTTTCTGTAAAATCATCTGGACCAAAGTGGCCTTGGGGAGATCATGGTTTATTTAGATTATGTATTGATTCTAATCACAGTCTGTCATTGAAGGATGTCAGAACAGGAACAGAGGCAGGAATCATGGGAGGAAGTTGTTTTCTAGCTTCTCTCCATGGCTTGCTTAGTTTGTTTTCTTATACAACCCAAAATAACCTGCATCATATCACCTGGACCTGCTCACATGCCAACAGACAAATCAGATTAGTTGCAGCTCCTGGGTTCAGGTTCTCTTTTCCTGAGTGTCTCCAGTTTGTATAGAAACTAACCATATGATCGACTTATTGTCAACTTGACAAGCATATCACTATTAAACCATAACTTTTTCTTTCTTGTATATCTTCAAAATATTGTATTAATATCACAATATAAGATACAATATAACTTCAAACTTTCCATACTCTTTTAAAAATTACAACTTATAAATTCAGTTTCTTTTTTCCCTACCTAAAAAAATGCCTGGTGCGTTGGTGGCTTAGAGCAAGTGGGAATGTCAAACTGATAACTGGTCTAACCTGAGATCCACATCATGAGAGGGAGCCCTTGTCCCAACAATGCCTAGATGGCCAGGAATAAGAAGCTGGATGGCTCAGAGGCCTAGGGTAGAATAAACACAACTGATGGTAAAAAATGTCAACAAAAGGATTCCTAACTTTATTCTGCTATGCTCACAGGATCAGTGCCTAGCCTCACCTTCCTCAGAAGCTTTCTCCTGGAGCTGAAGAAAGCATATAAATGCCACACCCAAGTATTAGTAAGAACTCTGCAGAACAAAAGGAGGAAAGAGCCAGATGGATCAAAGATTCCAGGAGAACATAGCTCAAAGAGCAAATAAGCAGGGCTGATAGGGGCTCACAGAGACTGAAGCAGTTACTATGGAGCATGCTTGGGTCTGCAATAGGTCCTCTGCACACATGCTGTTGTTGGTAAGCTTGGGGATTTATTTTTGACTCATAAAAGAGAGAGTCAGGTTGTCTCTGACTCTTTTGCCTGCTTGTGGGACCCTACTGGGTTGCCTGATACAGCCTTGAGATAAGGGATTGTGCCTAGTCTCTTAACTTGCTATGCCTAGTTTGGTTGCTATCACTGAGAGGCCTGCTCTTTTCTTAACAGAAATAGAGTAGCAATATGTCTGGGCAAAAGGGGAGGCCAGGGAATGCTGGAAGGAGTGGAAGCTGTGGTTGAGATGCATTAAATGAAAGAAAAATAAGTAAATAAATACATAAATAAATAAATTACATTTTTATGTGTGAGATCCTGTAAAATTTCTCCTATATATATTTTTTATTCCAAAAAGGAAGAATCATAGAAAAAATAATAATTATACGTAAACAAACCCAAAATCCAACTTTGTAAATTGACCAATTACTGATACTCATTCAATGATCTTAGGGATTGGAGAGGCTTGGGTAGCCTCAACTCCCTAGCTCTGCCATCTACAACACACACAGCTTATCTCCTAGGCTTCTCCGTGTGTCCATACATGCTCTTGGTCTTATCAGTCTTGTCATATCCAATATGCTGGGATCTCCATCACAACAGCGGCTTTACTTTTACCAATGGCCTCCTGGACACTCTTCAGGAACTTTGACCCTGCCACATGGTACAAAGTCTCAGCTTTTCTTCATGGTCCCTTCAATCTTGGGGTTTCCTCTGCCACTCTGGCACCTTCATCCTCATAGTCCCTAGGCTCAGTGGTTCTCCATGACTCCATCAATCTGGAAGCTTTTTTACCCACCCCCCAAGCCTGTAGCACATGGGCAATATTCATACATTAGCAAGATCTGATGTCATGGTAGTTGTAGTCTCAGCCCCTCTAAACTACACCTTTGGTGTAATGAACTTAAATAAATACTTCCCAGGAAATGCTGTTATGAAATATAATGCAGCCAGAGTGTATCTTTGGCGGGTCCATGCCAAGGTGTACCACTGAGAAATTATGCCACACAACTGATCTGGTGTAAAAATTGGAAGTCAAAAGTACTGAAGACCAGGAAAGGCAGAGGTAGACAAGGACAAAGGCAGACAAGTGGACAAATAGGCAGACAGACAGACAGAGAGCAGTAAGGGCAGAGAGATGGGGCAGAGAAGGAGAAATTTGAGATGCCCACAGACAACAAAGAGAGAGAATGCCAAGAACAGAGAGGGAGCTGGGGTGGTGGGTAGGTCCTTTTATTCACTGAACACATCTGGCACACCTAGTGGTGGCAGCAGGTAATGACTTGAGCAGCTACTAGGTCCCAGTAGCAGGCCAGTAGAATTGCCTGTACACTAACAAATGTCACCTTGAGGATACTAGTGCCTTTTAAATCATGACTGGTTTTAGCCACAGTTAAACAGTACCTATTATTCCAGCAAAGCAAAAGTTTCACTTCCAGAGATTTTAAATCCAAATTATTAAACAAATGACCTAATGGAGTTTTTAACTTCCCTTGGAAACACCACTTAATCATCAGCTTCTCTTATTGAGGTTTTGTCTTTTACTGTTTATTTTAATGCTAAGTGATGTTCTCCAACATCTGGAGTCTGTAAAACAAAGACTCTGAGACCCCATCACCAAGTTAAGATACAAAGGCTGTGTGTGTATGTGTGTGTTCTCTTTTTTTAGGTTGTTAAAGATTTTTGTTTTAAATTAATCATTCCTTTTATTTACATCTCAAATGATATCCCCCTTTTCATCTGGGAACATAAATGGTCTAAGATGGGAAGAAACCCTGCACCTGGACTTATTTTTAATTTTTAATATATTTTACTACAACCTCTCTCTCTAATTCTATTTTCCATGTCACCACAATAGCTTTATGAAGCTCTTAGCCCTCAATGGATTTTCTAGTCCAACATTGCAAATGCCTCCACAATGTTCCCATCACAGCCCTATCCTGCTCTCTAGTCCAGATTTCTGTTCTAGTTAGCTGTTGTTTGCTGGGACAAAACACTGACTTCAAACCATTTGGCAAGGAATGACTTAGGCTATATATCCTGACCCTTGTGTAAAGTTGGGGCAGAAAGAGGCAAGAACCATGATGGATGTCTACTTACCGGTTTGCTGTATATGGCTTATTTAACCTGCTTTTTGATATAGCCTAGGTCCATCTGCCCAGGGGTAGCCCAACCCAATATGGGCTTTGCTCTCCCACATTAATAAATATATATCAAGCAACATAAAAATGCTTCACGGACATATCCAGAGGCCAATCCTCTGAAGACAACTGCTTCCAACACTGCCTCAAGTCTACAGACAAAACAACCTTCACAAATGAGCAGCTGATGGGTATGGTAAATAAATTGCTCAAACCAGTTTGGATTAAAATACCAGACCTATTCCTATAACAACTCCACTCATGATCTCATGGTGCTACTTTTAATTGCAAAATTGTAATGCCTTTCTTTATATTCTTTGTAATTATTCTGTCTGATCCTTAAACCTTTGCTTGTTTGTTGATGTAATAGGATGTAGTAGTAGTCCTTAGTTCAAAACAGACTAACAATTCTTACTTTTATATTTAAACCCATAAAGAATTCAGTAGTCAGCAAATTATCAGCTAACTTTAGTGTAAACTGTCATTATTAGACTGAAATATGTTTTCCTTTGAAGCAACAATGTGGAACATAGCTAGAAAAAAATTTGTTTTAATTCCAGTTTGTCTATTAACAATTGGAGGTCCAGGGACTTGGAAACCTAGTTCCCTTTCCTTCTCTGTTGATAATTTCTACCTCATTTCCAAGAAGAATTGGCTCTTTTGAAGGCACTCTGTTTACAATGAATGTTCAGAACATCTCTCTAGGAAGCACTAACAAAGAATGGATTAGAAACTCACTCTACTTTCCACAGCAGATGACAAGCATTATTAATTTTCATTCTAGACCCATTATAGATCATTGTACCATAATATTCCAATACTAATGAGGAAAGTTTTCTGTTGTTTAAAACAACATACTCAAAAACACGTTATTTTCCAGACTTCATGTGGGCTCATTGTGGATCAAGGGAGAAAAAGTACTTATTGCAGAAGATAAATAAATCTGGTGACTTTAAGGTTTGGAATTTATTGTTTTACCTCCTGGGGAAATACAGCAAACAAGGACACACATTATTCTGTCTGCATAATTTGTTTGCCCGATGAAATCCCCAGCCAGCAATTAATATTTCAGGTTCTCCAAGAGTTTAATGTATTTATAGATAATTTGTAAGTACTGAATTTTTAAGTGGTTTTAAATATCCAAGCAAGCAATGTGAGCCTAGAATAATCTGCATGTTCATTGTCCAAACAATTGGTGATAGAAAACATTGCTACATTCTAAGCTTGTGTTTTGATTTTATCATTTAGGTTTTGAAAATTGCTGTTCAACATAATACAGGAATTTCATCCTATTAATCTCAGTAAATCTCTATGGAATTATAATAATAGTTATCAATTACAGGGAGGAATAATTTCCTGATTATCCAGCCTTTGATGAAAAGGACCATTAACTTTTTTAGCATTAGTAGGACTCCTCATGGCTGTTATTTTACTGCCTGTGCATGCTTCTTGATTCATTGACTGGAAGGAGGGGGGGGGTGGTGCATATATCAACATGTATTGTTAGAGAGAGTTTTGTAAAGTTAGAAGAATCTTTGGTACCTTAGGGACATGATAGTTGGGGAACAGATGGAGATACTGGATTAGATGTGATTAATATGTCTAAATATTAAAAATCTTGATTCTAAAAACAATTTTAAAAATCTAAAGGATTAATTTATTCATCCCCTTGATTAAAAAGAAAAAAAACTAGTAATTACCCAGTTTCAGATTCTGTGAGTTTTGTTTACAAGATGAACTTGGTTAAATAATGTTTCATCGAGCCAAGTTCTATAATGTGATATACAAGATAAAAATTCCACTTCAGGTATTATAATACAAACAGTGGTACTGCTAATAACAGTTCCCACAATACTAATTCTCAACACAGCAAGGAAACATCTGCTAGAAGGATTCTATTCTCAATGGAAGGAACATGTACCAGTAAGGTAGATCTCCAGAGTATGCTTGATGTAGTTGACATTTTTTAGTGATGTATATTGGGTAAGTTATTAATTTATTTATTCACAGGTTCTGAAATTTACACACATTGTAAAATTTAATTCTTCTCCATATCCAGTTCGAAGTGTGTTAGTAAGTGGTGGGTATTCAAGTTTAATACTTACTACAATCCAATAAAGATTCTTAAGGGTTCTAATCACCAAGATTATTCTCATTTCTGCATTTCTGTACTCAATTCCTTTCTAATATCCTAAATATCACCAGTTTTGTTTTGTTTTCAGTAACTTCCACATGTCAAAATGTCATTTAAGTTAAATCAAATGTAGCCTTTAGAGTTTTGGCTCCTTCAATATGTCACAGAAGAAATAAAATATATGTCTATACAAAATACTTTATTTGAATTTTGAGAAAAGAGTTATTCATATTTATCCTAAATGGGGAACAGCCCAATGTCAACTGTTGAGTGGATGCATAGATGAACTCTGATACAACCAATGACTCACCACTCTGTGAACAACACAGTGGTACAGCAACCATGTGAATTAGGGACACTATGGTCTTTCTAGTTTACATGCTCAAATGGAGATGAAATAGGTGAAAATATTCCAGTTTTATTCTAAGTATATGACATCAGAGCTCTGGCATAAATATTCTGCCCCAGACTTAAAATATGGAGGAATACAACCTAACTTTCTGTTATTCATCTCGACCTCACTCTATTCTGAAAGACTTTATTACATAAACAACTGATCTTTGAGGGCCCATGGCTAGAATTTTACATAATGTAAGGATTCTGAAGTGTTTCATTCACTTTCATTTTCCTTAAAATTGGCTTCAGCTGCTTTATATCCTGTATCTGAGATCAAGTGGTTCATAAAGTTTTATGTTCTATACATATTGAATTACTAGGGAAAAATATTTTCTTTAGGTTTTTTTTTTTTTTTTACTAAGATATGGACTGAGAATAGTTGAATTAAAATTAATTTGAGTTGCAATTATATAAATTCACTGGTTAATGGTTTAAAATTTACTTATTGCCTCTGCAGTGCTTTAACCCGTATGTCCGGGTATGCCTCCTTCTGAACATGATACAAGGTGATTTCCAACAAGCTGGCCCTCATTGCATGCTTTCAAACACCTTTTTTTTTTTTTCAAGTTGAATTTTAGGAAGACTCAAGTAGCTGATATTTAGAGTTTGTTTCTTTCTCCCGATTCTGTAGGAATACAGCCCAGCATGAAATTGTGTAGTTTACCCAGCAGGCTGTACTCTGACTGAGGCTTAGTGACTACCAACTAGCAAAAACATAGGTACAAAATATCCTGGAAAATGAGTAGATGATATTTTTTATAAAGCAAACAAGAGTATATGATTCAGTTCACTAACTTTTTAAGTAATCGTATGGCTCTTGTTCAATCACACAATATCTTCTGTTCATACCATATTAATGGAAGAGAAGGCAAACTCCGTATGTACTTATACAATCAAGGCAATCTAAGAAAAATTGATATGGGAGGCAGTGGGGATGAAAAGTTTTAGAACACTAGAACTGTGAACCTGGCTTAAAGAAAAGAATTGCATGTGATTGAGAGGAAGGCTGTTAGAGAAAGGCATTATACACAAAACAGGAAAGAAGGCTTGGAGAATAATTCTAGTCTTTATGGAACATAAGTCAATTTCAAAGGAAGTCATTTACAATGCTTGCTAAGACTAAGCATATGCTTGCTCTGTGACACAGAAATTTTGGTCCCTGTACATCCCGTGCAAATGAGCACAAATTTTCATTTAAAACGTGTATTGTGATGTTCACCATAAAACTTCACAGCAGCTAAAAGTTGGAAATCACTGAAACTTTCCATCAACTGTAGATTGAATAAATTGGCATGCATATACAAAATGTATTTGTCCTTTATAAACACACATACAGTTCAATTTTATATGTTTACATATGTTTGTATATGTACCTACATTTGTATATATGTGCACCCATCCCCAACTGAATGTTATATAAATAAATATAAAAAATATACCTAATTCTTGGGAAATATGCTAAGGAGAAATTATATACTCTCTTACCTTGATTATCAGAGGCATGAATGCTAATGTAACTACTGTGAGTTAAATAGTGGTTGCTCTGAGGATGGGTAAATGTTGATAGGATCCTGAAGAAGTCTCAGGCAGTGCTACCAATGTTTTAATCTCTTGATTTGGATATTAGTACAACATTTTAAGCTCCTGGAGATTTTCCAGTCTAATGATATGTGACTGGTGCATTTTAAAATAGAAATATTAAACTTCAACATAGCATGAAAACAAAAGTAAGTAGTAGTGAAATGTAACTAACACACGCCTGTGCCACAGTTCATTGTAAACAAAACAAACAAAAACAAACAAGCAAAAAACCAACCAAACAAAAAGGCAATGTAAAACAGTGTCCCACACTGAGTCTCTCTGTTGTATTCATTCATTCAGCATTCTCAGAGTGAGAGAGAAATGGATTCCCATACTTTCTTGCTTGACAGAAATGAACTGTAATCCCTACTCTGCTGTTATTTAGTTAAGGAAGTCAGAGAGACTCTGAATAGCACTCAATGGCTACTGTAAGCACAGGCTAAAGAGCTTACATCAGAGCAGTCACAGACACATTGACTGATGCTCCAGAAAACAATGCAGCTTGCCTTCACAAGGGGCTCATGCTTGACAATATGTTGGGAGAGTCCTTTGAATACTTCCCCAGAACAAGTCATACAACTTAATTAGCTTACATCAAGTAATTTGTAGTGACTAGGGAGAGCTTTTATTTATTTTTTTTTGAGATACAATATCCTGTTTATTGTGTGAATGATGTAGACTCTTATAGTAACATTAAAAACAGAAGTTTTTTTTTGAAACACCAATACTATGTTTAACATTGGTCTGGTCATCGCAATGAGATAAAATTGGATAAGTAACATACAAATAAGAAGGGAAAAATTACCTGACTAAAAACAGTGAATGACTTAAAAATTGATAAAATTAAAACATCTTGATATTAAGTTGATTTCTCTATATTTAAAGATAGTTCTTTAAAAGTTAATATATTAATTTTATAGTATTACTTGGGATCTGTCAACTAAATTTAAAGAGAAAATTCAGCACAGATAGTTTAATATTTTTGTATGAAAATAATCAAGAGAAGTCTTTGTGGTATTTAAATGTGTTATATGGTCAAAGTAATTAAAATAGCTTGGCAGTATTTGATAGTAATAGGCAGTTAATGTAACTGGTTGTCATCCACAAACTCCTAACCTGTATTAGGTCTACAGCATAGTCACAGGCACTCAAAGGGATGCAAAAGAGTGGATTTAATATTGCCAGGGTACCTGGATGTATGGAAAAATTAACTCTCCACTTTCTATTTCTTGTCATTTCTGATTTCCTATTTTGAAATCTATGAGAGACATTCAAATTCAGCCTATAAAAATTGTGAAAGACAGCTTGCTGGAAATCAAACCAAAAAGTGTTCTTAAATATTTACAAGGGTAGTTTTTTGATTAATTATATGAGGGCAAAAAATAATGTCTATTAATTTCTAATAATCAGCTCAGTGCCTGGCAGATAGTAGACTTTCCAATATTATCAAAGAACAAAAAAATATATATCTTCATAATTCTGTGAGTTAAATACTCTAAATATTTAAATAATTTAAATAAATATTAAATATTTAAATAAACATTTAAATAAATTATGTGACTAAATGTTTCAATGTATAAAATAGAGTAAAATCCAATCTGTCTTGTTGTTATATTCGTGAGTAGCTTCAAGTATTTATTCCTAATTCATCACCTAATCCATTGCCATACTTTTATAAAATTATAGGTTTGTTTATTCATCCATAAAGATTTTCATTCTGACATGTCTTTGTTGTTAGGTAATACCTAAAAAACTATTAGGCACCTTTATTCATGTGTTTCAGAACAAGAACATTTTCACTTTCCTTCTGTCTTTTATAAGTTTAGAACATCCAATAATTAACATATCTGAAAACTCCTCACTTTAATTTATCTTCTGTAGACAATTAAAGTTGTAATTCAATGTTGCTGGAAGAGATTACTCAAAATGTTTTCTGTAGAGTAGAAACAAGTAGACCTGCTACTCGTTTCTTCATTAAATAACAATAACTAAACAGTTTTGAATAATATTCTAATGGTCAACTATTCATTACCAAAAGTCCACTTCAGTTTTTAACTGACTCTTAAAAGTCCCTTATTTTGTGTTTTTAGAAGCAAATTGCAATCAAGCTATTCTCTACTGTTCTCTAATATGCCCTTTTCTCTGGTCAAACAAAAAACTTTCTTCACAGTGTAAGTATCCTTTTAGGATTAGATATATGATACTAATGAGAACTTGCTGTTAGGAGCCATGCTGCATTTGCTGAAGTAGCTATACGCTCGCCATTAGAAGATGGCGCTGGCTTCCTGTTCCTGGTTCTTCTTGGCCTTGGTGTCTGCAGCTGTGCGCACGCGTAGGTGCGAATTTTCCCGCTGATAGTACTATCAGTGGATATGTAAATGAGACCCCAGTCTGTAAGCCAATGAGGACAGATCATGTCTCTTTGATAGTATATAAGTCAGTACATTCTGGGGCTTGGGGTCCTTCCTTTGTTCTCCATCTTGCATCCTTCTAACTAAAAGAGCTGTAACAATAAAAGACGCTGTCAGAAGAATCTTGAATGTGGCGTGCTTCTTATCGGCGAGGTAGCGTGTCGCAACTTGCTCTAGAAAAGATGGGAGTTTCTAGAAATTTAGAGCTTGTTTTTTCAGGGATAATGCCTCAGATAATTTACCATAAAGAAATAATATTTTATCTACATAGAAACATGTATATAACAGTAGCTTTATTCATAATGTTGAATCAGGAAGAAATTTATATGCTATTTGATGAGTTAATAAGCAAATTATGGTATATCCATATAGTAGAATGCTACAGAGCAGTAAAATTCAATGAAGTAGAGAAACAAAAATATTTTTGTCACAGAAGAATTAGAATGAATAAAAGAACCTAGTCTTAATATATTTCATTCTTTGTGATCTTATATATTTTATATTTTTTAAAAGTCAAAGCATTATAATAAAAATATATCAGTGACTGTCAAGGTCTAATGATGAGAGCATGCCGTGGTCAATGAAAAGTAGAAAAGAAGCATGTAGGAAATATGTCATATTCCAGAAGTCTGCATTCATACACTCAAATTCTAGAAGAGAAATAAGAATGGTGCAGTTATCCTGTAATATATGAAGATATCAGCATGATCTCAGTGACCAAGAACTTGAAAATGTACTGGTATTGCTGGAGATATCACCATCCAACATTTCAAGTTATATTACAAAGCCATACTCATACAAAGAGTGTGGTACATAACTAAAAACAGACATCCTACCCAGAATATGATTTCTCCCTCAGAATATCTAGGCACTGTTTCACACCAGGCTGGACGGAAAGGAATGAAGCTTAGCCAACACCTGAATTAGACAGGATCTTGGTCAGCATGAGTGCTGGAGAAAAAACTTTCTCCAGAGATAGTTTTTAAGGAAATAGCTCTCCTTTCTTGATGGTAACAAGGGCTATATAAACCTTGGGAAGTGGGTAGGGGTTTCAGGGTCGGTGTACCTTTTTGACTAGCACAAAGGTGCTGAAAATGCTTTATTTGGATGAACAGGAATTCCAGGTGCTGGCTCTACATGCTATTATAAGAAAAGAACCAGAAACCTGGCCACCAGGTTACATGACTACTTTAAGGGTGGCAGAGGTACTGTTCATAAGGTTATGTGGGTCAGTACATGCCAGGCCAGATTAGGGAGGAAGCCATCCTACTCCTGATAGGTGGACAAGATTTTCAGGGATGGAACCATCTTCTTGACATAAGGCTTTCTGGCCCCCTACTGATCCATTTGTTGTTTAAAATGAATTGGGAATCCAGAAACAAGCCCATGCTCCTACAGCCAAATAATTTTTGATAATGAGGCACAAAATATACTTTGTAGGTAATCATGTTTGAAAAATGGTTATGGTCAGATTGAAATTAATTTCGCAAAGATTTCATAGAGGAAACACGAAACTAGATTCTTATAACAAAACATTCAGAAAACTCAATTTCAAATGGATCGGGGACTCTCTCAGCATATGACTTCAAACCTGGAATCTGTTAGAAGAGAAAGTAAGAAATATATTTTAACTTGTAGCCACAGTAACAATCTTTCTGAATAGAATTAAAGTAGTATATAAATATACACCAAAACTTGGCACATAAGACCTCATGGAACTTGGATGCCTTTATCTAATAAAAGGCAATATCAATCAGAAAAGGACAAGAGTATTTACCAGCTGTGTTAGTTTGACTATGCTTTGGTCCATAGGAAGAGACACTATTAGGAGGTGTGGCCTTATTGAATTAGGTGTAGCCTTATTAGCGGAAGTATGTCACTGTAAAGGTGGAACTTTGAGGTCTCATTATAGGCTTAAGTCTGGCCAGTGTGATTCTGAATAAGATGTAGGTCTCTCAGCTACTCCAGCACCTTACCCGCCTGGATGCTCCCATGGTTCCTGCCATAATGAAATGGGAATGAACCTCAGAAACTGTGAGCCAGCCCCAATTAAAGGATCTTTGTAAGAGTTGCCTTGTAATGGTGTCTGTTCATAGCAGCAAAATCCTAAGACATCAGCTATGCAGGGGACTATCCATGTCTAGAACAGAAAAGATAACTAAGAAATCCTAAAAACCTAAGCAAACAAGCAACTATATTTTTGTTAAAATAAATCAAGCAAGTGACTAAGAAGTAAGTAAAAAGAGATTTATATATAAAAAAAGCAAGTTTCTTAAAACTTTAAAAAATATTTAATATCTTTAGCTATTAGGAAACACAGCTTAAAACTACTTTGTGTTTTCATTTTACCTTGGTGCAAATGGATAAATAAGAAAGAACAACAAATGCAGTGTATATAACTGAAAAGTTGACCAAGCGAAAAGTTGGTGAGAGTACAACTGGAAAGTAAAAACTGTGGAATCAGTATAAACTTTTCACGCAAAATGAACCTAGATTTACCATATGATCAGCTTTACTACTTCTAGGTTCATACTCAAAGGCACCAAGCGCTACTACAGGAATATTTTTTTCAGCCATGTTCAACACTGATGTTCTTACAATTAGCCAGGAAATGAAAACATCCTGGATATCCATCCACTAATGAATAGATAATGGAATGTAAGATGCAAACACAGTAAAGTTTTAATTCAACTTTAAAGGGAAAGGGAGTCTGCAGAGAAATGGACTGAGGTGGTAATAAGCGTTCTACATGGGGTAATTCAGATTCAGAAAGACAGATATTACATGTCTTATATAGAAATGATAGCTTTATATATAGACATGTGAACTTACATTGGAGTTCTCATACATATCAGGGAACTGGTAAGGAGTTGTATTGTGTGGGGTTTAGTAAGAAAAAAGTGCAGGTTGTGTAGTAAAAGAAAGTAAAATAGAAACAGGAAGATTTAAATGGATAAGGAGTGGGAAAGTAAAATAGCAGAAAAAGTATGAAGAGAAACAATAAACATTAAATATCTTCAAAATACCTTTATGAATTCCAGTACTGTTGAAGCTTACCAAATATACATATGCATACACACATACACACAAAGAAAGAAAGACACATGCATAAATATAAACTGTTTAAATAGGATTACTCTAAGCAAGGGAGAATTATTTCTGGACCAGTAATTGTATGCTACCAAGTATATTAAATCTTAAGTGAAAAGACACTGATATATCATTTTTCCTTGGTGCAAATACTATTGGTAGTCAGTAATCTATAGTTTGGATATTTACAATGTCATGTCTCATTCAAGACATCACTAAAGGCTCAGACCCCATTGTTTTTTTCAGAGTTCAAAAGCTTGAAGCTCCTATTCTTGTGCTATTATCAACTGTTACTGTTTATAAAATATAAGATTCATCTTTAATGACTTCCTACACGGCTAATATCAAATCACCTGCATAATATAATATCATGATTTCATTTATAGTTTTGAGACCTCATTTTTTAAAATTTCTTAGTATCAAGAGCATTTGAACATCTCAGATTTATTAGCCAATATCATCAGAAGAATAGAAATGAAATTATACTTTGCAAATTCCAGTTGACATACTTTTAAAACATGCAGGGCAATATACTCTTAGGTAGATAAAATTTTTGCTCTTTGATCCATGAATCCACACCTGTGGTCCTTAGGTTTAAAATTACCATTGAAAACCAGCATTCTTATGCAACAGAGTCGTCATTTGAGAATCTCTAAGTTCTTTATACATAAAGTTTAATTCAGTGAAGGCTAACTCTTGAAGAATTCTCATAGATGGGCTCAGCCAAGGTCCTGAAGCACAGGGCACTGGCATAAAAAATGAAACACACAAAAGCCACGAAGGTAACCAAAGTCCCTGGCATTTAGAAGCATTTCAGTTCAGGTTCATTTCTTTGGTTGATAGTTTTTCCCATCACCATTATAATACAATTACTTCCCCAGTTGGAGGTTAACATCCCATTCACTACTTAATTTTTTTAAAACCATGATCTGCATTTTGTCTTCTTGTCCATGGAATTTTGCCTATAGCTACCCTCTAGCCTCTATGAACCAATAACGTACTCTCTAAATGAACCAGAGGATCCCTGTTAATATTCTGTTCAACTCCAAGAATTTAATCAATGTTGTCTCTCTTTGCCAAACTTATAGATACATAAGCTTAGTTGTTCTTTTCTGTAGTCATTCCACATATCACTGAGTGTCTATGAAAAGAAAGCCAGGAATTTTTCAAATATTTCTGCAATCCGGGTCTGTTAATAGCTTTAAAACAAAAGGAGAAAATTACTTAGTGAATAGTAGATATTTGACAGTATCATAAATGGTTATTAGTTAAAAAGTGGGGAGGGGGGACTAGTCTGATTCAAGTCCAATTTCCAGGGTCACTATAACAACAGAAGTATTTACGTTAAATGTAATCATTTCATATTGAGGAGTTTCTGTTTTTCCTGCTGAGAATTCTAGATAAAACTTTTCAAGATCTTATCTTTCTCTTCTCCACTGCTCAGGATTCTGTTATACCTCCATTACACTTTGTAAAAGAATGTATTTTCCAATACAATGGTCTGATGCCATAAAACCTGCTTTGTCAAATATCTTTAGAGCTAGGATTTCTACTGAGAACAATTATATCATTTTAAAAAATTCTGTTAGAGTAAAATATTCAAGGTAAAATATTTGAATGATTGTTGGTCACATTTTTTTCTAAAAAAAAAAATTTAAGTTGGAAGATTAGCTGTGATTTTATATTTGAACTAAAAATAAGCTAAATATCTGTTTTACCAAAAAAAATAGTCACTTATAGTTGAGGATATTTTTGCTGTTATTAAATGCTTCTCTTCTGAGTTTACTACTAAACAGGCACTCTTTTAATAACAATCACTGAAATATCTTGGTCACGTTCATGTATGTATTATTATAACTGTCAATCCTGAATACTCTTCATACTTTTAATTTTGATAAAAAATCAAAAATACTGAGAATACAATGCAGGTCACACAACATGCAAATAGAATCCACAATTCCAACTTGGATCTCTTCAATAGCAAAATCTCTATTATTATATAACACCCTATATTAATTTTTACAGGAATTCAGCTAGCAAATATCAGATAAAGACCTCAGGGGACATCTCAAGTCTAAAGCACTCATGTAAAGCTACATTTCAAAATGCAAATTAATAAACAGAAGCAATAGCTTTATCTTTACAAAGGGTAATAATAAATATAACATTACTGGAAGCATCTCCATTCTGCTTGATTACTTGATATTTTCATTTATTTGTCTCATAGAGCTCTTCTTAGAGTCAAAACCCATCATGTATTTCTCCTTGCTTTAAGCATGTCTGACATACATCCCTGCTGGATTAAGAAAAAATCACTATAGTAATAAAACAAAACAGAAAGAGGTTCTGGAGAAAATTCTCATTAAACCCAGCTACTATTATAAACCAGAAGAGTAGTGGGTTAGAGGAAGATAAAACATATAAGGTGTGTGTGTGTGTGGTGTGTGCGTGTGTGTGTGTGTGTGTGTGTTGTGGACAGAGTGGGTGGAAGAAATTTAAGAAAAAAATATGTTTTAAAAAAATAAATATAACACTGGCGATGTAGTTGGAATGTAGCTTCATAGACCTGAGACTCTGTTCAAAATAAATGAATAATAAATTAGTAGCATACATTCATCTTCATAAACATTATAAATTACTCTCCTCCCCTAAACTCAACCTGTTTGGCTGAATATCTACTGTGTTTCCTCAGTACCTGGTCTGTATCACAAAGATAGACACAAAATTTTAGAGTCACGAAGGCTATACATTTCACCTTCAAGTATTGATTGCATGGATCACTAAAGGCCCATATGTATGTGTGTTGTTATTATCATAATTGCCTTGGATAAATACATAGAACATTTTGGAAAATATTTTCACAGCAATACAGAGTAGATGCTGATCTAGCATAGACAGGGTTAAATCATCCTTCATAAAGTACGAGCTAGAGACTACATTGGATATTAAAAGACTATTTTTTTTTAAGAATTTCTCTGATACCAGAAAGGGGGAAACATTTAAAATGTAAATAAATAAAATAACCGTTAAAAGTAAAATAAAACAGATAAATGTTACTAAAAAAAAACCTTCCCACAAAGGAAAATTCATCAGACACCCTGTCTCATTTATTCAACATTTTGTTTTATTTTATACATGTTTTCATTGCTAATTAGTTATTTTTTCTTAAGATATATCAACACATTATATGTTTGATGAAGAACTTTTAATAAAGATGAGTTTTCACTAGTCAGAAAGGCTTTTTTGGCTTCAACTCTTCTTCCACAGTTGAAAACATTTGCCAACTTGGTGTCACAAATTAGACATTTGAGAAGCAGGCAGCAAGTTTGTTAATTATCGGGATTAATTTAATGAACTTATTCTCATTAGGTTCTATGAGCCATGTTGTGTAGAGCACTGTGTGTAAGTTCACAAACACAACACAGCCATGTCAGTGCATAATTAAGGGCACCTAGGAGGATTTTTGCAGAAATACAAGATGTGAAAAATGCTTTGTATAAAATGGCATCGTTAGACAGAATGAAGAGTTGATGAGTATGGAGAATTAAGCAGAGACCATTTTAGTCACAACAAATTAAGAGAGGAGTCAGTTTGGCTCCCCAAACAAATGTTGAATATACACATAAATCATAATGTTTCACTGCCGACATTTCATTCCGGGTGTGATGAGCTATGTAATAGTGTTTTCCTGCCACATGATCTAGAAGTTGGCACAGTTTGTCATCAGGTGAATTTTTAAAGTGTTGGTCGTTTAGAAAAAGAACCTCACACCTCAGCTAGCCCTATGATGAAAAGCACATGAAACAGATGTTCCTTTTATTCCTCTGAGTCTATTGACACTTTGTTTTTACTGTTCCTCATCTACAGGAAACTATACAGGAGACTATAAATAGAACATAAAACTACAAGTTTTAAATGCAGCCCTTTGAACTGGCAATTTTTCAAAACGAGGTAACTGTAGAGCATCAAAGTGGATCAGAATAAATACAAATATAATTTTAAAAACACAAACTCGGGGGCCTAGAGAGAAGGCTCAGTGGTCAAGAGTGATTGCTTTACAAGCACCAGGATCTGAGTTTAGATCTCAGCACTCACATGCAAAGCTGGTTCTGGTTATATGCTTTTGTAACCGTGGTGCAGAAGGTCTGGAGACTGTAATATCTACCAATTTAACTCCAAGTTGAGTGAACCATCCTATTGCACAGGAATACAACACAAGAAAAACCAATGTCCTCCCCTGGAGTCAACATGGGTATACCCTTTCTACACATATATGCTTTCTCTCCAACTTCATGAATCATCAAACATGGATTAAAATTATGTTAAGCTGCATGTCAACTATCATTATATAATTAATATTCATCTCACATATTATAGCCTTTTAAAGTTAATTGAGTAAACTTTTTGTCATTCTTGTTAAATTGTAAACAGATTCTTCTCTTTTATAATACATCCCAACTAAAGTTTCCCATCCTTTCATTTCATTTCTCTTGACCCCACCCCCACCTTTTCTCTTCCCCAGATCAACTCACTTTGTTTTCTTTTCAGAACAAAGTGGGCATCCAAGAGATAACAATCAAACAGGACAAAACAAGATATAGCCAGGCGGTGGTGGCACACGCCTTTAATCCCAGCACTTGGGAGGCAGAGGCAGGCGGATTTCTGAGTTCAAGGCCAGTCTGGTCTACAGAGTGAGTTTCCAGGACAGCCAGGACTACACAGAGAAACCCTGTCTTGAAAAAAAAAAAAAACCAAAACCAACAAAACAAAACAAAACAAAACTAAACAAAACAAACAAACAAAAAAAACAATATATAATAAGACAAGGCAGAAGCCATTTCATATAGATTTATACCAGGCAACCTAACAGGAGGAAAAGAGACCCAAGAGCAGGCAAAAGATACTTGGTGATAATGCTCCAAAGAATCATTATAAGGATTATTTGATAGCTAGCAAAGATAACTTTAAGTCATCAGGTTTCCCTGTTAACTTGGACAGAACTGGTAGAACTACATTCTCTCTCTCTCTTTTTTCCCCCTGATTCTCTGGCTTAAAGAAATACATTGAAGATATACAACTTTTCTATGACTACCTGGTAAGACGATAGATATTCACATTCATTTGAACTCTACTTGTAGCATAAAACAATGGAGTCCTTAATGAAAATGGTGTCAGCATTGTAAATGTGATTATTATTGTAATTTTCAATGAATCCCAATATTGAACTTGTGGAAAAGGTAACCTTTATAAAACAATCTCCATGACTCATGCAGTGATCCCTAAATATTATTAATTTAATTTTGCTTAATACATACACACATAAAATAAGTGTTTGTTCTCCTCAACTCATCTCTTTCCAGTGTTTGAACTGGGCGTTTGCTCATACCAGAGGTGATTTCTGTATAATTAAATAAATGTCACAGCCAATAGGATTATGGTTTTGTCACTGTGAAAATTCCAAGACAATCAGGAGAAAACTTTGTAGACCTAGACTCAATCTTTTAATTAAAGATCTCCTGTCATGTGCCTTTCTTAGGAGTTTATTAACTAGGTGGTGAATAGATCATGTAAGCGTGCCCATGTCTACACTTGTGTATTTTTTTTTATATTATTTACCTCCGTATTTATTTGAGAGTGATAATACTCAGAATGGGTTTCTTAATTATAATTCAAAATTACCTATACCCTGAGGCTACAGCAAAGCATCCAGCTAATAAATTAGATATAGATAAATAATAATAAAGAAGCATGACATTTAAATAGCAGGCTTATGGATTCCTAAGAAATACCTCCGTGCACAACTGACAGCATCAGTAGGATTAAGACAATTTAATTACTGATAGTTAGAGATGGAATTTCCAGACCCCTGTGACTTTCCTTAATGAAATCTTCTCATCAAATACCTAGTTGATATACAGGTGTAGTGATGAGAAGAAGACAAGAGAGTTCTTAAAGTCATTAAAGAAATAAAAGATTGCAAACCTCTATAAATCAGTTCTATCCTTGACAACTTTATTATCTTGAATTAGTTATGGAATATCTTTGTTATAACAGGGACCAAGTTAAGAGAGAGGAAGGAGGCCATTTGGTAAATATGTAACAATCCATTAGTTTATTACAAGTGGACACTTAACATTCAATGTAAGGAATTCAATAGTGAAAAGGACCATCCCCATTTAGCATTTATTAAAAGAATGTTTTCTTTTAATTCTAAGGGTCCTTTGGATATGGATTGCTATGAAGTTACTTTGGATAATGGTGTTCTACAGATAGATAAGTACAGATAATCAAAATGTGCTACTACCATAGTGTCTGTATAAGTGGGGCATGAGAAGAAAAGAAGTGATGATTGAATTGGAATTGTCCCTTGAAATGATTTTCTTCAAATCATATTAGCTTGTACTGGATGTTCAAAGCTGTAGGCTTCATTCTGACATTTTTGTAACCTGAGGCTACAGAGATGTATCTAATACACTTGGATTGCATTCTCTTCCACCCCTTTTACCATCCTCCTCCTCCTCTCTTGCTTCTTTCTCTTACCTTATAATACCCTCCTAATCTGGCAATCGAAGATATTAAAGGAAAAATGTGACATATGATATCCCGAGGCTCATTTCTTTTACTTGTTTGAAAAGAATATCTCTCAGTTCCATGCTATCCTCAAATAATGTCTTTGATCTTGATGTCTTTGTCTGGCTAACTCTCCATTGTGTATATATTTCTTTTCCCATTTGGACAGTGATCAGCATATTGGCTGATTCTGTGATTTGACTCTTGCTAGTAGTTTGGCAATAAACATGCATATTTGGGTGGGTTGAAATGGGCTGTAATTATTTCATTTTTGGTAGAAATAAAGATGATATTGGTCAGACCTCTCTGTATGAGCTGTGGAGTGGATTGGGAAGTTGTTTACATTTCCTTAGTTCTATTTATATGACTAACAAAACAGGAGTAGTCAATAGAATTTTAAAAAATGAAATGATATTTTACATAAAATTGTACATATACTTTTTATATATCCCAATATATCCCATTGTTGAGCAGCTAGGAAATGCACAACATATGTCTCTAGTACTAATGATTCTTTCAGGATACGATTTTTCTAGTATAAGTTTATTTTGTACTTACTGTTTATAAGTGACATTTGAAAGACATTCTCATTGGGTGGATTAACATGAGTAGAGGAATATTTAGGGTAGACTTAAAATATTCTCTTGAAAACAAAGAATACTCATTCTTTATAGCCACTACCAGAATTTTCGTGCAACCTTTATGCCAAGACTTCATGCTGGCAGGATAAATTATAGGTCAAAGTTTTTGTGTCTGGGTTGGTGTTCCAATCCTTCCACTGAAAGTGATGCCTGGTTATAAGAGATGGCTACTTCAGGCTCCATGCCCTCTATAACTAGAATTATTAGCTAGGGTCACCCTAATCAATTCCTGGGAGTTACGTTGCACTTGGCTTCTATCTTTCTCTGGAATTGCTCCCTAGTTACAATTGTCTCCTCCCATACTGTCAGGATCCACCCTCCCTCACCTGATTCCTCCAGTTCCAGTCCCCACTCCCCTCCCCCAATGTCCCCCATTCCCCTTCCCAGGAAGATTCATTTAACTTCCCTTGAGCACTTCTTTTTTTCTTATTCTCCCAGAGTCTGTGGATTGAATCACTATTGCCATTTAATTTACAGGTAATATCCAATTTATAAGTGAGTGCATACCATGCTTGTCTTTCTGGGTCTGGTTACCTTACTCAGAATGATTTCCTCTGGTTCCATCCATTTGCCTGCAATTTCATGATCTCATTGTTTTCTTAACATCCAAGTCATACTCCATTTTCTAAATATGCAATTACTTTATCCACCCTTCAGTTGAGGAGCAACTAGGTTGTTTCCAGGTTTGGGCTATTATGAATGAAGCTTCTATGAACATAGTTGAGCAAGTAAGTGTCTTTGTGGTAGAATGAAGCTTCTTATGGCCATATATAGCTGGTTCTTGAGGTATAGTGTTTCCAAATTTCTAAAAAAAATGGCATTTTGATTTCCAATGTGTAACCAATGAAGGAAATGTGACCCTTGTTTTTCTATGTAGTTGCTTCATGCAGACTTAATATGAGGGAAGGTGCCTAGTCTTGTTGCAACCTGATATGTCATATTTGATTATATCCCTGGGAGGCCTGCCCTTTTCTGAAGGAAAATAGAGGAGGAGTAGATGGTGAGGTGAGATGAGAAGACAGGAGGTACTGGGAGGAGAGGAGGGACAAAAAAACACAGTGGGAATAATACATGATAGAATACTTTTACTAAAAAATGAAAACTATATATCCTATCACATTGGTTCAGCACACTTAATCACTATGTTAAGTTTATACTTCATTTTAAAGGTGCTGTCTATATCACACTTTTGTTGTTGTTTATAATTGGTTGATTTAGCTGAAATATTATACTTGTTAAGAAAATAATTACTTTATTGATTAGAAAAGTAAGAAAAAATATTTTGTTCCCAACATAAAATATGAATATTTACTGAAGTTTCCCTCAATTTATGTAACTATTTTCAACAATAAAAATAACAAAACAACAAGAAAGAATAAATACTAAAACTCCTGTGACATATAATCAAATATGGCATATCTGGTTGCAATAAGACTAGGCACCTTCCCTCATATTAAGTCCGGACAAAGCAACCCCATAAATCCATAACATACCCCATAAAATACCTAAATATGATTCTTTTCTTACTAATAGTAAGACAAGAGATGTATATAACAGTTCTCACTAGACAGTAATGTGATAAATGACAGTGGCTTTCTTCATGTAGCATAAACAAAGATCACACTTATAAGGAGAATCTAGTGGTTGACCTGTTGCAAATTCTAAGTACAAACAATCCATTTGACATGGCAACTTTCACCCCCTTTTTTTTTCCCCTAGCATCATTACCAAGAAAGAAAGAAGCAAAGTGGATTGATCAGAGACCATTAATAACTTCTAAATCCCTAAGATAAAAGGGAATCTTCTAACACAGAATGGAAGCATCTTGTGTGGTAGGTGGTAGCTCCTGCCATACCTGTTTGCTGAAGATTCCTCTGTGTCCTTGAACTTACATTCAGTAACCAAATGATTTCCATTTTCCACAAAAAGGGATGGTTTTCTTTATCTGGATTTTCTTTAATAAAAGAAAAATTGTTGCTTCCCCAAAACAATAAAAATGTTCCTTCTAGTAACATGGAAGAATTAGCCTATTCTTTGAGTGTCAGGTTTCAAAAAATATACTAAGAAAACCTCCAAACTCTCTCTAATCCAGGCAGCTGTAAGCAAAAAGACTGGCATGTGGCTTCATTTTTATATTGCTACTAAGACAAGGAGCTCCCTGGCACTGCTTTTTTTTTCTTCCTAGCTTAGAATGAAAAAAAAAAATCAAACAATCTGTTAATGAGCATTTGGTGAAGTGTAATGAATACAGTCTAATTCACTAATTGAGGCTCATTCCACAACTCTCCACTAATAAGCATCTTAATGTGCTTAACTGTAAGTGTCCAAAATAGTTATTGAGATGTGTAGAAATTTCTCATTCTGTATGTGAAAATTTTGATAATGTTGCCGTATGATTAATTGAGAGAAAAATGTTTCACTAACAATGAATAAAATGTAAAACGCTGGGAAACTGTGCCTTTTTTTTCTTCAAAAATAAATTAATTGGCAAATAAAATACTTTTTAAAAATAACTTTTATGCCATAATACAACCCTAATTTATATTTCTGAGAGATGCCAAAACAGCTGACACTGAGAAGTTTTCTGACTAACTTGCTTAAGGATGTGGCAAATACTCTAATCAATATTTTATTAGTCTTAAAAGGGAAAATTATACACTTGGTTTTAATAATTTTTCCTTTATAATCATTTTAACTCACTAAAGATAGAAATGAGATCAGGTCATTTTTTTATACCAAAACTCTTATTTCCTTGTCATTTTTAATCCTCTCATCACACTGTCCTTTCTAAATCGTCTTTATGCGATCAGGAGGAGAAATTCCTCAGAAGGATGCTCCATCTATGAAATCTTTGTATACAACACTAAGTCTTTCAAATTTATTCTTGAAGAGTAGTGTGACATTCCCTGTAAAGTCCTTTAAAAATATTTTATTTATTTATCTATTTATTTAGCTATCTCTGGATCTACTTACCTATCCATCCATCCATCCACACACTCACCCACCCATCTACCCCCTTATCTGTCAATCCATCATTCCATCCATCATCTATTCATCTATCTATTTATCAATCTATGCATCTATTTATCTATATACTTATATATTCATCCATCCATCCATCCATCCATCCATCCATCCATCTATCCACCTATCCACCCATCTACCCCCTTATCCATATGCCTATCTATCTATCTGTCTATCTATCTATCTATCTAATATATATATATATATATATATATATATATATATATATATATGAATGAACCTGGGGGAAGTGTAGAGTACAACTAGTACAACTAGATTTATTTCTTTCATTTTGTCATGTGGGTTCCAAGAATTGGACTATTGAACTCTGCTCCTCCATCTTGGAGCAAGTTCCCTTACTCATTGAGCTGTTACACAACCCAGGATGTCTTCTTTCTTTACAAAGATAATTAATGGGAGCTGGTGCCTTTCACAGGAAAGAAGACCTTATATGCTGGGCAGGAGAGTGATTAAAAGCAAGCACTAAGGTTTGAAAATACTGAGTTTAAAAGTTCAAAGAACAGCTTTGAAAACATGTGACAGTTTTACTCCTTTTAGTAATTCATTCCAAATGCTTGGCAAAAACAGTCAACGATCTATATTTCTTATCAAGGATGGTCTCTGGGCTTATCTGTGTGATGATCTACATAGTGAAAGTTTACAAGGTCTTCCTGTCAAAAGACCAGTGGGAAGAAGGTCTTCAAACACAAAAAGAACTATTCCTGGCCTCTAACTAACTTAGAACTTTCTTGTATATCTTACTTAATGGCCTAAGAAAGCACTTGATCTTGATGGAGTAAGAATATCTGAGAACTCAAAGACTCTGTGTTAGAGGATTGATGCCTGCTGTGTGTAACCACGGTGCTGGCATGGTATTACTAGATCTGTTTATGGGGTTACAGAAATTAGGTTGGAAAATAAAGGGCCCGAGTTTCTATTAAGGTGGAAAACATAGTGTCTAAGCCATGATGAGGAGTAAGATTGTTCATGGGAACTTCTTGCAGGTGTACTCTGGTCAGAGACACAAGGATGGTGGTGTATGATTACATTGTTTCTCTAAGTGTGGAAAAGTAAGAGAGATTAAGGATTCCCACAGGAGGTCAGAACACTGGACATTAAATATAAAATTCTCTACATGGAGCAGGCATTATGATGGTCATCATTTATAATATTTTGATTTCATTCAGCAGATGAAGAAGTTTCTTTAAATATGGAACAAACTGTATTTGAATTTCCCAGAGGAACAGAAGAACACCAAGAGGATGTGCTGCTTTAGAGACCACACTGTAAACCAAACTTTATTTAATGAAACTTAAGAGTTTAGCCCCAGATCAACAGCATAAGCATCATAAGTGAATTTGCTAGAAATGCAAATTTTCAGGTTTACCTGCTTAGTTGGGATTATTGAGCTTTCTGGTTGAAGTTTTCAAGTGATATTGAAATGTCCACTCACATCTGAAAGAGACTCTTCTACAGAATCAATTCATGACCCCAGCCTATGACTCTTTGCATTTAAGATTAAATACTAAAACCTCCAGAAGTCCAGATAGAAGATTAACCAGTATCTTTAAGGAGACTTCACTCCATCTCAGTTAGAGACTGCTTGGGGAAATCCCATTTTACCAATAAAATATAATAATCTCTAACTTATATAATGACTCCTATAAATCATAGTAAGAACCTCAGCAAAAGGTTATCTTGGTAATTTATCTATATCAACCACTCTTCATTATGACCCAGACATTTAGAGATGTAGTTGCAAATGTGACATCATGACAATTTTTAGGAGAGTAATTAGCAAGGGAAGGCAGCTGTTCTCTGAGCTGAGGATGAAGAAACAAATGGCCATAGTGGAATTTTTCTGCTTTATGTGCCCCCTGAATCTTATATAAAAGAAGAAGATACATAAACAACTTAAGGCATTTCATTCACTTAGCATGTCAGGGATTGTACCAATATGCACATCTCAAGGTCAAGAATCTTACAAAAATTTGTAATGGTAGAAGTTAATAAATATTACTTCCCCAAAGCTAGTGTTCAGTCCCAAGTTCACATTATGAACAAGGTTTGATGTGATAAAATAAAACAAAGCACCACACTGACCCTGACCCCCCCAAATCAAAAAGGAAGAAGGAAAGAACAAATGATGATGTCACAAAATGAACTTAAAATTTCCAGCTGCTTTTTTACATTATTAAGGATGAATTACTCATTTGGGAGCTTATGGGTACTGGAGGAGTGTGGGCTTCTGAATAACACTACCATGAGGATGGAGGGGTACCATTAGGGTCTGTAGACTTCTGAGAGTAGGTGTGGCATTACTGGAGGATGTATGTCACTGTAGATGGTCTTTGAGGTTTTGGAAGCTCAAATCAGACCCAGGGTTTCACTTCTTCTTGTTGCCTACTGATCCAGCTGTAGACTCTCAGCTACTTCTCCAGCAGTATATTCTCCTGCATGCTGTGCTTCCCTCCATGATAATTGACTAAACCTCTGGATGGTAAGCCATCCCCAATTAAATGTTTTCCATCATAAGAGTTGCTGTGGTTGTGGTGTCTCATCCCAGCAATAAAACTCTGATTAAAACAGGAAGGGAGAATCACTTTTTTAGGAGTGTGGTACCAGTAGGTACCCCATGCCTAAGTGGGTGATTACCATATCTACGCAGGTATAGACAGCACTAACTGCATCAGTGGGTTAAAATAAATGAATAAAAACTACATAAAAGAAGATATAAAAATGCTAGAGAAAATGTGACAAGATTTGGGGATTTGGAAGGGGGATGAGAGGTCAATTTGAATAAAGATAGATTGTATACATGTATGAACTTTTCAAAGAATGGATAAAAATAAAGAGGAGAATTACCAAATCTTTGACAATTGCTGTATCTGGGAGACTAGACTTAGTGATGTTTGTCTAGTTAAGGTGCTCCCCTTATGGGTTTCACAGTCTTACTTCCCCATACTATTCAATGCTACAGTTACAGTCACAGCTTGCATTGCTTATCAATAAGATTTATAACAATAAGTACAGGTTTAACAAAAAGACCTGGATCTTTCACATCTGCAAAATATGGCTAGATACTTAAGGGAGATAGTTGCCCCTCAACCAAATTTTGATACACATAAAAAAGAGAAACATTTAATACTGTAAATATCCCCTAGTTTTACAAAGAAGTTGAATAAAAGCTAGAATAAAAATTGTTATGATTGTATAGACATAACAAATCAGTTATGTTTTGAATTAAAACCCTGAAAAATATTTTGAAATCATCTGAAAATTGAAAATATTGAAACAAACTTGGTGATAGAGCAGGAGGTGATTTTGTTAAAATTACTCTATGTGGTAAAAAGAAAAAAAATCTGTTAATAGAATGAAATTCATCCCCATTGTGATGCAATAGATTTTTAAAATTGTCCTCCCATCATAAACATATCCAGGATTTCTGTGGTAATTAGCTACACTATAATTTCTCAATTAGAACTACATATTTGTTAATATGCTTTTAAACTAATTAAGTACCTTGCTAGCTAGCTAAATAAATGATGAATAAATAAATAAATAAATAAATAAGATCCAGACACTGAACAGTTTTTATTGTTCTATGTTTTATTTTCCTTTTTAAATTTTTTGATTACATCACTGGAGGTTCCCAGCTTTAAGGCCTGGCAGGGGTGCAGACCACTTGTTCATATTAACAGAAAAATTGTGTATGTGTGTGTGTCTCTGTGTGTGTTTAATTTAGTTTTTGTCAAAATTTGGGAGAGAGCAGTTCTCTGTCTTTTCCACCTCCACCATACCAGTGAAGAATAGGGGAAACATGAGCAAAAACTATTTACTTTGAGGCTTTGGAACTCAGTCATTTCCAATAGATAGCACTACTCACACTCTTTCTGGCTGAGGTGTTTATCCAGCCCCAGAATGTTTTTGGCTACTTAGGCTACACTGACCATTTTATTAGTTCTGTATTTGTTTGATTGCTTCTCTCTCTCTCTCTCTCTCTCTCTCTCTCTCTCTCCCCGTATGTGATATTTTAGCATTTACAGTGTATGGCAGGCTTGACAGGCAATGAAGATGGCAGTTATAACCAAGGTAACCATAAACATCTTGTACATGTAGATAGCCAGACAAAAACACACATACAAACATCCAGAAGTAAGGAGAAAAATAGCTAGAGTAGACAGAAGAAAGGGAAGAAGGGAGATGAGTGTCAGAATTAGAGAAGTAGATTAGTAGGGAATCAGGTTATTTCATGTCTCCTTCCCTGTACAGGTATTTGATATGTACACAAAGAAAGATACTTTATATTTTTTTGGTTCAGAGGAAAGAATAACAGAAAAAGTATGAATCCAACAGAAGCTAATTAACAACAAAAGTAAATAAATCCAGGTAATCAAAATGAGTCATCTTCAACATCAAGTTAGCTAGTTGAGAGTCCCATTCACTCTGGGGCACAGATAAAATATTTTCTCTGGGCTTTGCCTGGAGTTCTGCCCTTCAATTTTTTCATTGCTAAAATGGTTACCCTTTGCATTAAATTTTATGAAATTTTCAAATATGGAAATCACTATTATCATCCTGAATATATCCCCGGATAGGTTGCATATGTCTAAAGAACTAAAGAATATGTTATTCTTTATATGTAGAAATGAAAGTAATCAATTAATAAGCAATAAGCTAAGCCATATTGATAAATGAAACTGCCCAGGATGAAGAGAGAAAAGAGGAAAGAATCCTAAGAGGCAAACAAATGATAGAGATAGAGATAGAGATAGAGATAGAGATAGAGATAGAGATAGAGATAGAGATAGAGATAGAGATAGGTATATAGATATATATGGGTTTTTTTCTTTAAAGATTAACAGGCATTTCAACTGGAAGAAGAGGCAATTTGTTGTCTTGGAAGGCCATAGATAAGTGTAAAAAGAAATAATGCTTAAATGTTGAGTTTGAGCTTGCCAAATGACATGGCCTAAAGCAAGCAGCAGGCTACCCAAAATGATGTGCAAAGGATGCTTAGCATTCTAGCAGTTTGTTTTCTCAATTATTTGGAATTGACAGCAGGAGAAGGTTACCCAGCCAGGAGCCATGGCTCTCTAAGTTTTGAAGAAAGATATTTTTGTTGTCTGTATTCTCTATATTTTGGTTGGAAACAAAATGAAAGAGCCTAAAGTTTCAGATCAGCCTGGTACCTGTATCATCATAAGATGATTACTGGGGAAAAAAAAGATCTAAGTAAGAGTATCCTTATAGATTAATTACTCTTACTTTGATTAAGTCATAGAAATGTCACATTGCATAAAGGCACCCAGTGTTATCTTCTGCTGTTCCTGTGGTAAATGGTTTTTTGGTTAGGATGCTAAACGCATGTGGCTAAGATGAATTCAGAGTGTGAAGAGACCCTCAGTTTCGGCGACTCTGCATGTCTAATTGAATACAGTACCTTTTCTCAAAGGTGCTCTTGCCTTGGCTTGGTCAATATTCTCCTGAGATATATAAGTAGAGAACATTACTGGATTTTGTTTAATACCAGGATACCTCCCCCATTAGCATAGAACACAGTTATAGTTTCATAGTTTTGCATACATTAACGATCCATGACAGTTCTCTATGTTTCCTATTATCCTTTGCAGGGATCAGATTCACAAAAGTGAAAAGACAAGAAATGTCAATTTTAAAATTGAAGAGCAAAAGACCATAAACTTCTACTACCCCACCTCCAATTCACCAGCTCATAATACTCTGAAGTCAGATGCATTGAATAGTAAAATAGTAACACATTTTTCTTCCCTTCACTAAGCTTATTAGTTTGATCCTAACACTGTGAAGAAAAGAGTGAAATGTAGCCATCTGATATCTCTATTGTATGAGTGTGTTGGTTTGTACAAAGAGAGAAAGAGAAAGACCTCCGCCTCTTAGCTGCATTTTCTGCGCTGGGACACATTACACAACTGCTCCTTGTTGAACTGTAATTATAACAGAGCCACCTCTATAAACATGAATACAGGGGAAACTAATTAGGTGCTGACAATAAGCAAATATTATTCTCTTAATTAGATCTTCTTCTATTGGAAATCCTGCTTTGTTCTTGCTACTCTAGTGTGAATGACATTTGAATCATAACAGTGTCTCACAGAGCAGTCTTTCAGGGAAGAAACAGACAGGCGCAATGACACAGCCAGTGAGTACCTTTTCACATCTTTGCTAATCTAAAGTCAATGAAACGCATTCCCCAAACAGCTGCTTGGGCTGATTGGTATACTGGCATAATCACATCTGAACCAGCACACACTGCATCATTTTAGTATTCATATATTTTGAGAGTTCTTTTGTTACGTACTTTTTTTTTTTAATATGTGGCTGCTTCCTATCTTGTATTTGGGAAGCTGAGCACTGGGTTGGGATGAGGCATCTGCAGGGCAAATACAATTTTGCAGTTTATCCATTCTACACCTCCTGTCCTAAAAACTTAATGTCTCTCTTCTACCTCTTTCTTTACCTCTTGATCTTTCCGAAACCAACACTTGGGTTTTAAAATATTTGAAAAAGGGGGAAACCATCTCCTGCATTCATGTATACTTTGTGAGGGTAGGTGATAGGGAAGGAGACAAGAATATATGTTAGGGACTTATATATACTGTTTGATCAATAGAAATCTCTAACCTATGAAACAGACATCTGAGAAGCATGCTGAGATAGTAGACGTGTGAGGGTCATGCCCATGCCCCCTGCTTAATGAGCACACATTTCACCATGATATGCAGAGGCAAAATTACATTATTTGAACAATAACTTCTTCAAAAAGAGATATGTCAAGAAGCAGCTAAGTAAGGCCCTTCATACAAATAATTAGAATAATGTTTTAGCTTTCATATTTTAAAAGGCAAAACAGTATTTATTATATCCCAACATTTGTAAATTAGAAATGAGGTTCAATGGATTTATTTTTGTGCCTAATATCTAAGTAAAAGAATTAAAAAAGAAACACTGTAGAAAATATTCCAAAATCCACAGAAGTCAATGGCATAATGGAACATGCCATAAAACAGCTAAACTGCTCATCAAACCATGACAGTGAGGTTTTAGAAACTGTAATATGTGCAATTTCTAGAGTGTTAATTTTGAGGTGTGGGTCAGGAAACACTTACACGGAAGCATGTTCTTGAACTTTGAAGCCTTGTGGGAAGATAAAAGATTAGATGCTGTGTTTGGATACAGTAAAAAGAATGAAGGAGGCTGTTGGGCCACTATAGGAAGCTGAACTTACCAATGCTTTTATCAACACTTGAAATATGTATTAGTGAACTCCCACAGTATGGTGGTAACTCTTACTGAACTCAACCTGGCCACCAGAATTAGACAAAACTCAGTAGGTACAATATCTGAGAAACAACAATTTGTTGGTTCTGCACTGGGTGTTTCTGAGATAGGATTATACAGCTGAAAAGAAAACATGAAGTTTGGACCTGAGCAAGAAAAAGTAGGAGAAGCAGAAGTATGGCCTGGTAATCTGAGCCCAAGACAGACAGACACACAGACACACATACACACATACACACAGAATAAAAAACCTCCCATCTCCTACCATTTCCAGAAGCCAACTACACAGAGACACTGTTTCAACCTAGCACAAAAAGGTACTCATGTACACTTGCCTCCCACATCCCTTCAGAACCTGAGCCACAAAAAGGAAGAGTCTTGTGTAGAGAAAGTGAGATCCTAAATGCTCTTGAGCAAAGATTGTAACTTTCTGGGGACATGAGTAAGGGACTGGGGCTGTTCCCTAGTCCAGAATTGTAGCAGAAGATAATCTGCACTCAGATCACATTTCCTCATGCAGATGGGCACTCTGACTTGAGTGATTTAGACATCATGTCTTCTTCCTCCTAGCTGTGGAGACTGACAACCTTCAGGAGAAAGCAGAGCATCCTGATGAGAATTAAAAGCTCCAGCATAGTCATTTTATGTTATTTCCTATTTCTATATTCTAAATTTCCTTATTTTACCTTTTCAATCTATATTTCTATTTTAAAAACTACCTATAGTTTTTAACGCTAACTTTTTAGGTTTTTGTGTTTTAACTCTTGTCTCACTTGAAAAGAATCTCATCGTTTATGCACCTATGAAATCTTTTATACATTTTTTCATCTACACTGCATATACCTCCAGCCTATATACTTTTCTTCTTATTTCTATTTTGCCCCCGCCACTATTTCTTCTTTGTCTTTAATAACCTATTATCTATAAAAACCTGTGATTATAGAACTAGTCATAAATTATTTGATATTTAAGGGATATTTAAGCATGCTCTTAGCATTCCAGCTGGGTAAGTCTAATGTTTTTCTCTCTTGGAAGCTTACTTAGCATCTTCCAAAGCTACCAGAGCTGGATCTGGAGATGGAGAATTTTGGCTAAATTCCAGTTCAACTCCTCTATATACTGTGTCTGGAGGGAGTGGTATGTTCAGCAGCAGGGTTTTGTTTTCAAGTTCTGCAAGGAAACCAAGGGCAAGCAAAAGCCTATACTGTTGTGGAGTATCTCTGACTTTCTCAAAACTAGAACTTGAAGGGAGGTGTCCTATGCCTGGCAGCAGTATTTCTGGTGGATTGGTAATGGGATTATCAATATCCTCAGTAGAGACTACCAATTTAAGTCACCGCATGTGTGGTTCAATTTCAATGGTGGCTTGTGAAACCTTCAGTGCAGAGGTTATTTATAAAAGAAACAGAAAGAAAACATTAAACGCATGAAATACATAACACTTCAGTCACTCATCTAACCATATGAATGAATTTGAGTCCATATATTATGGGAAAGAGTAAGGAATTCAGACTTAAATAAGATTTGCTCAATCACTCATTTAATAAATATTTCTTCAATATCTGTCCTTAGCCACTCACTTTCCTAGTGTATATATGTAAATGAACTCAAGCCACTCACTTTTATCCTTCACTTCTATTTTGATATACATAATTCTTCTAAACATATGTATCAACACTGATGTCAAAACAGAATGGAACACAACACTAACTGATTCACATGAGAGTCAGGTGATTTTTAAGGTGAGTCTTGAAGGCAATAGGAACATTCAAGTGACAAGGACATTCCAGACAGAGGAAACACCAGCATGGGCAAGGAAGAAGACAGAGCCAAAAGTGGCCCGGGAGACATAAGGTTGGGATATAAATGCTGCCTGTCTCTGCTCTCAGCAGGCCTTCCCACTGCCTCCTGCTGCTCTCATCTATTTTCTTGCTCTGCAGTTCCCCTGCACTCCCCAATCTACTATTACATTCTCAATCCCCCTCCTCCACCTCCTCACCTCATGTCCAAAACACATGGGTATGTGAGATAAGCCCTGAGCCAGTTAGTGAGAGTTGGGGTGTGTGTGGGGTTGGGGTGGGGGGGCGGGTTGCAGTGAAGGAGCTTCAGAAAGGGTGAAGGGCAGAGGAGTGAAGAGCACCCAGGCTTACAAGCCCATGATTGCCTCCCTTCACCTTGGAACCTTTCTTGCTGTTCCATGGCCACCATCGTGCTTCGCCAAATGATTTTGACTGATCGTGTGCTCTGTGCTGATTCAAAGGCAAAACATAAAGCAGATTGTCAAGTTCTTTAAATGAGAAAAAGAAAATGCCCATCCACCCCCTCTGCCAAAAATAAATCACGGATTATTTACAAAGAAAAGGAGAGTGCTTAAAAAAAGAAAAAAAGAAGAAAGAAAAAGATTCAAAACTGTCGTGCAATCAAGGATTTAATTCATAGGCTCTCCTTAAGCAGTCACCACCAGGTGACACTAATTAGCGTGAAGAGTTCACAGGTGTTACCCTGCAAGGGAAATAAATAAAAATGAATAAATAAGTAAACTGCAGCTTGAACTTCTCTGTGTTTCACCTAGCAGTCAACAAATGTGTCATTTGTCATCATTATTTAAAATATAATATGCTAGTTACAAATCAACTGTGTTTTGCTTGGAAATGTTTCCTCCTCCGTAAATATAAATATCTGAATATCCATCCATTTGTGTTTCTACAAGTGCATTCACGTTCAAACACTAAATATTTAATATGCCGTGCACTAAATATTCTGCATGATTCTAGATACTTTAAAAATGCTTGTTCTTGCTTTGGGGGCTTTTATGCAAACAATATGACAATTAGATGACATAGTTCAATGACTGTTGTTTTAATGTTTTCAGAGCAGACATAATGTAATATAATATAAAAGTACAGTCATACACTTGGGGTACTATACAGTATCAAATGCCTCTTTATGGCAGTAACAATTGCGATAGAGTTCAGAAAAGTAATGGATATTTTAAATTTCATGCAAAATAGAAAAGTTTTGCAGCAAAGAAAAATAAAACCAGGAAGACTTCTTGAGTTTGTACACAATTCAGTACACATGCCATAAGATACTGGAACTGAGAGAGTCATATAACGACCATGAAGAAACTACTATTTGAGCTATTACGAAACAGTTTAAAGTATTTTGCATAGAACTGCATCCCTTACCGGAGAGAATGCTTGTACCAACTGAGTTTCCCTATACATAACCTAAAGACAGTGCACAATAAAATGTCTATCAAAATTGTATAATGTAAAACTAATAGAGTTAGGGGATTTTATTTTTCTTGTGGTATACAAGTTCACTATGTAAGAGATGTCTCTAATTTAACCATCTATAGTGAGATAAACCTAAATTCATGTCTTAGCATCACTAGAATTTTGCTTATGAAAAGTTAATTGTCGCACTCAAGAGAGGAAACACAGGTAAATGCAAACCTGAATAAAGTGCACTGTAGTGATTGAGCATCCTGTACAGATATCAGAAATCCAATCTACATTGTATGTTTCTGTGACTGAGAGATTCCTTAAGCAGGGACAGACAGAGGTACGAAATAAGAGAGAAACACAAAAATAGAAACAAAAATATTCAGAAAGAGAGAGAGAAATATAGAAATACTCAAATAATGAAAGAGATAGATAGGTAGATAGAAGATAGATAAATAGAGATACAGTGATAGAGAAATAGATGATACCCACAGAGAGAAGCAGAAATCCACAAAATACATATAACTGTTGCAGCTCATTATTTAAAGATGTGTTTTAAACACATGTTGTTGGATAATTTCACAAATCACATTTAAAGTTTATTACAATATGAATCAAAATTGCTGTATCAGAAAAAGGAGATAGCACCTAGAAATATACCATGTCTGACACTCAAAACACATGGGTAAAACAAAGTTTCTTTGCAGGAACTGACTGAACTCTCTCAGTGCCCATCAGTGTTCACACATCACTCGTGCTTGTTCTTTCATTAGCTGTGAGTTCGTAGATGCTAAGTCAGGAATGTTTCTGGTTCCATGAATTTTTCACATGCTTATGTAGAGTGAGAGATTAATATATTGACATTTTACAATATAAAATTAATTATAGTTTTCCTCAATAGCGATGTCCTGGTTTGAAACAAGCAGTTCTTGGCCTTCCCAATGAGTTTCTCTGAAAGTTTCACTTTATGTTTGACAAAATACAATAGAAGAGGTGACTAATTAGAGTATAAGTACTTTGGATGATAATATGGCATTAACTAATGTTGAAGGATAAATTAAATTATCCCTATTTTAATTGTATTTTACTCCTAGCCAAAACATCATTTCAATGATGATAACTTGTCTCTAATTTAAATCTAAAATTTGATAACAAGCATCACTATGAGCCTTCACTTGACAATTATATTATACCAGATTATCATTATATCATAATTTTATAGTTTTAATGACATGAAATTATACTTTCTAGTGAGTACATGTTTTATGTGTGTAATATACCATAATAATGAATGTTAACAAATTTGCTATGTAACAAAAGAATATTATACAAATCCTGTTCTTAAACATTGACCCAGATGATAAAAGCCAACAAGCATTTTTAATAGAAAAAGAACTAGATATGGAAGTTTTAAAATTATCTTCACATATATTCATTTATGTAATTATAACAATTCATGTAACCATTTTTGTATTCTAGTTTCCCTGTTACTGTTATTTCAATTGTAGTGAATTTGACCTTTTAAGAGTCAAGTGAGTTTAATGTATAATCAGTATTCCTAAGGGTCATTATGATAACAAGAGAATATGCCAAAAATACAAACAGTGAGTCTGTTGGTCCTTTTCAATACATATAACACAAAAAGGGGAAATATATTTGGTGAAGAAAATAAAGCAGATTCAGCAACACCAGACCTAACACAACTAAACTGAACAGTCTCCAAGGGACTACAAGAAAATTCTCACAATTACAAAAACAAATTTATTCTCTTAGAAATTCAGAGAGCTTTAAACCAAAGTACGTATCTCTTTAGAGCCTTTTAAACTGTTTTTATTACTTTACTTTTGTGCACCGAGAAACACTGGTAATACACATCAACAAAACTGCTATCTGTCGTTTGAATTGTTTCTATTATCACCAATTATTACATTTAAAACAGCTCTGTTTGATTCATTTCTGCCAGCATTTGGGTGGCTTTTGTACGTCACCTGCTAAGTGTGACAGTGAAGAGACAAGGTAGCCACAGCTGTAAATTTGCACAGTTTTATCCTATTTCAGTGTCACTTATTAGGTTATATTTTAAGTATTCTAGGATAAAATGGGTATAGCTTAATGACCAAGAGTAATTTTATCATCAGCTCATGAGGTGGATTGGTGAATAAGTCTGAATTCAACAACCATTTGGTACATGCTGTGGGGCAGACAGAGATTATGATTTAAAGAGATGAAGGGATTACATTTTGGAAACAAACCTGATTGTTTCCTTTTAGAATCATAATTACAGTATCAAGCAAACAAATTTTAATGAAGAATTAATTCTACATTTGCAGCTCACAGCAATATGAAATGGTCAATGTATGAACTTCTGAATCTGATACAATCTGGCAAAAGAAAAAAAAATTGCAAGGGTATAAACTAAGAGGTGACACTTTGACATTGAGTAATGTGTAAAACTGACGACTCAAAGCTATTCATGTGTCGAGGATGGGTTTCTTCTAAAATTCTTGCTATCCTTTTTCTTTGAGTCACTTCTAGGAGTAAGGAACTGAATTAAATTACGTGTAAGAAACTTGTTCACACAATTCATTAGTGACAACAACCCAATATATTTTAAAAGCTCATATTAAATTCAAGAAGGCATATATCCAGCTGTGGTCAAGCCCTCAGAATTGTGCAACATGTCTATGCCTGAAATTGGAGATGGATAATTTCAGGGCATTCCAAATGGTTTTGTATGACCTGGCAGTCAGTTAACCCGGATAACATCCAAAACTCTAGGCATCCAACTGAGATCCTGCTCCTGTCTGGCTCTGCTCTTAGCTTTACATTCCAATATTAACTCACTTCCCTTAACTACTGCTGTTGCTTTTATTGCTGAAGTTTCTGATTTCTCAGTAGTTGGGTCTTTCATCTCCAGTCAAGACTTCCATGAACCATTCCTATGAAAACCATATTTTCTTAAATTATTTCTTTTATTTAATGTATATAATTATCTTCCTGCATGTACACCTGTGCACCATGTGCATGCCTGGTATCCATGGAAGTCAGAAGAGAGTATCAGATCCCCGAAATGGGAGACACAAATTATTCTGAGGCACTATGTGCCAGGAACTGCGCATGTACCTTATATAAGAGCAACAAATGTTTTTAACTTCCCAGTCATCTCTGAGAATCTACTGTCTCATGGAGATCTTAACTCCCATGTGTCTGAAATTGCTCTCTTCTATTTATAAAGGAAAAATTAGCATTAGGGTCTTACTGAATGCTTACACTGTGTTCTAGATATTCTTCTTTTGCATTTTTTTTTCATTTCCAACAAACATCTAAGAAAACTAAAGGGTCCCAGTAAATACTTAAAAACCTACTTTGAAACAAGTTCTTAGAAAATGAAAAAAAAAAGATGACAGCAAGATTAGTGGAGGATTTCCTTTCATTCTCCAAAGAACCTAGGTTATTGTGCAAGTGTTTCTTGAGCAAACTCTCTTTTCCTTCATTGAGCTCTTGCCTTGGAGATAACCTGTAGAGTACTTGGAGATTACTTTCTGTAGAACATTATTATTTGCTGTCCTGGCACTCAGGAAAAATTCTGCCACTAATGACTGATAATAAGCAGAGCATAAATCAACATAAAAATTGAACCCCTCTTCCCCTTGTATTTACAATCCCTGCTTATTATCATTTTTACATTTTCAATCATATCAGTTTTACATTTTCAATCCTGAAAGTCCCTTTAAGAAATGCTTTATGTAAAGAATTTAAATCCCACTGAGCATGGGAATCCCAATGGAGGAGTTGGGGGAAGGACTGAAGGAGCTGAAGGGATTTGCAACCCCATGGGAAAAACAACAAAATCAACAACCCAGACCCCCAAGAGCTCTCAATGACTAAACTACCAACCAAAGAGTATATATACATGGAGGTGAAGACCCCCAATCTTGGGAGACCCTTACTCAAGTCTCGGGAAGTCGCGACCACCCACAAACTCAAAGACAACATACCTGGATGCAATCAGCAGAGGTTTACTAGGGAAGAAAGCTGGCAGCCAGCAGCCAAACTGCACACTCATGCAGGAGTAGAGTTTGACCAAGCCAGCCAGTCTGAGGAGGGTTTTTAAAGGAGTAAACCACAAACCAGGGGAGTGGGAAGTGGGGTGAGGGGTTGTCAAGGATACATAACATAAAAATAGTGGAACATTTCAGAGGAACCCACCCTAAATGATTTAGAGTCATGTGAAAATCACTCTGCACACTCATTCTTCTCAAAAATGTAGTTTTGCCATGTCACTGTGCCCTACCCTGTCATTACCAACTATTTCAGGTTAACTATTTTTCACTTGTTCCGGCTATAGTCCCACCTAGATGACTTGCATCTTTCTCTGTGGTCAGGAATGTGTCTTCTTGCTTTGGGCTTTTCCCACCCACAGGTGGGTCTACTCCCTGAGGCTTAAGGAATGTAATCCAGCAAGTGTCCTCTGATTCAGGGATAATGTCCACCCAGAATGTGTCTCAGGGCAGTGAAGGCCTGAAATTTTATTTTCAGTTCTGAGTTCTGGAACTTGCACTCTTTCTGCTCAGGTCTAAGGGCAAAGAAAAAGCCTGCATATTTTTCACAAAGTGGTCTTTATAATTTTTCACTCTACAGAAGGAATCCATGGCTACATCTATATGTGTGGCTGAGGAGAGCCTTGTCTGGCATCAATGAGAGGGGAAGCCCTGGGTCCTGTGAAGACTTGATGCCCAGCATAGAGGAATGATAGGGCAGTGGGGCAGGAATTGGTAGGTGGGTGGGGGAGCACCCTTGTGGAGGCAGAAGGAGGGGTGGAGGAGGGGATTTTCACTGGTGGGAGGGGAATAGGAAGGGGGATACCATTTGAAATGTGAATAAAGAAAATAACCAATAAAAATGTAAATCCCATATAACAGACAGAATTTTAATATGAAGCAATGATTTTCATTATTTGTAAGTTGAGGAAATTTTTACACTTTGTTTTTTTGTAAATGCTGAGACCACAATTTCATTTTCTCATTAGATTTCCAAATACATTCAATAACACAAATATTTTATAAATGGCACATATTTAAGCAGGATGTGAATTTCTTCAATCGCTGTATTTCAGAAAATAGAAGCAGAATGGTTGAGAGTTCAAGGTTACCCTGAAGTACATAGCAAGACCATGATTTTTTGTTGTTGCTGTTGTTGTTGTTTAATAAGAAACTGAAACCATCATGATGTTGTGTCATACTGTGATTAGGCAAGTTCTTCTACCATCATATAAGGTAGGCCTCAGCATTTGGTTTGGCTGTAGACAGATCAGTAATAATTTCACAGCCTCTAGACCAAAAATTGAGTTGGAAATTGATTATATGTATCATGTGTAATAAGATCATATTGACAACGTGCCATATTCATTGATAAATAACAGAAATACTTTCTCTTCTGAATTTAATTTTGTTTATATAAATTGCTTTGTTGTACTGTGTATCAAAATAGAGGAAAGGAAACTTAGTAGGGGGGGTGACTACAAGTATGAATGAAGAATTTCCATGTAACTATTATAGTCAGACTAAAGGCTAAATATTTTCAACAGCTTGAATGATGCAGAATTTTAATCCATTTTAGATGTTCAAATCGATGCACAGACAATAGAATTTAGAATTGCCAGAGGACAATTTGTATTTGCAAATTAGTTTTTTTTGCCTTTCTTTTCCTATGCCTCGCTAGTCACATTATTTCTTGTATTTACAGGACAGTTGCAAAGCAATTAAAACAGATCTGTATGTAAATTCACATTAAATAATGCAAAATGCTTATAGAAGTAGAACTTGTTGAAGCTATCATATATGCAAGAAAGAGGAGATGGGAAATTAGAAGGGAAGGAGATGCTGCATGACTTTGAAAAGCTAAGGTAGACTAACGAGCTAAGCCAAGGTATAGTTAATGCTGGAGACTTATGTTCTATACATAAAGACTGTATTCATTCCATTTAATTTAATTCACATCTACATGGATGTAAGCCTAACGTTTAAATAAAATAATCAACATAATTGGTTCTTGGTGAACTGGCTTTTTATGCATGTATGAGGTAAAATAACAATGCTATTTACTGATAAATGCTAGCCAACAGATTTTCAGATTAATAAGTCATTATGGATAGTTCCTTGATGCTGTTAAAACTCAGTTCTGGAGACTGGTCTGAAAAATTATCAGCCTTTCTAAAAAAATACATATATATCTATCACTCTGTCTCTCTCTCTCTCTATCTATCTCTCTATCTCTAGCTCAATATGTAATATAATTATATGCATCCTATATTATAATATATGTAATATATAATATATCATATACAATATATTATATATTATACATAATATTATGTGTATCTTATAATTGGATATTATATTATTTAACTTATATATTATATTATAGTCTATAAGACCATCTTATGGCTTTGCCATCCTTAGTTTACATATGGTGATATGGGATATGTTCCTGGCTTATAAAAGTATGCCCTATTAATTACGAAGGGTATGCATTATAAGAACAAGACAAAGAATCAGTGTTAGAGAAGACAATGTGGTAGTGAATTAAGAAAAGCAAGCAGTATGATGATGAAGCAGAAACAGAAATGATAACCCATCAATGAAAACAAACAAGTGAGGCTGCATTTAATGACACAGTGAGCCAAAAGCCAAGGAATATAGGCAGTCTCTAGAAACTGAGAATGGACAAATATTTCTCTGTAGAGATTATGATGAAGTACAGCCCTGACAGTATGAGTGCTTTTCTTTCTTTCTTTCTTTCTTTCTTTCTTTCTTTCTTTCTTTCTTTTCTTTTCTTTTCTTTACCTTTTTCTTTCTTTTTTTATTTATTTCACAGCTTCAATACTAAACTATAATGAATTTCTCTTGCTTTAAACAACAAATTTGTAGTATTTTTTAAAATATAAGAGCAATAATAAGCCAATTATGAGTTCTCTAAAGCTTAGGAATATTTAGGTAAAAGAGCATCCTTATGAGATAGAGCTTTGTATATTTGAGGAAATGAAATAAAGCTGACATAGCTGAAACATAGTAATACAGGACTGATGGAATATAAAAGGTGAAATTTATAAAATTGTAAGGGAAGAAAACTTTAAAACTGTAAAAAAAAAAAGATCTATAAAAACCTCTATTTTAAAACATTGTTTTATGAGTTAAGATATAAGACAAGTTTCTAAAACCAGGACTATTGCTTTTTTTCATTGTCATTACAAAATATCAAATGGAGATGATGTAAAGTATCATAAAGTATTTTGGCTCATGGTTTTAGAAAGCTCAGCCCATCATGATCACATGCAGTTTCTGGGCCAATGGTGAGGCAGAGCATGATAGTGATGGGAACATAACAATTGAGGCTGTTTAACCTCATGGAAGAAAAGAAAGTGATTCAGGCATATCTAGGCCAGGACAAAATACAATCTACAAGCACACAGTGACTCTAGTTCCTCTAGTTAGACCCCTGTGGGGCTGTTAGCTTGCATGTGGGCACTGGTGTGGGTCCTGTTGGGCAAGTTGTGGTTCCCTGTGTCTGCCACCCTGGGTGGCTCAAGGAGGGATGGCTCCAGGGAGCCGAAGTGTGAAAATTTGACTGATCTCCTTCCACGTAGCAATGGGTGGACACTGGGCTAAGAAGCAGCTTGGGGGCCGCCCAGGCGTGGAGAGGTCTCACTCTAATGGTCCCTCAGGGGCAGGGCTTCTGGTCTCTGTCCTGGGGCTCCCATTAGATTAGGTGGCTCAATACTTGAAAGAATCCTCCACCCACGGCTCTCCACAGCAGGACCCCAAAACACAAGGAAGTCCATGGCTTTATAAGATTTATTTTCATAGCAGAATGTAGATGAATCTGGCTGCATCCCTCTGTTTGTCGAGGAGGGCCTAACTTAAAATAGGGAGGGAGGAGGATCTTGGAAAGAATGCTTAATTGGCTATGCCCTCTGGCCTTCATGTATCTCATTAATATAGAAATCTCTTGAGGCTGAGGCCTGCAGTCACGCCCTTTACCTGTGGAGGGGCTGGTAGGGGCATTGTCCTACATGACTGAAAGGTGCAGATTAATGACTGTCTTTGGCCATGTGTCAGGAGCCTGGGGTCTGGGAGGGAGTGAGGCAAGATATATGCCACCCCCTGCCTGTTTGGTCTCTGGCTATCTCTAGCCAGTGTTCTACCAGAAGCCAAGCCATCCTTTTATGGTCCCACAGACCCCACCTTTGATATTCTCAAAAATAAAAAAAAAAATTTTTTTTTTTTACATTTTTGAGACAGGGTTTCTCTGTATAGCCCTGGCTGTCCTGGAACTCACTCTGTAGACCAGGCTGGCCTTGAACTCAGAAATCTTCCTGCCTCTGACTCCCAAGTGCTGGGATTAAAGGCATGTACCACCACTGCCCGGCCCAAACTTTCTTTTTTAATAGTTCTACTAGTTGAGGTAATAAGAATGCCTTGTGGTGTCATTTCAGATTCAAACCATAAGAATATGTATCCCATTAATAATAGATCTTTTAAATAACCAAGATGTAAAGCATACAAATTTGATCAGAATACAATGCATTTATCTATTCAATCGGGTACAAAATATATGTTGTTTATTTTTCAAGAAATGATTGATGCACAGGAGGTCAGAGCTGGAGCTGATGATTCATGTAACATTCATGAGAAATGTTACAATTGCTTACTTATTTATTTTTATTTTGTTTATGTGTTTGTGTATGCCACATATGTGTAGTGGCTTCTGTAGGCCATAAAAGGTCATCAGATTCCCTAGAACTGGAGTAATAGGTAGAAATGACCTGCCCAGTTTCAGATGCTGGAAACTGAACTAGGGTAATTATGAAATGAGCAGGTTGTACTTTGAACCGTTGAGAGAGACACTGCTCCACACCCATCCTCTTATCCTTGTAATTTCTGTGTCAGGATATCTCATTTTTACCCATATATAGATGTTGGCACAATATCTCAATAAAATGTTTGATTATTTAAGGAGAACTTATTATATTTATTTTAGCTTAAGGTGTTAGTAGGATTATATAAACCTACTAATTGAATATAGGGAACCAGACTTAGTATGAAGAAGGGAGACAAGCTCAGAGAACTTCTTTAGAAGAGTAATAAGAGATGGTAACAAGTTAAATGGGCATTGTATTTTTCAATCTACAAGCATACACTTTTCTGTGGCTTATGTATAAAAGTGCCTAAATTTCCATGGCATTGTCCTATGTTGAGGTTTTGTCTTTTACTGTCTATTTTAATTTTAAATGTGGGCACCCAAACCCTGGAATCTGCACATAGCCCCTGGGACTCTGCCTCCAATTTAATTGTGATCGGTGAATCAAGAGGCCGACAGACAATAGATGGAGAGAAGAAACATAGGTGGAGGGAAGGCTTAGAAGAGAGATGATGGAAGGGAGAGAAAGGAAGCCACCATGGAAATAAAAAAAAATGTACAGGAAAGAGAGAGCCATGGTGGGGTAAGAGTAAAGAAAATATTTTTTTGTGGGCTGGCCAATTTAAAGCTAAGATCAGCCCAGATGAAGCATAGTAAATAGTAAGTAATAATTCGGTGTTATCAATAGGGAAACAAATTCTAACAACATGGCGGGTAGAAAATTGTCCAGCTATTGTGCTACTTAAGGCACATTTAAAAATCTAAAGGCTGGGAAAAAAGGCTGTCTATGTGTCTTTCATCCAGGAACATAAATAGTCTAATGCAGTTAGAGACCCTGCATTGGGACTTATTAATATTTTTTAACTACAGTCTTATGTTCTCATAAACTTCTTCAGGAACTGGAGTGAGATCTCATAGCACATTGAGTCATTTTTCTTCAAACTAAAATAAGAAGTTTTTCAATAGAAACTCCCAGAAAAGGTGTAAATATTAGAAAAATGTTTTATATGATAAATATATAAAAACACACTGCCTCATGTTGCTTCATGCTAAGGCATTCAGCAATCCTTTATCTAGTGAATATAGCAATAAGTAAACTGATGTCTGAAGTGTCTATGTTTGGTAGAGGACAGGGGTGTAGATTTTCAGTCTTGAAGATATGAGTTTCTCTGATTTTTGGAATATTGGAGGTGTAAATTGTGCAACTTCTATACAAAATAATTGGATCCCTACCATTTCTGTTTATATTAAGTCATGCTAACATTCATGAACAGTAACTCTTCCACCTACAAGTTGAAGTAATCAATTTCTGTTATGGCCTGCTGCTTTGGTCATCAAGTGATTGTAAATTTTCTAATTTTCATATTGGCATTCCTTTAATGGAATGGATAAAATTACAACTCTCCACAGATTCATCTGCAACTGCTAGTTCCACAATACATCAGTCAGATGGAAAGGCAAGGGGCAGGAACAAAGAAGACATTATTAGAAAATCTCATCAAAGATTTTCTAATAATCATAGAGAACTCTGGTCCAACACATCATGCTGAGAAGATGAATTAGAAATGGTTTATGAAGAGAGTTTGGGTGCATTCTTTGCATATCTCACAATGGATGATTGGTAATCACAGACATGGAATTCCTTCTCCTGGAAGTTGGGTAGGTGGTGTGCATCTGCTTCTAAGTCCTTCATTACAAGTTGATTTTCAGTGCAGTGAATCTTAAAGATCACATTCATTTTTCTCATTGTAGCCCTGTTGCTTATTAAGGTTTTCATCTTCACTTCCTGATTGGTGACTAGTTTAAAGGTGAGAAGCTGCCCTGAGGCCTTGGAGATAATCTCCAAACACACTATAATCATAAAGACAAAAGATACCACATAACAGCAAAATCCCTACACTCGTACTAACAGGTTACCCCCAACAATTTATAGAGATATCTAGAATTCAACACCTCGTAAATACACCCAAAATCTTATAAAAGTGAAAATCTTCAAGGAAAAATAATTTATGCTATAAAATTTACTATTTAGAAAGATAACAAGACACTGAGATATAGACTTACTACCAGTGGTCCATGAGATAAAATCTACTGTGTAACACCCACTCGACTGCCACAAGGATACTTGCTCTCAACCTCTCCTCTGGGAATGAGCCTACTCTTTTCCTTACAGTCTATGTCAATATATTTTTTTTATTTTACTGTTTGGGACTTTGGTAAATTTATTCCCTGTCTCATTACCAGCCTTCCATGTTCAATGTTACAAGGCAGCAATGTGAAAAGACATAAAAAATACATTCGTCACTTAATTTTTTGGTGGAAACATGGGTTAGGTAAGACAAAACATGCAGTCGTAGTACAGAGACACCTTTCTTATTAACAGCAGCTGAGCATCATTGATAGTTAACCAACAGTTCCTGACTGGATTCTTTCCCTAAAAAGTATACCACTCTACCTCAGATGTCATTTGTTCTTAGTTCATGAACACTACTGAGATTTTCCTTGTACCATGAACATTGGCCCTAACCGAAGGATATTGAAAATACCTCTGTTTCCCCAAGGGAAGTTAAAACAGAGGGTTTAAGGCTTTTTGAATGGTGCATATGTGATTATTTTCAAGCTCTTGACTGGCAGTTTCTTTTACTTATGTTTGAAAGCATACTCACAGATATGGCTTTCAGATTGACACAGAATCTGTGTCATCCAAGGGAGGAAAAAACCAAAAACCACCTCTCGCCTACAATTTCCCCTTTGTTGTCTGTTGGGAACTTCAAGTGTTGACATCTGAAAGCTGAAACATGCACTTAGGGAGGTTGTGTCTGTGCCTTTCAATCCTGCTCAGGAGACTGCAGAGGCAGATGGCAGAAATCTCTAGTGTCTAAATAGTGTTTCATAGCAGTTCACATTTTGTCAATTGCAAACAAGATGAAGTGGGGGAAAAGTGTACCACTTCAAATTAAAAAAAGAAAAAATCCATTTTTAACAGGGCCCTAAAAAACTATGTGGTTTGGGGCATTGGTCAAATAGTCAGTCTTTCACAAGTGTCAATATCCTCATTAGTACAATAAGATATCTTAAAGGCCCCAAAGATGTCAAGGTTTATATCCCAATGATCTGAATCTATAGTTTTAGTTGTTCTTAGTGAGGAGTGTGTTCTTATATGAGGGACTCCCTGAGCGCTCATACAAAGTATCTGCTGGGTTAAAGTCCCAATCTCAAATTTGCCTTTCCCTGGTTTCAAAACTTAGTCTCTGTTGCCACAAATTTAAAAATCAAAATTTTAACTGGAGAAACACGTTATCTATCTCAGAAGGTTTTTGAGAAAATTAGAAACAAAACAATATGTCAAATGAATAGCTCAGGAATCTGGCAGGGTGGCACCATAAGTTAATGTAACATCCCCCCCAACAAACACAGAAATACATCTGTAGACATGTTGGATGATATGAAGTGTCACTCCCCAAAATGTAAATGACTAGATGAGGTGAATAGCAAATTAAATCCTTAGGAAGCATATGCAAAAAAAGCATGAAGCATATGAATTAGAATTATGATCAAGCTAAGAGCAATTTATTCATATAAAAAAATAAAAGAGAAAGTGGTTTTGGTTGTGGAAGATGTTAAGGAGGAAGAGGAAGAGAAATGAGAAGTTAAAGAAGAACTTGTCTTATGGATGAAGCAGTTATATTTGTTTTTACACTTAATGTTGAGAACTTTTAATCACTTTGCTTGGAGAATTTTTATACAAAACATACAGGAAGATGGCAAGGAAAATCTGTCGGTTTCTTTTAGAGTAACAAAGTTCATGCACACACACACACACACACACACACACACACACACACACTTTTATACATATACATAAAAGTCACTTGAGAAACTGAGTGGGTTTATCCTTCATACAGGCCAAATGTATGCTCCCCATATGGCCCAGGATGCAGAAGTTAAGAAATTAGCATAAAGCCTACTCCTGGAAGAACGACAATTCTAGAATTCCTAACAAAGAAAAATATAACTTCTTTGAAGTTTGTTCTTACAAGCAAAGTTAGGTTGCATTCACAGAAAAAGTGCTGCATATTTGAGCACAGAACTTTGCATTATGTAACAATCAAGGTAACAATGCCATGAGTGATAATAAACAAACACAACATATTAGAGGATTAACATCTCAAGGATATTGGATAATGGGTATACACACACACACACACACACACACACACACACACACACACACATTGTGATTCAGTCTTAAATACATGGGCATATAAGTCATAAAACTGATTCAAAAAGTTCCTGTCAAAAATGAACAAAAATAAATGCACAAAAAATAAACTAGGGAATAAATCTAATGAAAGAGAAAAAATTATAACAGGATATATATTTGTGAAGCTATATTCAGTATGGAATATTTAAGTAGAGCACAGAAAAAAATGAAAAAGTATTGTTAAAAGAATTGAAGAACAAAGGATCCAGCTTACATAGCAGAAGGTGTCAGTAGAGATTATTGTAAAAAGTAATCAAATATAATGTTCATAGTGACCTCACAATAATGAAAATCTTTCAAATACAGTGGCTATTATTTTTCAGCCTTAATGATATTAAAGGAATTAACAATCTATAAATTCCAATCTGAATGTTTATAAAAAATAAAACCCACCATAGGTAGGGTAGGGGAGGAAAATACAGAACCTTTCTTTCCATAAATGTTAAAAATCATTTTATATAAAGGATAAGGCATTAGAGGTAAAAGCTACTCTTGCCATTAGACAAAGACTTCTTTTTTAGTTGTTCATACTATTTTATAATCCCACTTAGAAACTCAGAAGTCAATACATAGAAATAGAATTTTATACTTTCATTTACACTTGGAAAGTACAGAAACTTCAGAGTGATGTGCTTGTGGGTCACACTGATACCAGCCAGTCATGACCCCAGCATCCCAACCCAGCTAAACTTTTTTCCATCCTGTATTCCCATGACTTCCAAGTCACTTGACTGATTTCTCACTACAGATATCATCCAGTGAACTAGGCATCATAGTAAAGCAGACATTTACCATATGTCTTAGTGTTCCACTCCTATGAATAGACACAATTACTACGGCACTCTTACAAAGGAAAACATTTAAGTTGGGGCTTGCATTTAATTTAGAGGTTTAGCCCATTATCATCATAGCAGGGAGCATAGCAGCACACAGGCAGTCATGGTGCTGGGGATGTGGCTGGGAAATTTACACCTTCACATTCATCCTCAGGCAGCTGGGAGAGAGATAGACAGAAAGAGAGAGAGAGAGAGCGAGAGAGAGAGAGAGCGAGAGAGAGAGAGAGAGAGAAACAGCGAGAGGCAAGCAATCAAACAAAAATTAAGTAAGTATATATATATGTGTGTGTGTGTGTGTGTGTGTGTGTGTATTATCACTGCTAATGATATTCTGCTATACTTAATAAAGTATATTGTTCAGCCATCATCTGAAAAGCTTCTCTGTGCAAGAGATGGAAAAACTGTAGAGATCCACAGACAGATATTATGTATAGGCTAGAATCTGGAATACTCAGCTTTAAATGGAATGTTTTCATCAAATCTCTCCCCTCAGATCTCAAGGATTCCTAATATGATGTGTAATGGTGTATTGCCAGGAGGAATGGAGGACAAGAAAACAAAGCCCTCTAAATCACTTGATCAGATAATATATGAACTCACAAAGACTGGAGCAGCATGCATAGGGCCTATACCAATCTGTACAAGGTTTTCTGTGCTTATGTTATGGCTTCCAGTGGAGTTATATGGGAATCCTAAATGTCCAAATGAGTGGGTTTCTGGATTTTGTTCATTCTCTTGAAATCTTTTTCTTTTGTTGGTTTATCATGTCCAAACTTGATGTGATAGATTTTGCTTTATTATATTATTTTTAGAAATAAAGGAAGGAAGAATGGGAAAAAAAGGAGGGAGGAAGAAAGAAGGAAAAAAAGAAAAAAGGAAGGAAAGGAGGGAGGAAGAAGGAAAGAAAGAAGGAAGGAAGGGAGGAAGGAAGGAAGGAAAGAAGGAAGGAAGGAAGGAAGGAAAGAAAGAAAGAAAGAAAGAAAGAAAGAAAGAAAGAATGAAAACTGTGGGATCGTGAAAGGATAGCTTGGTTTCTGGTCAAGCACTGGCTAGAGATGGCTAGAGACCCAACAGGCATCCCTGCAAGGGATGGCATGTATTTCACCATGCTCCCAGACTCCCGGCTCCTGACATGAGGCTGATCCATTGATCAGTGCCTTTCAGTCATGTAGGGCAAAGTCCATACCAGCCCCTCCACAGGTATAGGGCATGACTACAGGCCACAGAGCCTCAAGAGATCTCCGTATTAGTGAGGTACCTAAAGGCCAGAGGGCATAGCCAGTTAAGCATTCCTTCCCAGACCCTTCTCCTTACAAATGGTATTTTGGTGTCTCAGGACTCTCTTTTGCCTATCATTTTACCTTTGCTGCTTGGAGAAAATCAGTAGATTATAACTGCTTAACTCTCTTCCCCACTTCACTTCACCTAGTGTGCCAAAACTCTGTCTCTTCTCCTCCTATAAGAACAAAAGTCATAGTGGATTAAAGGTCTATCCTGTACCAGTAGGAACTCATACAAATCAATTCTATTTACAGTTCAATTTTCATTATTAACTATCATTCTGTTGTTCTCAATGGTTTTGAATTTTGAGGGCAATGTTTATTTAACCCAGAGCAGTAGATGATCAGTTCTAAAATACAACAATACAATTTCTCTTGTTAAGCAAATATATATATATATATATATATATATATCAAATGATAATTAGCTTTGGAATTCATAGACTCCGTAATGTATAAGTAGCTCAGTAGCACAAGTAGATATGATGAAATGCAACCACGTGGCAGTGGAATAATACTGGACCCTTGTTCATTATTTTCACCATAGTTAAGACTTTTTAGTTATGTGAAACTTCAGGAATGATGACAGACCAAGGTCTGGCCATCATCTTTCTGTTCTATCAAAGAACCACCAAAACTTTTCATTTGCTTGTCTTGACCAGCACTGAAATTTTCAGAGCAAAATATATTCTATTTCTGTGGGATCAGATAGACAGAATGCAGAAGACAAATGGACTTTTATAAAAGCGAGGGAACATTTCTTCCTTGCTCAATGGCAATTGGATTATCTTAAGTGCCTAATAAAATGGAAGAGTATAAGGTTAGTTGTAGGGCACATGGACTGTACCACCAGAAAAATTGGCATGGAACAGGCAAAGTGGAGCATGTCCAAATCCCAGAAATCTCAAAAATTGAGATTAGAATCTCATTCTGAGATCATCAGGAGTAGGGCTAACTCCCTCTCTGTTTCCATGCCTGTCAGTGAACATGTAACCAGGACATCCGAACCAGGAGACAAAACCCCAGCCAGGTTGTTACAAGTAGTCAATCAGGTAGCACAGCACCTGGAATTCTTTCCCATGCAAATGAGGCATCTCAGTAGACTTAGCATTCATCCAATGACCTTTTCCCTCCCTGGATATTCTCATACTCTTCCCTAAAACTCTATAACCATTGGTTCATGTGAAATAAAGTATGTCCATTCAAACCTACCCCACCTATAAAGAAATACCAACAAGCTAAGATCATCTCAGAAAGCTGCTTCATAAAAGATTATTGGAGAAAACTTTTAACTAAAGAGCCTTAACACTAAGATTCTTGAAGAAGAGTTTCTACTTCCACCCACAAGAGGAAGAGGCAGATCCCATTAATTCTAGACCTCCTCAGACAGCATTCAGACACCCTGGGAGGAGAGACAAAACCATTATTGCTGTTCTTAGCATAGTCAGTATTGCTTTTCTTTATGTTCCACAAATACCAATCACCATATATCTACTGTTTATCATGGCTATCCCTTTCTACAATTATCCACAAGCTACCTTCAATTTATTCGTGTTTGTAATTTAAGAAGTCCATGCACAGACCAACACATATTTATTTCAAATTATATTTTTACTATTTTATCTATTTTAAATTGTGGAATACACACACACACACACACATGCTATCTCATATAGTAAAACTAAGTTCCACAATAATGTAACTATTTAAACTTGATATGATACAGACGCTTAACTCCAGAACTTGGGAAACAAAAAAGAAGAAGATTAATTTGACACCAGCTGGGCCATGTAAAACTCCATCTCATCAAACCAAAACAAATAAAAAGGTATTCAAACAGAAAAGCATACGTACATATAAGTAAGCATTTCATGAAAATAAATAGGCATTTATGTTATAGACTTTCCCTTATGTGGGGAAGAAATCTCACGGGCGGGGGGAGGGAGTCTGGCGGCAGAGTCCCAGGGCGGTCCGACATCAGGGTCGGGGTGGGCTTCCCGCACTGCCAGCAGAGGATCCCACATTCACGCAGCTGTCGGTGGGCGGGCAAGGTTCCAGGGTTCCAAAAGCTGGGAATCAGGCAGAGAGTCCATGGACACGTGGAGTCCGGTTTTCCAAAGTTTTTATTGTTCATGGCATGGTGAATGGACGCAAGTGGTATACGCTTCCCCCACCAAAAGCCAGGGGAGACCAATCTTATAGGGAAGGGAGAAAGGGGAGGGAATAACTTAATTAGCTACGCCCCTGGCCTTTTGATAATTCATTAATATTTAAATCTCTGGAGGTGGAGACTTGTTAGTCACGCCCTCTACCTGTGCCCTACGTGACTGAAGGTAACAGGTTAAATGGAGTTACCTCGTCCAAGGCCCAACACCCTTAGATATACAAAATGAATTTATATTTTACATTATGCTAAATTGTATATAGATACATATTAGATAGATAGATAGATAGATAGATAGATAGATTGATGGCTTGATGGTTTGATAGACAGAGACAGAGGTACAGGAAAGAGAGAGACCGAGAGTTAAAGGAAAAAAGAGCAAACATGAGCTTCAGAGTAGGTAACAAGAAAAACTTGAAAATTCCTCTACACATTAGGTTGTACAAATTGAATTTTCAGATTCATGAAACTGTTTCATTAAGCCAAAATAATATCAGAGGATATAGGCTGGTTATACATTTATAACAAACACATACTCCTAAGAAGAGGGATTTGTTAACAAAGCCCATTTAATCTCTCTCTTTTTTTTTTTTTTTGTAGTAATTGTTTGTCATTTTTAATTAACTGATCATTCTGACGCAAATTCCTGGTCAGAGTAATGTAAAGAACTTTCTATTGGAAGAAGCATGGTAAATCAAAATACAAACGAAATTAGGCTGTGTGAGGAAGTGTGAAGTGTGTGCTTGGATTGTAAATGTTTGGATGTATTTCTTCTCTTTCCTCGAAACTAAAGTTCTAAGACATCTTAATACAAGTGTATGACTTTTTAAAAAACTTTACCTCTACCTCCTGCCTACCTGTGAATGCCTGCCAGGCTCATAGCAAGACAGGAGAGAGCTCATCAAACCGTCAAGGCAAGTGGAGGCAGCTGGCTGGAAAATGGAGTATCTGGGAGGTAACACTGTGGAAGTAATCAAGCAAGCCCGGGGCACTTAAACATAAGGGCTATTAATAGCTAAGAACATGTGAGAAGAGGGGGATATCCAGGTTTGTCTTAGGCATACCCCTGGTTGCTAGTTGTGAGGAGTCTGTGCCTTCTTGAGGAAGATACTTCTCAAGGTAGAATGAATGAGATGATTCACTTAAATCTCTTGAGTTTTCTGGCTCTGCTCACCTGATCCAAAACATGGCCTTTAAATCCAGAAGTGCCCAAAACACTGGGCTATTTTGCTTGTATAACACTTACTGAAATGAGGTTAAAATCAATTTCATAGAAGTACATGGTTTATGTGTTGAAATATTAAAACTACGGATTAGTTTGTAAGCCAAAAGTTTTTCTGATCGGTGGACACATTTATTACGTATATAATTAATTTTCTATTTTTAATTAATAAATTGTATTCACTTTGTATCCTGATAGCCACTTGTGGTCACCTCCTACCACAATCCCTGCCCCCTACCCACTCCCTTCTCCTCTGAGAGGGTCGAGCCCCCCTGAGTACCTCCCATAGCTAGCAATCAAGTCTCTGCAGGTCTAGGCACATCCTTTCCTATTGGGGCCAGATAAGACAGCCCAGCATACAGGCAACAGTTTTGGGGACATCTCCCACTCCAGTTTTTTGGAACCTATGTGAAGACTGAGCAGCACATCTGCTACATAGGTGCCGAGGGCCCTAGTTCCAGCTGATGTATACTTTTTAGTTGGTGGTTCAATCTCAGAGAGTCCCAAGAGTACAAGTTAGTTGACTCTGTTGGTCTTTCTGTAGAGTTTCTATCCCCTCAAGACACTCAATCCTTTCCTCAACTCTTCCATAAGAATCCTCAAGCTCCATTCACTATTTGTCTGTGGGTCTCTGCATCTATTTGAGTCAGCTCCTGAGTGGAGATTCTCAGAGGACAGCTTTACTAGATTCCTGTCTGCAAGCATAACATAGTATCATTAAGATTGATGCTTGCCATGGGATGGGTCTCTGGTTGAGTTGATTATTACATGGCCATTCCCTCAGTCTTTGCTCCATCCCCTATCCCTGCATTTCTTGTAGACTGGATAGATTTTGGGTTGAAAGTTTTGTGGATGGGGTTCCTGCCTGGCTGCAGGGGGGTTGCCTTTTCAGGTTCCATATCTTCAGTGCTCTTAGTCAGACCTAAGGTCACTACCATTGATTCTTGGGCTCCTCCTTCTCCCAACTTTCTGGCACACCCTCAACATGACCCCTTCCTACCCACCCTCAAATGAAAAGTGTTTTATCTAGAAAGATTAAATATGAGTGTTCAGCTTACAGATTTAAAGTCATATGGTTATGGACTTTTAAACTACACATACAATATCTGTCTCAGCTTGTGTTCAAACCTCTCCGAAGCTCAGTTAATCTTTGCATCAACCCCAAAAGTAAGTCTGGTTTATCAAGAGCATGCATTAGGATAATGACATTAAAGCTGCTCTAGCACATGACAAAAAAATTAAACAAATTTGAATAATATAAGATAGACTTATTATATGTGTATATATACATATACGTAATTTAATATGAGGTTCATAAAGATGAATGGGAACATAGTTTCTGCCTTATACAGATTGACAATCTAGTACAGAAAGCTAGCATAGTCAATTTACCATATAACAACCAGGAACTGGAATAGGTGTGAATAAAAAGCAGAGTACAATGATATACGTGTACTCAATTGCCATAATGAAGCTTGTTATTTCAAACACTCAGTAACAATATCAATAATAATATTAACAATATTATTTCAAACACTCAGTAACAATAGCAATAATAATAATAATAATAATAATAATAATAATAATAATAATAATAATAGTTAAAAATCCCACAGAAACAGTACCATACAGACCAGGACATCTGGAAGGCTCATGTTAGAGGTCGTATCTAGCCAGGTCTTACAGAATATTCAGAGTTGGCTGTATTCAGCGTTATCTTATTTCCGTAAATCTCTAACATAAAAATAAAATCTAAATCTGAGGTTTCAAAAAAAAAAAAAGCATTGGAGAAATCACCTAGGAATGAACCAAGGGGTGGCTTTTTATATGATTAATGCATGGCATGGTGCAAAACGCAGGAGAGGAGAGCTGCAAGGCACCCTACACCCTTAACAAGAAGCCATGGGCAAGCTTTCTGCTCAAATCCTCTAATCCTATTGATCCTGCCTGGAAAGCAGCAATGCTGGTCCACAACACAGAAGGGCTGTGATCGGCAGCAAGTGCACACGGCAGGCACTCCATGCTTCGAGAAACGTAATCATATAACCCTCTTCATTACTCACGAAATCACTGGCTGTCAATACTCTAGCCACGGCCTCCCTGACTACTGCTGTTTAAGATCCTGTCAATCACTTCTTGCGATTTTGCCAACCAAATTCACTCAGAGCTATTTACAGGCAGTATTATCTCAGCTGATAACGTTGCACCATCCCAGTGGCACAAGAACAGGAAAATAAAACTCCTTCCAGCCCATCCATTTTCGCATTCTCTTTGCAAGAGGTAAAGGGTCTTCCGTGTGCTGAGCAGGAATTGAGGTACAAACACAGTTCTGCATGTCTGCTAAAAGCCAGAAAGGCTGATAGTTATTATACAAAAAACAAAAAAAAAAACAACAACAAAAAAAAACAAACAAAAAAAAAATAAAACAAAAAAAACAGCTGTAGCTGTTTTCCTAGACATGACATTAACCATGCATCATTATTGTCTTATTCATCATTATACAAATGCACAACACACTATCATGGATCCTTAGAGCAACTTTATGCATTTATTATTATCGTTCCTATATGAAGATGAAGAAAGTATGTTCAGCTAGAAATCTTGCCTGAGTAGGCATGTCTGGTAACAGAGAAGACCAGAACAGGCACAGGTCTGCTGCCTGGTGGTGTATTGTTTAGAGGTTCCATCTGTGAGTGGAAGTTCATCGACTTTCCACATGGCTGTTATTGATGCAGGCATGAAAATTTCAACTTAGTCTACTGACCCCAGAGCATAGGTAACCAGTACAATTCTCCATAAACAGTGATTGGTTATTCTTAGGGAATCTTTAGAAAATATGAATGTCATCCCTGCCACTCTACTTAATAGGTAATAAGAAACCCACAGCACCAGTAGAAACTCTTGGTTTTGGATAAGTAAATTGAATTAGCATATCCATGCTGCTTGCTTTCCTCCCTCCCTCCCTGTCTTAGCCACTTTCCCACTCCCTTCTTTCCGATTTCCCTTCTTCTGTTTCTTCTGTGATAATTTGAAGCAAATGTTCCATGTCTGTCTGCTGTCCACAGCTCCTCTGCTAACTTCTTGAGGTCCATTACCAACAAATAACTGCTTCTGGAGTGTGTCTGGTCGGCTGTTCCTTGATACCATACACACTCTGCAGAAGCAAGTTCTCACAGAATTATTCTTTTTTTTTTTTCTCAGCCCTAGCATGCTTTCTTTTATTCTAACTCAACTAGGGCACCACCTACAAAAATGCTCAGGCAGAATCCTGGCCACCAAAATTTTTACTAATTTCCATAGTCAGGTACCATTTTCCATTTTCCAACATACTAATGGACTGCCATCCACTGGCTTGCTTGTGGCTGATAATTCAGCACCTAATTTCCTCCAAATTACTCTGTTGTCTGTTTAAACAATTTAAAGCGTGCTGGGGTTGACGTTAGTAGTAGGATGCTTTGTTATCTTACGTGGTACCTACAGTGTGATCCCGAGTTCAGAGAAACAATAAAACAGTGTCAAAAATAAAATGGGGGCTTCAGTTTAATAGCTTAGATTTCAAATTCAATATACTGCAGTGGTGCACACCTACAGTTCTAGCTACTTAAGAGGCTGAGACAGGAGGAATACTTGAGTCCAAGAGTTCTGGGCTGTAATGTGCTATGCTGATCCGGTATCTGCACTGGATTCAGCATCAATATGGAGCAGGGAACCTCCAGGTTGCCTAAGGAGGAGTGAACCAGCCCAGGTCAGAAACAGAACAGGTCAAAACTTCTGTGCTTGAGGACAAGGAAGTAGGCTTCAAGCAGGAATCTGACATTAAGCTAGAACAAAGAAGTAATTTCAGGTAGAACTCTAAATCTTAGGCAAATCAAAGAAGTTTTCTCAGTCAGGAATCTAAACATTAGGCTAGAACAAAGAAGTAACTGCAGACAGGAATCTACATTTTAGCCTAGAACAAGAAAGTAGGCTTCAGACATGAAAATGACCTTGGGCTAGGACAGGGAATTAGGCTCAGATATTTTGGTCATCCTAATAAGCCCTCAGAAACAGTGATCATGGGAGTGTTCACATAATTGGGTTTAATGCCTTGCTTTTTCTTTGACTATTTGTGTTTATTGTCTTGTTTGTTCTTTGATAATCCGCATCTATTGTATTGCTAGACCCTCAACCTAGACCTGACCTTAATACATGTATATAATCAAAATAGTATAAAAGCATAAAAGAGAAGGGGTGATGGGATAGACCATTCTAGGGAGGGAAATTGGGAAAGGGGATGGCATCTGTGTTGTAAATAACTAAAATATCCAATAAAAAAAACCCTTTGTGCCAAGTCTTGTGATATTATCTTTTAACCATTTAAAATGATTAAAATCATTTAAAATGATTTGTTGTCATTGTTGATGTCAGAATAAAGCACTGCACTGATTGGTGGAGTCATGGATTACCCATAGTCTACAGTTCCTCCTCCTCGTTGGTCCACATAGATGCCTGCAGAGCTCTAAGCAGATCTGGAGTCATTTGATGTTTCTGTAAGACACACTGCCTAAGGTCCATAGCATTAGACAGTGTACTCCCTTGTACTGGATATGCCTTCTTCCTGTTCAGTTTTGGCTTTAACATGAATTTGCAGAACATATGACCCAATTCTATTGCATAAAGCTTCCTAATCTTTATTACTAGATAGGAAGTTTTTTTTAATGAACCCCCCCTTGCTCATTCATTTGCTCATTCAATTAATTGGCAAACATTTAGGAAAATCCACTAGTAAACAAAATAAAGTATGCACAGTCAGATGAGTAAAAATGTATAAATAAATTAGCATGGTGGTTTTAATATCAAGAAATTATAAATCTCAGGTATTGGTGGAAAGAGGCAGAAGTCTCCTATAGAGAAAAGGGTTCAAGAAATCCCTTTTTTTGTTGCAATGGGGAGAGCAACAAAACCAACCAACCAGAGTTCCTAGGGTCTAAATTACTAGACAGGGAGAACACAGAGAGGGACCCATGACTCCAGCTGTATATGTAAGGGAGGATGGCCTTGTTGGGCATAGGTTGGAGAGGAGGTCCTTGTTTCTGTGAAGGCTGGATGTGCCATTGTGGGGGAATTCGAGGGTTGGGAGGTGGAAGTGTCTGTGTGGGTCAGGGCACACCCTCATAGAACCAGGAGGAGAGGAGATGGGTGGGGGAAGTGGGGAAAAGGGATAACATCTGAAATATAAATAAATAAAATATACAATTTAAAAAGGGGAAGGGGAAGAAAAGAAATTTCTTTCTGGATGGACAAGATCAGCATTGTCTATGAGGTTAAAAAACAGAGCAATAGTTTTCCAGATATAGAGGGCTGCAGGTTTAACAACCATGAGAAGAAACTGAGCATCATAAATCAAGAGACAAAAATGGATGCTGAGTGGTGTTCATTATATAGGAATGCAAATCTTAAATTGTATGAGACTTCATTATATTTTAAGCCCTTGTTTCTAATATTCATTATGCCATCTACTTACCACTTTTTAGGATCATAAGAATAATGGCTATAATGGCTATAAAAATGAAATATATGTTTTCTTGTCTATAACCTTTATTCTATATGAGCTCCCTGTATCAAGAGCCGAAGTTGTATATACATACTGACAGCTTCTACCTAACTTGACACAAAGAATGTACCTGATAAATATTTATAGATTGATAGAAAGATTAAGAACTAATTGAACAAACCCTTTGGTATTATGTGTTAATAGAAATTATGGTATAATTTTAAATGCAAGATAACTAAAAAGGATACCCTATAATGGTAACCTGGCTTCACATTAGGGAGATAAAATGGAAAGGCAAGATGTTGTGTTCATCACAATTTGTCCTTTTTCACCTCATTGACCAAGGCCAGGCTCTCCTCCCTGGGGCTTGGGTTGTTTGTGGTTATTTGTACTTCATGTTGCAATCACCAAATGCTCCGAGGAGACTGCACTATTTGCTGGCTAATGGCCATTCCTTGGTGTCTTTTGCTGCCACCAAGATGAACAGTGAAAGCTGTGAATAAAATCAGAGATAAAGCAAGATCCCAGCAGGAGACCAAAGAAAACATATTTTGTATGAGCTTTATCAAATCCCTGGATTCTACATGTGGATTTATTTTAAAAATAAAAATTGAACAGGGGGAGTTATTCCAGTGTTTACAATTCCAAAGAACAAATTCTTATAACAGAAATATGCATATGTAATAAATTAAATCTCTTACTTATTTCTCTCTCTTTTTTTGGTACATGTCTATATCCCTCATCTTATGTATAGTCTCACTTACTGTGGCATCCAAATGGATGCTTTAAGAGATATAAGATTTATTTTTTTCTATTTGCATACAAGAATAATGAAACTTATAAGAATCTAATAAACTCTTAGCTGTCTCACCCCCTGTTCTATTGCTGTAAAGAGACACACCATTACCAAGGCAACTCATGTAAGGTAAGGGAGAACATTTAAAATGGGGGGTTGCTTCCAGTTTCTAAATTTCATTCTATTATCATCATGATAAGAAGCATGGTGGAATGCAGCTAGGCATGGTTCTGGAGATATAGTTGGGAGCTAGATCCTGATTTGCAGGCAGAGAGAGAGAGAGAGAAAGAGAGAGAGAGAAAGAGAGAGGGAGAGAGAGAGAGAGAGAGAGAGAGAGAGAGAGAGAGAGACCGAGAGAGAGAGAGAGAGAGGCAGAGTGGGAGGGAGGGGGAGGAAGAGAGATAGAGAGAAAGAACATCTGGGCCTAGCATGGTCTTTTGAAAACTGAAAGCCCTTCCCCATCAACAGGCTTTATCCAAGAAGGCCAGACATTCTAATACTTCTAACCTAAGAAAAAGTTCCAGTCCATAGTAATTAAGCACTCAAATTTAAGAATCTATGGAATCCAACCCTATCAAACTAACATATTCCATTCACTGGTCCCCATAGGCTTGTAGCCATATCACAGTGAAAAAAATAATGCATTGAGCCCAACTTCAAAAGACCTCACAGTCTGTCACACTTTCAACAGTGTTTAATGTCCAAAGTATCTTCTGAGACTCAAAGAAATCCCTTATATATAATGCCATAAGTAATCAAAATAAGAACAGCAGATCATATACTTTTAAGATAAATGGCAGTATATATAATAAAATCCAAAAGAAATCATTGTAAGGAATAATGGATCAAAGCAAGACTAAAACCTATCAGGGCATGCTCTATATTCTGCATCTCCATGTCTGATATAAAAGGATTCCTTTCCGCTTTGTTGACTACATAATACTTCTCTCTGTGTGTCTGATCCCATACCTTGACTAAAACTTTCCTTGTTAGGTATTCCATGACTCTGACATCTCCAACATCTTGGGATCTCCAAGACAATTCAGGCTTCAGTCTCACATCTTTACTATGTGGCCTCAATCTAGACATTCATTAAAGATTCTCCCTTGAGGTGGCACACTTGGACTCAGCAGCTTCCCTTAGCCTAGGAGAAAGATTCCTCAATCTCTTTCTTGTATCCTAGACTTGAAAGCCAGAAACACTCGGCTAAAGCTGCCAAGTTTAGCTGCTTGACAGGGTGAGACCTCCTTGTTCTATTACAGTTTCATCATCTTCCTGTTGTTAATGCTTTTCTTTTGTTTATGATTTTCTTTCTTTGCTTAAGATTTTTGTTAATTTTTTCTCACTTGCTGGAAGCTTAACAGATGGTCTTGCCCTGATTTTACTCGTCCTTTTATTCCATTTTCCATAAGGCTTTTCTTTAATCACTTTATCTCCTTGAGCACCGAACTTAGCTTCATTGCTCTTGGTGCTCTCCTTAAACTGTCCATTTTCCATTTCTCTTTGTCCAGTTTAATTCTTTTCATTATAGATATGCAAAAAAGCTCTTTTTCATAACCATATACAGAATCAATACTAGGCTGCCTTGAAAGCTCCCCTGCCAATCCCATTAATCTAAAATTCTTCAATTTAGCCTCAGGAAGATTTTAGTGCAAGAACAAAAATCTGCATTGTTCATTCCTAAAGCATCATAAAAATAGTTTTTGTACCACACACTAATAGTCTTTCATTCTGAAACTTTTTGATCTGGGTCTCTATGGTTCAAATTAAGATAAGCACTGTCTTCTATGTTCCAATTAAGATGGCACACTAGGCCTCAGTTAAGGTGTTCAATTGCTTTTCTAATTCAAAGTCTCAAAGTTTTTTTGTATATATTTCCCCCCAAACAGTGTGGTCTGTCTCCTCAATACTCCACACCTGGTACCATCTTAAATTTTTGCCACTCTTTGATTGCTGTTAAGAGACACCAAGAAAAAGCAACTCTTATAAGAGAAAGCATTACTTTGGGGGGTTGTTTTCAGTTTCATTGGTTTAGTTCATTATCATCATGACATGGTACTGGAAAAGTAGTTGATGGCTATATTCTGATCTGCGGGAACACAGATTGAGAGAAAGGGAGAGAGTTGGTATGGACTTTTGAGTCCTCAATACAAACCTATAGTAACACATATTCTCCATCAAGGTCACACCTCCAATCTTTCTAATCCTATCAAACATGTCTACTCTCTGGTTAATGTCTCTGGTTCACAAGCATTCAAATACATAAGCTAATGGGGACCATTGTTATTTAAACTGTCACAATAGTCAAGATATTAATGACCACATATAATAATTGAATTCATGTGCCACTAGGTTGACTCATGTTTACCAAGTATTTCTTGCAAATCCAGTTTATTAAGCTGTAAAATAGGGTTATCATGTAAGCTCACAAAATCATTGTGAAAACTAAAATATACCTTTATTCTTGTGAATTAGAATAAAGAGAAACTAAGAGAATACAATTATGAAGAACAACTTTTTGTTGCCCAAGATTTCTCTGCTCCAAAATTCTTCCATTGTGCTTGGTGATTAGTAGTCAAAATTTCTCCTTATTGTTTCTAGGACTTGAGTCTCAGGGCATTGTGGTTTGGTAATTTAGTACCAAATGAACAGTGGTACTAAAATTTGGTGATTGTTACCAAATGAACATTGCTACTGACTCTATTTCCTTCTCTCCCAGTCTCCTTTCCTTTTTCCTCCTTTTTCTTCATTGTCTGTCTTTCTGGACAGGATCTCCCCACATGGCTAAATATGGCCTTAAGCCTGAATATTTCTGCCTCTTACCCACACTTCTGCCTTAGTGTTATACAAATCTATCATCATCATCAGATACATAATTGCTGATTCTAATTTTCTAACCTAGATTCCCAATGATAAAAGATGTAAACTTTGGGTAAAGCGTATTATTTATAGCTGATCTCAGAGCTACAAGACAAATGCTTAACTACAGTGAATTAAGGTAGGATTCTGCTTCTATGTAAATTTCTACATTGTTTCTTAATATCCCAATTCTCACATTTCCAGTTTAGCAGGTCATACTGAAAATCTCATATACTTTGTAATACTAAATTGTTGTTGCTTTCTACTCTCTTGAATATGTAAGAAAAGATGGATAAGAAAAAAAAAGATGGTTAAGCTTCAGCTGTCTTTCTGTCTTTAGACATAGTAATTTATTTGAAGATCAGTGTATCTTTGAAAGAAAATATTGTCAGCCCCCAGTTACAAGTAAAAGCCATAGGGACTAGAAAAGCTATCTTTCTCAACATTTTTTTCATTGTCAGACACACAACAGCAATCTGCCTCCTAATACATTGCTAAGTCCATTTATTGGTCTTTGAATCTTTCAAAAACATCCTGTAAAAATAACCAAGGAAGATAGAAATAGTGGTATTATAGTTTTAATATGTTTAACATAATTGCAACAGTTGGCACTTACTGTTGAGTAATAAACAATGCTGGACATATTTAACAATATATATTCTATGCATTAGTAAATACCTCTAATTTTTAATCTTTATATATTCTCATCTCTTTTCAGTTTTAATCTTAAAATACTGTCTTGGCTGATTATGTACTTTCTTTGGTTTGCCCTGCTATCTAACTTATTTTCTGTACTCTTTGAAAAAAATAAGTTTTTGGATGTCTTACATAAAAACTTGAAGAGTAAAATAATCTTCATGGAAACTAAATGCTGAAAATCTTGAAAAGGTCAAGTCTTGGCAGGTTGCAAAAGAGAGAAGATCTGGAAGAATTTGAAGGTTATAGCATTGAAAGTAATTCTGCTATTCATTGATTTCTCAGCTTTCATTCATGCTGATATGCTTATTAAGATTGTGTGGGGTGTTTACTATCTTTCAGGTGTGAAATGTAAAACTGAAAATGTGTTAGAAATATTCTTTAGTCTGATGGAATCCATCTTTTAGTGTGAAGTAAATTAAAGTATGTAAGCTTGCTTATTATTTTTTGTGGCTTAAGAATGCTGTTCCTTTGCTCATTTGTTGTTTTTGCTTACTATTGATACATTCTTTTTTACTATCTACTTAATATTTTGTATGTCTCATTGGATTTCTTTCAATCAACTACTGGTTGACTAATACTGATTCAAGCTTCAGTTTTACTTCTAAGTATGTGCTTTTATCTGTCTTTCTCAGCTCTACCAAATGACCTGTCTTGACAACTAGTTCATGAGCCAAGACTAAAGTTTGGCAAACCATAATTTTGCTAAGAGCTGATTTTGGATTGTAATTTGGCTCCAGGCTCTGTTCCTGAGTTTCTGGGCACCCAGAGAGCATTTGAGTTAAATCCAAACACAGAGACAGAAGGTGAAGTCATTTGGGATTTTTGACATCTAATTGTTATTCCTATTTTGAGCTTATATTCTCCTCAGTACTTCTGTTTTAAATTAAGCAAATTTGACTGAATGGGTAAAGACAATGCAAAGAAAAAAGTAGGGAGACAACTGTGTCAGGTGCTCAGACTTTTGGAGAAAATATTTTATCTTCCCAACCATCAAATAGTAGATTCAAGCAAAACCAGCATCATCACAGTCCTTAGTTGCTTCAACTGTTTCACAACAGTTCTTATAGTTTATATAGTTCTTATAGTTCAGTTTCTAGTTTATGCTAATCAAAAGCTACCCATAACTGCTAGTTATGGTATGTATTTACTGTAACTTGTCTATTGGTATAAAGGTTCACATTCTTTATGCATTCATAGTTTATTATGATGAAGCATACATGTATTTCTTTATTGCAAAAGAGACAAAAATACTTAAATACCCATCTTCAAGAGGCAGCAGTACTCCAATACTTTTTTTACCCATTATAGAAAATGCAGAATTTAAGTTGAAATGATAAAAACTTACTCTACCTGTGTTCTTTCTCATAACAATAAAATATGTTGATTTTTATTTGTTTAAACTGGAAGACTGGAATATGCTGGGGTGGGGCAAGTGACTCAGGATAAATACAAAAAATGTACTGTGATCTTTATCTTTTCATTTACTGTTACTTAATGGAATTATTTATGTTGTCTGTGATCATTATCTTTTCATTTATTATTACTTAATGAAGTTATTTATGTTGTATAAAACATGGCTCTACTTCAGTTTCCTTGATTTTGTAAGTGTAGAATGATTTTTTTTAATTCTCAATTTTTATTAAATACTGCCAGTTCTCCATAAGCAATAGAAACTGTTATGAGGCTGGTAACATGAACAGCTATTGTTTCCTCAAAGAGGTAATATATGTTTTTTTAACTGTAAGCACTTGAAACAGTATCTCATATAATGCAGTTATTTGTGGTTACTGGTTTAGAAAATTTTTGAATGTTTCTACTTTAAAACAGGGATTTCCTATGGGGAGACAGCTCCCTCATGGAGAACACTGAGTAGATGTATATATTCAAGTACATCCTTACTCATTGTCAGACAAAGACAATGAGAGACTCCACTTTCTTAAACTTGAATAATCCTTTTAATCAATGATATTCTTTCCTTAAGTTCTACTTACTATATTATTTTCATTTTTAATTTAATTTACTCCCATCTTGTACATAATTTCTCATAATCCAGTCCTAACAGAGGAATCTCATCCCTGGGCACACTCTTGCTTCATGTGCTTTCTTTATAGTCTGTCTCCTTCTGTCCTTGTACCATGAGAATTTAGATAGCATTTAAGAAAGGATTCAAAATGTTTTCTAAGAAGTACAGGAAGGGGAAGATGTTGAAACTGTACAACTCATGTGCACATTCATAAAAAACACACATAGACACAGACACAAAGACACACAAACAAGTGTGTGTGTACAGTTATTTAGAAATGTAATATATTTTATTTAATAATCATGATTACCAAATAAAAGTACCTTGAGAGTTACTAAAATAGATGATTTTGAAGGTTAATAATTATTTTATTTTGAAACACAACCATGGCCTAATAATATGAAAATAAATAAAACTATTCAATGATTACAGCTTTAAAAAATAATATATATATATAAATTTAAAATATCTATAATAAAATAGTGAAGATAATGCAACACTGTTTTTTGTTTGAATTCTTGACCCTGATATTTATAAATTATTTTATGAAGTGCTTTTTATATTATTCTGGTTGCTGGGAATGGAGAGCTTGCAATAAGGATTTGGAAATGGAGTGTTTAATTAAAAAACATATCCTAGGAATCAAAAATTAGGGGCAAGAAAAGGAGAACTGAAAAATAATAATTCCTTTAAAAGGCAATCCATCCCTGAGGTTATTTCTGTGGTCACGGTGCCTTGATATCTTCAGTACCTCCAGAGAGATATACAGAATATTTTTTTTTGGAAGTTTTCACTTCAAGTGTGGGCTACCGAAGCATTTTTCCAGCAGCTTGTTTCTTCCTCCCTCCATTCCATCTCACTATGGGTCAGGAAATGCCCCATTGGGAAATTTTCTACCTTTTAAAAATCCTGCTGGCACTTCCTTCATCAAACAAGACTCTGGGCAGAAAACAGAGCTCCACATCTCCAGTCCTTGAAGTCGAAGATGATTAGTAGTGACAGAAGGGCCTGCCTCAGTAGCCATCATTAGGTGTAACATTGGGATAAAGAAGTTCATGTCTGTTTTACCAAAATCTTACAACAATTAAATACAGGTTTTAAAAATCTCATCCCCACAGGTGAGGCCACTAGGATAAAGTAAAAAGCTCCAACCTTCTGTTCACACAGACAGGCCAGGTAAAACTCAATGAGCCTCCAAAAAAAAAAAAAAATACAAATTGATAAATATGGAAAGTGGACTTGTAAGAAGAGAAAGGGATTGAAGAGGTGGAATGAAGCCAAGAGAGAGTAGGGGACAAGAGGAATCAAAGTTGACTTAGACATGTATAAAAATTTAAAAATAAACTCACCAAGTTTAAATACAAAACACAAATATTCATACTATCACTTATTTTTATAGGAATATAACTGAACATTAAATTTAAACAAACTCAATCTTGATAAATAACATATGGTTTCAACCAATAAATATTCTCCAGAGGCAAATATTAAATGGTAAATATCCTTAGAATGTCTCACATTGATTCTTCTGTCAATCAAGTTGATGGGCAGCTGAAAGATATTTGATAAAATTAGCTGAATGCAAACAACACATTTTTAATCTTTAAAACATCAAACAGCAAAACATCCCTTTAAACCAATAGCCTAATAATTGGGACATGAAAGGGACATTTGAGATGGGCAGTTATAGAGGACATCTGTGTGCCTTACCTAGTACTTCTGAGTTACTGGGTGCTGCAGAGTTACTGTCTCAAGTTGTGTGATTTTTAACAAACTAACAATACTTACTATATCTGGTTCTGGTAGAAAATGGGAAGTGGGGGTATGGGTTTGATAAGTGGGTCCTTCTTCACTTAAACGGCATTAAAATCATGTTTGTAAGAGCTCACTTAAGTATTAAGGGTGTGGATTAACAACAAATTTTTTTATTATTTCTTTCTGGTTTTATGATTTATTTTTAAAGCTAAAGAATATATTTGAGAATGAAATAAAGCAGACAATAAAGCATTTGTGGCTGAAGAGACTGCTCATGGTTCAAAAGTGCTTCTTGCCTCTGTTGCTAGTGGGGGTGCAAACTTGTATAAACCATTCTGGAAATGAATATGACAGTTTCTCAGAAAACTGTGGATAGTTCTTACTCAAGATCCAGCTATACCACTCCTGGGTAAATACTCAAAAAATGCTCGACCATACCACAAGGACATGTGCTCCACTATGTTCATAGTGGCTTTATTTGTAATAATCATAAACTGGAAACAACCTAGATGTCCCTCAACTGAAGAATGGATACAGAAAATGTGGCACATTTAAACAATGGAAGTAGTTACTCAGCTATTATAATGAGGACAACATGAAATTCACAAGCAAATGGGTGGCACTAGAAAATATCATCTTTAGTACTTCAGACCCCAAAGGACATGCATGGCTTGTACTCATTTGTAAGTGGATGTTAGCCAGAAAATACAGCATACATGTTCTACAATCCATAGACCCAAAGAAGCTAAATAACAAGAAGGACACAAGTGAAGATGCTTAAATCTTACTCAGAAGAGGATGGAGGAAGGAGCTGGGTTGGAGAGAGGATGGGGAGGTTTACAGTGGCCTGGCAGGCAGGGAAAATCAGGATCATGTTTGAGGAGAGAGTAGCTAGAGCCAGGAGAGTGGATGGAAATCAGAGCCTCGTGGGGAGGGGGTGCAGTGAGGGCATCACTAGGACCTGCCAGAGACCTGTGATGGAGCAGGCTTCCAAGAGTCTATGGGGTTGACTCTAGCTGAGACTACAAGCAGTGGGTGATAAGGAACATGGAGTGGCCACTTTCTGTTGTCAGGCAGGACCCTTAGTGGAAGGATAAGGACACCAAGCCACCCACACAACCTTTGACCCAAAATTTGCCCTGCCTAGAAAAAGGGCAGGAACAAAGATGGAGCAGAGACTGAGGGAATGGCCAATAAATGAATGGCTCAACTTGAGCCCCATTCCACTGGCAAGAATCAATACCTGACACTATTAATGATACTTATATGGAGCAGAAACTGAAGGAAAGGCCATCCAGAGATTAACCCAATTGGGGATCTATCTCATATACAGTCACTAAACCTATACCGTATTGTGGATGCCAAGAAGTGCATGCTTAAAAGAGCCTAATATAGCTGTCTTGTGAGAAGCTCTGCCAGAACTTGACAAATATAGAGGTGGATGCTGAAAGCCAACCATTGGACTGGGCACAGGGTCCCCAATGGAGGAGCTAGAGAAAGGACTGAAAAAGCTGAAGTGATTTACAACCCCATAGGAAGAACAACAATATTAACTAGGTCCCTCAGATCCCTCAGAGCTCTCAGGTATTAAACCAACCAAGGAGGGACCCATGGCTCCAGCCACATATGTAGCAGAGAATGGCCTTGTTGGGCATCAATGGGAGGAGAGGCCCTTAGTCCTGTGAAGGCTTGATGCCCCAGTGTAGGGAAATTCTGGGGTGGGTAAACACCCTCATAGAAGCAGGGAAAAAAGGGGATGGGAAAGGGGGTTTCTGAGGGTGGGAACCAGGTAATGGGATAACATTTGAAATGTAAATAAAACAAATATCCAATAAAAAAGAGTATATTTTAAAAAATGATACTCTGTAATACGTCCAGACAGGAGCCTAGCATATCTATCCTCTGATAGGTTTCACCCAGCAGTCAACTGAAACAGACACAGAGACCCACAATCAAACACCATATGGAAATTGAGAGTCTTGTAAAAGTATTAGGGGAAGGACTGGGGGAGGAGAAAAGAACACCACAGGATGATCAACAGAGTCAACACACCTGGACCCTTGGGGGCTCCCAGATTCTGAACTCCTTCACACATATATAGTAGATGTGCAGTTCAGTCTTCAGGCAAGTCCTGAAACAACTGGAGGGAGAACTGTCCCTAAAACTGTTGCCTGTCTGTGGAATCGGTTCACCTGCTGATCTGCCATGTGAGGCCCTCTGTGGGAGAGTTTGTGCCTAGTTCTGCAGAGACTTGATGTGGCAGTGTAGGACAACACCAAGGGGGAGCCTCCCACTTCTCAGAGGAGAAAGAAGGGGAAATGAGAGGAGGAGTTGTTCGTGGGGGGAGACCAGTAGGAAGTGGGGGCAAGTGATCTGGCTGTAAAGTGAATCAATCAATCAATCAATCAATAAGTAAATAAATAAATAAATAACAGAAGAGGTCTTTTTGTTCTTGCAGAGGACCCAAGCTCTAAGCACACACACAGTACACATGAATAATGCAGACAAATTACTAAATGAATCTGGTTTAAATAAAAGAATATTCATTGGTAATGATAGAATATGGCAAAAAGAGGGTATAAAAGGATGTACAGTTGGTACTCAATAGCATCTCTTACCAGAAATGAAAAACAAAAATTATGTTTCAAGGATATTCTCAGTCAAGAAAATATGGTCAATGAAAAATTGAATGAAAAAAGTATTAAGATGTTCTGAGTTGATCAACAACAACAACAACCTATTTACATTTCCAAAATATTGGCTATGGTTAGCTAGAAAATATTATCTTCCCTTTTATTTTGTAGAAATAGGCCTTTAGTTAAAACTAATATTAAAAACAGCCAAGAGAGAGGGAGGGGGAGGGGGAGGGGGAGGGGAGGGGGAGGGGGAGGGGGAGGGGGGAGGGGAGGGGAGGGGAGGGGGAGGGGGAGGGAGAGAGAGAATGGTGTTCTTACCTCATGATGAAACATAGCTACAAAAGTGTGGTCACTGGCAGATTCCACTTATAGTTTAGAAAAAATGATACCAAATGATAATAATATGATTATTTCTTTTTCTTCTGGTTTCTGAGAATGTTTTTGAGAGAAAGCATTCTGTGACTAAAAATCTGTAGGCAAACTCATCAATTTCTGTTGCTAGGGGGAAATAGTCTAGCTGAACTAAGAACTAAACTGAGCATGAAGAAAGAAAATAAGTGCTTTGGTACAGATGAAACCCAGTGAGCCATGGCCACAAGTACTCTGAAGATATCGATGTTTGCATTGTGTCAATAAAAGGAGTGATTAAAATACTGTATCAATCCTTCTTGCATGCCCCACTCTGCTCATCTAGAAGACTGATTTTATCCATGATATAGCACAGATAATATCTGCAGTCACAAGGATAAATTGACTACAGTAAGTTGGAAAATTTTATTATGTATTGATGCTATATTTCCGAAGCAACTGATGTCATAGAGTGAAAGTATTTCTGTACACAGGGACTACATGTAAATGGAAGATAATAAAAAACCTTCTTGGACTCTTTTTAAAGTGTATGTGCCTTCTGGAGACAGGAAAGACAAAATTCACATATTAAAAATTAGAAAACTTCTTCTAGCAACAATATGCCATACTCTCTTCATCTCCAAACTTTATCAGAGTTTAGTAAAAGTTTCCAATGAAAAGACAAGATCATTCAACAAGCAGAGTTTCAGGTTCTCTCTCTCTCTCTCTCTCTCTCTCTCTCTCTCTCTCTCTCTCTCTCTCTCTTTCTCTCTGTGTGTGTGTTTGCATGTGAGCATATACACATGTGCATTTCCTTGTAAAAGCAATTCAATGTTGTTTGTTCTTATATGGGTAATTTACAGAAACACTTAAGATAATGGATAGACATACAATTTGGAGGCTATGTCATGGAAATTAGAAAAGCTAATTCCCTACAATTTGATATATAAAGATTTCAATATTTATGTGCCTACATATCATTTCTATGTCTATGTACTTAGGTATATACTCTATGCATTATGTAAATACTCTATGTATCTATTTATCTACTATCTATGTACACTTGTTATACACCAGAATTCTACTTTTTCTAATATTAAACTTTATCTGGTGTCAAATACTGATGCTTATTGTTGCCTACTTGCCCAAGTTTAAGGTAAGATTTGAATCCATGTCTTCATTGCAAATATGGTTTTACAGAAGTTCATCTTAGAAGTTATCCCTGAAATTTATAGAAAAGAGTGCTCCTTGCTTTGACAATACTATAGGAAACATGACCTATACATTTCCATTTCCATTTCTATCCTATTATCTAATCATATCCTTTATACTCTTGAGCAATGCATCAGGATCAGGACTTGCTCCACTAAGAAATCAAGGCAAATATTCACATATTCATTATATAGTTCCTCATATGGAAAGATGTTTAGGAATAGCAGTGTTTTAGTATTTTTTGCACCATTTTTGCACCAGTGAGTATGAACAAAACTCTTGAGTTGTTCTGTTTTCACTTCATCTGTTGAAGCTCTTTATGAGCACCCGTGCCATTCGGTAGCAAGTGAAATGCTGAACATTATAGTAATCAGCATTGGATCACCTAAATTGTTGAGAAGAAAAAAATAACCTTCAGGGACTAAGTAGCTGTTTTAGATAAACTACTAAGAGTCGCATTTTCATGTAAGTCCAATGATTTTTACACCAAGTTTCAATGATTGTGTAAGAACTGAAATTTATACAATGAAAAGACCTATGAATTTAATGACGAGTGAATAGCTTCAGGGTCTCTAAGCATCTCCCATTCCCTATCACATCATCTGAGAGTAACTTCTTCCATCACTCCAAAGAACATGCGACTGTTTCAGCCAACCACAGTATCATACCCTCACAACTTTAGTGATTGACCTGGATGCATGCACATGGTCCAAGGATCATTAATGAAACTCACCAAAATATTATTTTTGTATTTAATAATTACTGAATAATTAATATCCAGTTGCATGAAAGTGTTTAAACTAGAAACCTTATAAAAGTTTTTGACACACTTTGGGCATGCTCCGGAAAGAATCCAGGTTCTGACATTATTTTTCACATCTTCTCATGAAAATTTCACCAATGAGAGGAATAATAGAGGTATTTTATGATTATCACCAAAGCCACATCTAACGATATTAAAAATTAATGTAGAATAACTGCTTTCTTATTCACGTCTATTCATGAACTTCTCTGTCTTTGACTTTTAATGCACATAAAAGTAGCCCATGTATCTTGATGCTGTAACTTAAATTCCTGTTACCTGTGTTGCAAAACAAATTAATGATGAAGTTTTAGATATATTAGGCAACAATTCCTCCATTTTTTTTCTTAAAGCAGCTTAATACAAATGAACAGAGAGTTTTAAATCAACAGTTGTAGGGCACACTTTGAAATTAAGAGTTGAACATATTATTTTTGCTATTGAATAGTTTCGATTCTTTCTTTACCAATGCACAGATTGAATAGAAACTATAGAAAGAAAATATCCCAGTATTATATGGCTCATTGCAAAGATCCTCAAAAAAAAAAAAAAATGCATTCTTCTGAGCCACTCCTGAAATGTATGAATTCATTTTCAAGAATCTCTCCACTCGGTTGAATTTGTTTTCATGCGCCAATATTTCATCAAAACATAATGAGAAATATTGTTGTAAATGCTTTCAATGAGTGTTATTGCAGAACATTTTCCAAATCACTGAAATTGTGTTTTGGAACTAAAGCAGTTACAGCATCTGCTAATGAGGGTGGAGCTAAGGCTCTGAAACTTTCAAAGGCTACAAATCATAATGGGATCATGAAGAGTTTTAAAAATGTCAAATATTAGTTCAAGTGATTTCTAACAATGAAATAATTGCCTGGGGATTTTCTCAGAATGGAACATTGCAATCTATTGCTACCATGTTAGCTGCAGAACACCAACAAATACATTTTAATGTTCTATGCCAACATTTTAGTATTTTCAGTACTTGTATATTTCTTAATGAATATTTTATGAGTTTTTCACTGCTGAAGCTATTTAAGCATGTGATATACTTGCATCATAATTAATGAAAGACAGTAAGGTTATTTTTAAAAGTGCAGATGTTAAATAAGCCAGTAAACATCAGAATGAGAACACAGATCTTCATATCTTCATTAGGACAATTGAATATTAACGGATAAAAATCAAAGGTCCATTGTTGAGGCTTCGCCATTTCATTCTTTAGCTTTAATGTTAATCAAGTAATTGGAAAGTTAATCTTTTCTAAACACTTATAAATATGTGTAAATAAGCACTGACATCTTTTGGGAGGGTGATCCATAAACTGATCCTTTCTGTGTAACATCTATATTATGCTATGCTGGCTGAATAAAATTAGGAAACTTTTAAATATACCATCTATTGATTGCTAACTCAATGTAAATAAAACCATAAGCATGTATTGCACTTAATTTTTATACATTATTTTTTTCTTTACCATTTCCCAATAGCTGAAAACCTTTTTGTGGATGAAGAAATAAGAGAGGTTTATATAATTTTGCCAAGGTCACATAGATGAAAGTGGTGACCTATTTGACTCCAAAACAATGTTCTTTACAAAGTTTTCAAACAGAACCATATGAAGACCAGGAAGAATCCCATAAACACCCCATATGTCAAAGACACTCAGCGGAAAAACTAACGTTCCTTGATGGTAAAGTCAGACGTGCTCAGACTATGATCAAATCAGACTCCTGCAGGTTCTAATATGAGTGGCAGAAGGTGGTCATGATGTGCCCATCCACAGGATCCTGATAGTTCCTAATGTAAAACTAATGCTTTGTAATAGACGTCCATGTGTATGGAGAAGTGAGCACAGTTTTAAATATAGCATAGACACTTGGGAATGTACGATTGTAGTTTGAAGATATGTCAGAAAGGACTGGTGTGAAGATTAGAATAAAAATGTAAAGGCTCCTGTACATCATATGTCCTTAGTAAATGGCTGACACTCATTTTTTTTTTTTTTTTTTTTTTTTTTTTTTTTTTTTTTGGTCTTAATAATAGAAGCCAACAACCAGGAACTTTTTTCCCTAAGGGTGAGCAAGGTCAGATATAGTTGGACAGGTCCTCCTTTGTTCTTTTGAACCAGGCATTTGCCAGCCTGACATGATTGTAATGTCTTTCTCTTTACCTTTGTAGGCTTATCTACTGTGTGCCAACTCTGTGACCCTGAGCTGTGGTGAGATCACTAAAGGGAGCAGGGAGCTGGTGCTAAAAAATATGCCCTGTGAAGATGTCGGGGTGATAAACAAATGAATGGACCTCTCAGTTCTTTAGAAAACACAATGGACAAGAAATACAGATACCAGATCAAAGAAAATCAGCACATCATTAGATTAATTTTACTTTATCGTTTTATCTGTCATCTAATTTGTGTGAACGTTCCAGAACCATCAATTTAATTAAATAAACACGTTTTAAGGTTGTAGGGTGTGTCTAGCTGCTGCTGCTTATATAGAATGTAATCATTTTTACAAAGTACTCTGGTTTCTGCTCCTGTCAAAAATGCCAATGTGAAATGTAATATAGCCTATGAATCTTTTGAAAAGGGTGTGGAGTAATTCAGTGGCTTCACACTTTCCTTATTAAATACCTATTGAGTGATAACAATTTGATATTATCCGTGAGTAAAATGTTGTACAGAAAAGATCTATCCCTTGCTTGTACATAATTCATATTCTGACATGGTAAATGATGATATAGAAATGTTTTATTTTCTCTGATCAAGATTTCATTTTAAATACATAGCAAAATATTTGATTTAAGAAAGAGTTAATAATGTATTTTAGAATATTAAATCTAGAAAAGAAGTACATTCTGGAGTTCAATCCTTTATGAAACATCCTATGAAATGGGATGCCATGATTACATTTATGACCTTGGCAGACATTGTTAATTGACTACCGAAATCTTTTATCCCTGAGTCTTTGTGAGCATGGACTTAACCTGTTACAATATGCTATCTAGAGAGACAGGTCTCACTACTGTAAAATTTATGTGTAATTTGTTAAATAGTATAACTCTGGTACTAAGGATAGCTTAAATAAGTGACCACAGGTCAAATTTGTCTCTTAGGATCAAAACTTGAACCTGGGTCCTGGTTTCCTAGATATCATGGTAATCATCTTAGCCATGTCTCACTGTCATAGCCCACCTCAACTTTATGGTTAAATTATTCTTTCTTTCTTTCTTTCTTTCTTTCTTTCTTTCTTTCTTTCTTTCTTTCTTTCTTTCTTTCTTTCTTTTTTGAATACCATTCTGTGGTATTGATTTTTGTATGAGAGATCTCCTGCTTCCATACCGAATGAAAAACTCTGATGTCCACACTGTGGTTTCAAGGGCTGAAACTACAAATAACCACACTGAGTTCTTCAGCTTGGAGCTGAGGTGACAGTGGAGGAGGCTGGCAGATTTGTTTCCTGCGGACACCGGAAAGTCATCACAGCCAAATTGATTCCCATTTTGCTTAGATCCTGACTGGAATTTTAAATTCTAAGTAGGAGTGAAATAAGCCTGAATTCTGATTGCTGTTGTGGGACTGGATATTTTAAAATAAGGATTTTACTTCCTCAAACTCTTCTGAAGCACACTGATAAACCGTCACCAACTTAGCAGCTTTACTTAAAAGCCCTTTAGGGAGCTAAAACAATTGTCTTCTAGGAAAGAAGAAAATGCTGTCAAAATTGCCAAAATTTTGTTGATTTATTTCATCTGAAATGGCAGGCTTGCTTCACATCCTCATTCCCAGTGAAATCAAATAATTGCAAGATGGAATGGTAGTGAAATCTCATATTCAAATTGCTCAATAATAATACCTGATGTATACAGGGCAAAATCTATTTTTTAACCATTTTTAACCTCATTTGAATCTTCACTCACACATTTGTATAATATACATAAATAGCATAAGGAAATCTAAAGAAAAGAGGCTAGAAATTAAATTCATTTCCAGATATGAGTCATTTCAAAATTTGGACTATGCCAATCTTTTCTTTTTTGTATCTAGGAAGAAAAGGGGACGGTCATAACTTTTCCAGAGTTCAAGACATACAAGAAAGAAGCATGTAATAGAATCCTGCCAACTCTAAACCAATTTCAGGATTCAAGTAAACAAGCCCATAATTATATAAATCATGAATGAATATGCAGATGATGAAACAGACTTTCTTTGTTAGAGAATGGCACCTAATAGAATTAGAAGAAATGAAGTTATTTTGAAAACCTGGATTTAGTAATCATAAGAAAAACAGACTGATACCACTAAGATTTATTAATAGGACAATTCTTGATCCAGATTTTCAGATTCATAACATTTCAAATGATCTCATTATCACTGTATTCTCAATAAAATTAGTGAAAAAATAAAAACCGTGTGTTGGGAAGTGTTAAAAGTCATTTAATTCAAGTGATGAGTGTTGGCACAGGCAGTAATAACAGACTAAGTCATGCTCTTCTGTACAGGGTGTAGTGGAACAAAACCACGGTAGTTCTCATGTGATACTGAGGCTTAAGAAACAACCTTTGAATTGAATCAAAAGGACCTATCAATAAGACACAAACTGAGATTTACCTGAAAAGGGATTTCCTACAACAAATGGTCACACGTAGAACAATCCAGATAACAGTTATATGAAGGTTCTCTTATTGACTAGAAAAATGTGTGATTCTGCATTATTAACTCACACCATGAGGAATACAGAGATCTAGGGGGTGAAACTTGGAAAAAGGATGTGAGTTGAGTAGTAGGGGTATGTGAACATGAGCGTGCTGACTCCTGCCTATGCTGCAGTTATATATGACTGAAACATAGTTCGTGAGAGATTAAGTGATCAATATCAAAATACTGAGAGTAGTAGAGTAGCAGGTTGGTGCTTGCATCTAAATTACTCAAATTTACTTGTATTTTCCTAGACATAATTCTGCTCATTCTATATTATATCAAATTACATGCTCCTTTGACGGTGTTCAGTTTCTCTAGATGCTTCACTTCTGCTTACCTCTAGGCACGTCATATTTCCATGCTAATTTAATATACAAAACTACTTCCTCTTTTTTTGGTGCATGGGTATTTTTTTTCTGTATGTCTGTGCACCACATGTATGTAGGAGTTCAGAAAAGAGCACGAGATCCTGTGGAAATAAGAGCTATGCATACTTGGGAGTTACTGTGTAGGTACTGAAAATCAAATTTGAGCCTTCTGTAAGCGAAACTGATGCTCTTCACCAGTGACCAGTTCTTCTGTCCCCACTATAGTAACTTTCTTCAGCTTGTATTGTTGCAACTCTAGTTAGTGCTTTAGGAAACCTGGGCAGAGAGGGATTGTAGATATCAGCTATGGTCTTAAAATTGATAAATACCACAAAGCAGATTTTGATTGCTGTCTAGTGCTTTTAGCCAATATATTTGATAACAATATTTGAGAAGCAAGGCTCCTGGTTTTATGAGGACAATGAAAGCAATGCAGCTTCTGTTGACTGGATGTGTGTCACACTAAAATTTATGTTGAAAGTGAATTATCTTTAAACTCGTATGTAATTGATTCCTGTGCGTAGGCATTGCATGGTAACTAGGATCCAGTGATCTCAGGAGAGTATAGGCCTCAGGTTTGAAAGTTACCTATAAAAGGTTGGGTGCTGTAGACTGCCTTGGGATTCTGCAAATATTCCTTGAGAGCAAGAAAGCCTCAGCAGATTCAATCCATCAAAGGCAGACCACCTAGCTTTTAGAATAATAAGATGAATAAGCCTTCATTCTTTGTAAATATTCAGTGATAAAAACAGAGAGTGAACTAGGAGAGTAGCTACAGCTTAAGGCATTGAAATCTCACACATAAATAAAATTTATTTCGTATTGGTCATCTAATGTAGGCAGATACTTAGAGATAAACCAATGCAGGCAAATACTTAGAGCTAAACCCTGCTCTCAATGCTAACTGGGACTCTAGATATCTCTTAAAATATTTAAACATACCACACAAGTACATAAAGAATAGAAAAACAGTGCATACAATAATCAGAGTCTAGAAAAATAAGAGTAGATAGAAAGTGGTAATGAGACCATAAGACATTAGAAGATTATAACCCGGAGTAGTGACTTATGATTTGAGGTTTGGTATTCTTTGGTTCTGTGTTAAATAATACAATGCAAAAATGTAACAACTGAGAGAGGAAAATTCTTCTGAACCTGAATCCTTATTTGGAAAATGAGATAATCATGCATATTGAGATGATTTTTCCAAACATTAAATATTAAGTTACTAAGCAACAGTACTGATACACAGTATCTTCTCATCAAGAACAACTGTTGCTTAATTTCTCTCTGTTGTTGAACACAATTCTTTCCCCGTATAAGAGAAAAAGGAAAATAAACATTATAATTTTTTAATATATTTTTTATCATCTCCATCAAGTACTTTTATGTATCTCCCCCGCCCCTCCCCATTACTTCCATTCATGGATTATTTGAGTCTGGTATGACAGCTACCATTTGCAAAGGCCAAAGTGGACAGAAGACAGGCTGTTCTCAAATGAGAAACAACATGCCCAGGAAGTGTCAATCAGAGAGAACACACAGGAAGATGCACAACTCCTTTGTCTGCGTCTCTACCTAGTGTTAATATCCACATTCACGTCAATTATGTGCTTGCTGCGATTAGACTATTGTAGTAAGCCATTCTGGAAGTCTTAGCTGTCCCATAAGAGAGCCTATTCTACACATTCCAAGTTGTATTTATTTCAATCTTATGAACCTAAGGCTTTTGAATTTATTGTGCTTAAAAATTATGAGAATACCATCCACTCCTCCTAGTCCCTTTCCATTTCTGTGTCTCATAGTCAGCCCTGGCTCTGGATATTTAACTATAATTTCTCACTCAGTGACAAAACTCCAGATTTGTTGGAACAATTTTGGCATTGCAAATGAAACATGCTCCTTCCATTACTGTGAACCAGGGTATCTAGAAGCCCTATGAATTTCCTATTTCCATATGTGCCAGATTTTCACATTCTGAAGTGTTTCTTATGGGAACATGAACAAAACAATTATAATTAAACCTAAGCAGTGGTGCTATTTTTAACACTCTGTGGGATTTATTCTAGAGAAGGGGTCCCGACAAAAAAATACATTATCCCCTGGGAGTTTCAAAGGCAGAGGGTCCTTTTCCCCTTCCCCTATAAACTTACCCTTGCATCCTTACTAAACAGAACCACAATTTGATAAGGCATGGAAGCATAAGCTTCAGTTTGCCCCTATCTGCATTTCACTTTAACACGATGCAAATATTTTTTTTCTGGCTGAAAGAAAAGTAGATTTGCATTCATTTTATAAAATCTCTCCTCAAGAATTAAAGCAACAAATTTGCTAAACATTCCTCTGCCACTAGCTTGAGGAGCAATGCAAAACTGTCATCAAATTCAGAGAAAGAATGGGACTTCTTTCTTTTTTCATGCTTACATTTTCTTGGATCCCAGATAGAAAGATCTTGCTAATCATTTACTATCAGTTTTTGAACAAGATTTCTAGTTTTCCTGTAATAGTGAAAAAATCATTTGGAAAATATAGAGTGATATCTTTTTGTACAGTAGCCAGAAATTCATGGCTGGTCTCACTGAGCTACAATCAAGGTAACCAGCTGAGATACGATGGTTATCTGGGAACTTATGAACAAAACAAAAGAAATCAGAAACAAAATCATTTTTCTTTTCTTCTAAGATTTGCCAAAATATTATCCAAATGACTTCAGACAGTTCTGATCTTCTCTCCACATCTGCTTATGTTTAAAAGTCCACCACATCTACTAGATGTTCTAGACCATTCTAGAACATTCCAAAATGCTCTCCCCATGGCACAGTTGGGACACCAAGCTATGGTAATTTCCCATGCTATGGAACATGCCATGTTCACAAACATTGGGTGTTTACAGGTTGCTAGCCTTTAAATTTTTCTTTTGAAGATTTTTATGTAGTTTTTTCATATGTGTGTATGTGTTTCTATGTGTAGGTATGTGTGTGATCGTACCTGTGATCAATCAGGCCAGAAAAAAGGCAATAACTGCCCCAGAGCTCAAGCTAAAGCCACTGTCAGTTGCCCAACATGAATGCTGGGAACTATCATCTTGGATAACTTACAAGTGCAAGAGCAATATGTGTTCTTAATCATTGAACCACCTCTCTAGACCCCAAATGGTCATTTTCCAGTGCACTTACTTATTCCAACATATTTATCAATTCAAAGTCATTGGCTTTTAATTCAGTCATTGAAAATGACTGTTGGCTTTGTGCTTATTTCTATGAGAGAATAATATGAATGAAAGAGGAGAAGAAAAAATGTGTTTTTCTTTAGTGAATTTAGTTTAAATCTATTGAATTTGAGTTCTTATATCACAAAACTTTTATGTAAAACGGGAGAACAGGTGAGGTTGACTGTGGCTGGGAGAAAATGACTCAGGAATTTGTCTTATTTTCACCATTAACCAAATGGACATCTTTGCAGGAAAAACTTACATTCCCTCTGACTCTACTCCCTCGTTTGAAAATGTAGTGAGATGTGTTTTGATTGTAGAAGTATTTTATGATCCATAATAACTTTTTTTTCTCCTTAACAATTCTGCAAGGTAAGTAAGGAAAATAGCATCTAAGTGTGAAACTGCTTAGCAGAAAAAAACTCCTGAAAAGTGGGAAGCCTGTTCTAAGTTAACTGTCTAGGCACAATTTCAAAGCTTTAACACACTAAAAGCACAATAATTATGAAAATTAGTTTAGCCTTTAGTTTATGCATTTTATAATGTATGAGAGATGAATCACCATACTTCTGTATTTTATTCTGACTGAGAATTTAATACAATTGACTCATATTTGTATAGAATATCATAATATAAGTGCTGAAAATGAGAATAAGCCACATACAAGGACACAGAAAAAATGATTCCACAAACTCAGTGTTTACATAATCCAGACACACATAATTGCTGCCCAAGGAAGAATATCCATTGCGTAATTTCATTTCTATTTAACAAAGAGTAAGGGCGCAATGCATGCTGGAAGGAAGCATCCAGAAGAGAGTATTGGGATGCTAAATTGCTTTCTTGTTGGATGCATGTATATGAGGGAATTTGCATATTGTGGATCTGTAATCAGGACACTTGCATTTAGCTAGGTTATATTTCACACTGAAAGAAATAGATTTATGGACTGGTAAGATAACCTGCATTCAAGCCCTGAGAACCATATGATGGAATGAGAGAACTGATTTCTGCAGGTTGTGTTTTTGCTTCCACCTGAATGTCATGGCACTTATATGCAAACAAACAATCAGACAGACAAACAAGTAAATAAATAAATATATAAACTTTAAAGCTTAAAACCTATATTCATCAGGAAAGGGAAAATGTAAATTTACCTTTGACTTTATGAAACTTTAAGATGATATCTCAACAGTTTCAGCAAAATTTTGTCATTTATAATCACTTTTTAACAGTATAAATTTACAATGTATGGCAATTTTAATGATTTTGGAGCATATCAGAATACTGTGGGTATGCAAAAAGCTTTTGAAAAAGTCATTTATTGATATTTGCAAAAAGCACAAAAGATTCAAGTGGGCAATTGTCCTATTCATATTTGTTATTAAAGTTCTTAAATTCATTTGCTCTTTTCATGTCATTTCTTTTCCAAATTTATCTCCTAACTTTAACTGTGGTGTCAGTAAAGGATGTTAATATTTACTTTGGAAATCAATGATATGTTTAGGGCAAGCACTAATCTTCATAAAACATACATATGTCCAAAAATAATCTGTACCATAATGCTCTTAGGATGTTCATCAGGACAACATCACACCACTGAGTACCCATTCACTTAATACTGTATGATACAATAGAAGACTCCTCAGAAGCATCACATTCTACATGGATTTTTTGATAGACACCAGTTCCCTCTTCAGTATTATATGGCACATGAATTTTACCAAGGTTTTTTACTTAAGGCGAATAGAATAATGACTTGTTCATGTACTAGTACAGATATGTGACTCATTATAAATATAATAAACTATTTTCAAGTAGGCAAAATACTGTTATAGTAGGCTTGTCCTTCATATGTAGGGAAGTAAAAAAATGAAGAAGAAGAAGAAGAAGAAGAAGAGGAGGAGGAGGAGGAGGAGGAGGAGGAGGAGGAGGAGGAGGAGGAGGAGGAGGAGAAGAGAAAGAGGAAGAGGAGGAGTAAGTAGAGAAAGAGGAAGGAGGTTGGAAAGAGGGGGGAGAGGAAGAAGAAGAGGACAAAGAGGAAAAAGAAGAGGAGAAAGGAGGAGGGAGAGAAGGAAGAGAAAGTTTACATGATCTGAGGCTAAGTAGACTCTGAGTCTCAAATTAGATTATTACAATAAGGCCTAAGTAATATTGTTGGGAGACCCAACAAGTGAGTATGCATACTGTCTCTCATAGTCTGAACTTTTCAAGATATTAAAACAAGCAAGGTCATCTAAAGCTAACAGCTATATAGCTAAGGAAACAATAATTCAAGAAGAAATTCCTAGATTTAGAAACTTTATTGTCTCTATGTCAGACATTAAATTAATATTTGTTGAGGCCCAAGCTCGAGTCCCTGTTCGGGTGCCAAAATAATGTTGGGGACCGCACTAGTCCCACGATGGGGTGGCCAAAAATGTCTCAGCCTGAGCAAAATGTTGATGCCCGGGCCGACCCACATTTGGGTGGCCACTGTATCCTGGCCCAAGCTGCTGCTCCGGTCTGCAGGTTGGGTTTCAGCAAGAGCGAGGGTGAGGGCAGATTCTACCTAATGTCTGATGTGTATGAATCTCTCTCTGATCTCAGTCTGATGTCTGGTTCTGTCTTCTATAGTCTGATTCTAAGCCACGCCTCTAAGTTATACCTTTAATCATGCCCTTAGGTTTTGTCTCTAACTCTGGTCTCAATACTTCTAAGTCACACACGTTTAATCTCACACACCTTTAATCTCACCCACCTTTAATCTCAAGGTATCTAAACCAAGATTATCGGAGGGTTCTCAGCTGTTGTAGGCTATTGTAATTCAAGTCTCATGTCAGGGTATATGGCTCAAGATGGTTGCAAAGCTGATAGCCACTTTCTGCTAAAAGTCGGCCCCCAACAGTTCCCCCTTTTTAAATTTTTTTTTTTCCAAAAGGGAAGGCTGGGAAAACTTAAGGGAACCGTGCCTGTCCTAGGTTGGAGCAAAGGACCCCAACCACCCTTTCCCATCCTTGGATACTCAACAGCCATTGGTTGAGCTCCTGTCTTAGGATAGTGAGGCTTCCCTTCTTTTAGGGGCAAGGGTCTTGGTATGCTCTCTTATCCGTCACTGACTATCCGGCTTAGCGCATAAGTTAGGGGATACACCTCATTAGTCTTGATGACAGAGGTTTTGCAATCCCTTACTTCCAGCCTGTAATAATGGACCTATGTGGGTTTCATTTGAATAGCATCTCATACAAAAGCCATCAGTTTGTTGAACCGCATGGACCCAAAAGACAGGAGACTTAACAACGCCTGAATAGTTAGTATGACAGCAACACTCTTTTTAAAGGGCAACATATACCCCTCTATCAGAGGAGTAAAAAGTGTAAGCCTCTTCTATTCTGTTTATAAATGTCTTATATCAGAATCTAAATCTATATAAATACAAAACTGATCATAGCTTTGATCTAAAGAAAACTAAGGAAATCCCTGTTCCTGCTCTAGTCAATCTAAAACCCAAAAAACAACTATAGTAACTGTGGTAGTGGGTTTCTCCTGGGTCTAAACAATCTAAATTCCCACTAAATCTAAAACAATCTAGTTCCCCACTAAATCATAAGTCAGGGAATCAAGAGTCCAATAGAGTCACCCTGGAGATATGGGTGGTGATGTCTTCTTCAGCACTGATAACTTCCCAAGTCAGGTTTACTCTTTGATCTGTTCCAGTTTGAAGGCAATTGTGAAGCATCTTTATGCTTCCTGTGAAGAAAAAAATACATTTCTCAGGGGGGTTTCTCCTCCCTGGATTTGTTATTGTTGTCTATTTGTTTAATCAGTCTCTCTGGCAGCCAACGTGCAGCATCTGCAGTTTGGGAATATATGCAAACAGAACCTCTTCCCCAGATAAGCATTGGATCTGGCCCATTCCAGGTTCCAGTTAATGGGTCTTTCCAGAGGACTGTTGCAAAATTCTTTTTGGTATCAGGATGCTAGAATCTATCTGCAGCAGATTTTCCTTCAGAATCCAAATTTAAAAAATTTAAAATGAAGAGTGCATGATGAAGGATATTTCTGGGGGACCCCTTGATAGGGTACCATTCCCCCTTTTTAATATTTTTTCGAATTGACATTTAGTGGTTTGATGTGCCCTTTCTACTATACCTTGGCCCTGTGGATTATATGGAATACCCGTTTTATGTAGTATTCCCAATCTTTCACAAAATTGGTGGAAACTGGAGCTTGTATAACCTGGGCCATTGTCAGTTTTTATCTGTTTAGGCACACCCAATACAGCAATTATAGCAAGCATGTGATCGCTCATCATGCTTGCTTGCTTCTCCAGTTTGTAATGTTGCGTAAATGAAACCACTGTATGTGTCTACGCATACATGTATATATTTTTGCTTGCCAAAGTAATTATAATGAGTAACATCGATTTGCCAGATACTGTTTGGTATCAGTCCCTTTGGATTTACACCCAAATGAGGAATTGGTAAAAGTTTAACACATGATTGACATTGTTTGACAATTTGTCTAGCTTGTTCTCTGGTAATTTTAAACATACCTTTTAAAGTTTTAGAATTAAGGTGATGTAACTCATGAGCCTTTATGGCCTGATTCAGATTAGATTTCTGATTTGATAAAGTCACTGCAACTATACGAGTAGCTAGTTCTGCCTTGGTATTTCCTTCAGAGAGAGGACCTGGTAGCCCTGGCTAACCTGGAACTCACTCTGTAGAGCAGGCTAGCCTTGAACTCAGAAATCCACCAGCCTCTGCCTCCCAAGTGCTGGGATTAAAGGCGTGCGCCACCACCGCCTGGCCTGATCCAAGTTAGATAATCTCTTCTTCACTTTTTCCTAATCCTTTCCCTGGGGGAAAATCCAGAGTTTATCATTTGAGCCTTGATTACTTCATTAGGGCTGCACATAATCAATCCCAACTGGGATAACAGATCTCTGCCCCAGAGATTAATGGGAAGGCCTGAGATGACATAGGGTTGTATATTTCCTGTATTTCCTTCTTTATCTTTGCACGTTAGCACCTTAGAGCTGTGTAGTGGATTTTGACTTTGGCCAATACCCCTTAAATTGGTTAAGGTTGGGGTCAGAGGCCAGGTAGCAGGCCAATCACTTTGTTTTAGGATAGTCACATCAGTTCCTGTGTCAACCAAGCCTTGAAATGCCTTTCCATCTAGCCAAATTGTCATCATAGGTTTTTGTTTAACTATAGACTGTACCCAGTATGCATCAGAGGAACCAAAACCTTGATCCCCTCTTTTAGGATTCTTATATTTGTGATTAGTAGGGTACAATGGAAGTAACAATAGTTGAGCTCTCCTCTTTCCTGTAGGAATGATGACTATGTTTTGAATTGCCTGTGCCATTACTTTAATCTCACCCTGATAATCATTATCTATAACTCCAGGAAAAATTTGTAGTCCCTGCATAGTAGTACTGCTTCTTCCCACTATCAGGCCAAACACATTTGGATAGAGCGGTCCAAACACTCCAGTGGGTAAGGCCTGAGGTCCCATTTCTGGGGTTAATACTGTGTGGGTGGCAGAACTGAGGTCTAGTTCTGCGCTTTCTGGTGTTGCTCGACTAAGTTCAGAAAGGGATTGGTGTTGGCTGGTAGGACACTGACTGCTCCATAAGCCTGTTTTGGCTTGTGTCGGTTCAGGGCCTGGAGCTGGCCCCTGTTCCCGTTTCCCTGATTATGGGAAAGGGTATTACCTTGTGCATCTTGTTTAGACCTACAATCACTAGCCCAATGCCTTCCACGTTTGCAAATTGGGCAGAGCCCAGGCTGTTTTCTGGGCTGTCTCTGGCTTAACTCATTTTCTACTTTGCAATCTCTTGCAAAGTGTCCAGGCTTACCACATTTAAAACATGCCTTTCTGTCTTTACTTGCCAAAAAATCTCTTACTGATTTTCCTTGCATAGCAGCCGCCATAGCTAAGCCCTGTTGGTAAGAGGGACCTATGTCAGAACAAAGTCTGATATACCCTGTAAGGTCTGTCTTTTTCCTATAAGGTCTAATGGCCACTTGGCAGGCAGGATTAGCATTTTCATATGCAAGTTGTTTCACATAGTCTACACCTGCCTCTGCATTACCAAAAATCCTTCCTGCTCTTGTCATTAATCGATGAACAAAGTCAGAAAATCGCTCATCAGGCTCTTTCCTGACTGTTGTTAAAGATGCACCAGGGTCTCCCTTTACCAGAAGTTTACGCCAAGCCTTCATGGCTGCATTTTGAATTTTAGCAAATAAACCTGAGTCATATTGCATCTGGTTATCACTAGAAGCAAATTGCCCTTCTCCTACTAAGGCATCAAAGGACCAACCATTACCTGCCTGAATATTTCTCCTAGCTGTTTCTTTGCAATTCTCATGATACTCTGATTTCCAAATTAAATAGTCTCCACCAGTAAGAACTGCTCTCGCTAACGTATTCCAAACACTAGGAGTTAGCCACTCCTCTGTGGCAGAGTCTAAAATTGCAAGAGTAAAAGGAGCAGTGGCACCGTATTGAGATACTGCATTTTTAAATTCCTTAATAATTTGAAAATTAAAACCTGTGTGATGTCTCCAAGCAACTCCTTGATTGTCTTTAGTCTCGAATACAGGGAAAGCCTCAGCCTTTCCCTCCTCTGGCTGATCTGTGGCTAATCTTAAGCTAGGTGATAGGGACTGCCTTTGGATTCCTGGTTGAGGAATGCAAGGAGCCAGGGGATTTTCACAGTTTACCTCTTGAGACATCTTTCCTGTCTTTAATTTTTGTAGCTGATTAATTAAGTCCTGATACTCTTTTTGTAACTCTATTTTCTGTTTAAGAACAGATATTTTTTCCTGTAACTCCCTTATGGGATCTATAACCACCATCTCCATTGGGGGAGCACTTGGAGGTGGAGGTGCATAGGGAGGGGTCATTTCAGCGTCATAAAATTTGACTTCCTCTTTCTCTTGGTCAGCACAATCTGGCTCTGACAAATTGTCATCAACCTTTGGTTGTATTTTGGATTCTAACTTACGCTTCCTTTTATTTTGAACAAAAAATACAGCATTCAAGAACAAAAGCAGAAAATTAACACATGTGAGCAGCAAATAACAAAACCAAAACAGAGAGTTGAATTCACGCTGACTAATATCTTGTCCCATTTCCTTACCTTTCTCAACGAGGCAGATTTCTGGGACAATCAACAGATCCTTCTTCCAGTAAAGTCTGTCACTGGGTCTCTCGTTCTTGCTGCCCCACGTTCGGGCACCAAAATAAATGTTGGGGTCCACACTAGCCCCATGTTAGGCGCCAAAATAATGTTGAGGCCCAAGCTCGAGTCCCTGTTCAGGTGCCAAAATAATGTTGGGGACCGCACTAGTCCCACATTGGGGTGGTCAAAAAATGTCTCAGCCTGAGCAAAATGTTGAGGCCTGGGCCGACTCACGTTTGGGAGGCCACTGTATCCCTGCCCAAGCTGCTGCTCTGGTCTGCAAGTCGGGTTTCAGCAAGAGCGAGGGTGAGGGCAGATTCTACCTAATGTCTGATGTGTGTGAATCTCTCTCTCTCTGGTCTGATGTCTGGTTCTGTCTTCTATAGTCTGATTCTAAACCATGCCTCTAAGTTACACCTTTAATCATGCCCTTAGGTCTTGTCTCTAACTCTGATCTCTAGTCTTCTAGGTCACACACCTTTAATCTCACGCACCTTTAATCTCAAGGTATCTAAACCAAGATTATCGGAGTGTGCTCAGCTGTTGTAGGCTATTGTAATTCAAGTCTCATGTCAGGGTATATGGCTCAAGATGGCTGCAAAGCTGATAGCCACTTTCTGCTCGGCCCCCAACAATATTTAAAGTATATAATGAACTAAGAAACAAACAAACAAATAACAACAACAACCACAACAACAACACCACCAAAAACAAAATCCAGATAGAAATTGATTTAGTGGTCTGAAAAGAATTAAATGACAATCTCTAAAAAATATATAATCTCAAAAGTTTTCATCATCTTCAGAAATTTTGTAATTGCAGTTAAAACATCTTTGAAATTTCATCTCATCATAACCAAAATGGCAATAAATAAATAAATAAATAAATATTCTGATGAAAATATAAACATCAATCACTGTAAATAGAAATGCAAACTTTGAGGCTACTGTGGAAACCAGGAAAGAGAATCCTCAAAAAGCTAAAAATAAAATAAATGTACCATATTTCCCAGCTATACTATTCTATGGCATATGCTCAAAGAACTTGACATAGATACTTGCTCAGTCATGTATATGGTTGGTGTATTCACAGTAGCTAGGAAATGAAATCAAACAAATGCCTTTGAACTTATGAAAGAATAAAAAATGTTGTAATACAAATAATGAAATAATATTCAGCTGTAAAGAAAAAAATAGTAGTCATGAAAAATGAAGATAAATGGGTAGACCTAGAAAATATAATGACTGAGGTGAGCCAGACCCAGTGAAATGTCATACCTTCTTTTTCATCTTTGGTTTGTTGCACCAAATCTTCTGATTTGCATGTAAGTCTCAGCCCTCATCAAGGAAGTGTCTCTGTACATCAGAAGGGGTTCAATATAAAAAACTACAACAAGTTCAAATACAACTAACTGACTGCAAGATGCTCAGACCCAGTTCATACATCTATAACACATCTCTTGCAACCAGGATTTAGAGGCCAGAAGTATTCCAAAACCTAAAGGTCCAATAAGTGTCCCGTAAGACTATGTCTTCCAGTCATGGAAATCATGACATGTCAACAATGGGACTACCTAAATGACATGTGAAAACATACAATATTAAAATCTAAAAATATGAATGGAGAAATTTTGTGGGACTTTATGCAAAGACGAAGAGCTAGAAGCAAGTAAAAGCTGCTGCTGCATAGACAATAGTCTTCCCCAAGGATGATCATTTTGGTTTGTTATCCAGTAATAAGTGGTCAGTCCTAGAAACACAGGGAACACTAAATGGGTAAGACAAGTATATATATATATATATATATATACTATATATACTATATATACTATATATTATATAGTATTAATATATATATTATATATATTATATATACTATATATGTATATATATACATATATATTCATTTATATTTACTCATTTATATGTATATGTAACAACAATGGATTTAAACAGAGGCCTTGAATTTGGAAGTGGTATGAACGTTGGAAGAATGTGAACACAGGAGGGATAAGATGGAGGAGAAGAGTGAGGTAAACAATGTCATTATGTTCTAATATTTTTAATTCTACAATTTCAAAAAAACACATGTTGAGAGGTCTTTCCAACAATTTTGCTTGTACCTATAAGAATTTAGTATATAATAGATCTTCAAATTATGTTATCAGTTAAGTAATAAAAACTAGACACATAGAGGTAATGTGGTTAGAGGGCAAATTCCTCATCTGAAAACTCTATTGTTGTTTTCTACGGTAACTCTGCACTGGTGACAGCTTCATCTAAGTCAGTGGAGATGGTGAAATATTTTGAACATAAAACTTATAACTGACAGAGAAATTCTGTAGGGAATTTAGCTGTTTCAAGTAATCAACACAGATAATCTGAACCCTATCTGACAAGTAGCTGGTATATAAATGCTTGTTTCCCTTGAGGTCTACCTATGAGTACATACATTTCTAGATATTGAACATGGTTATCATGATCAAACAAGGATGAATTACTATTTGGTCCACACAAAGACTGTAGTTATTAATAAATATGAGCCAGAATACTACTTCTGTATAAAATATCAGTGTAACTAAAATGTCACATGATCCAGAGGTGCTCCCTAAGGGCATTTATTAGAGAACCCACATGAACTCACTCCATAAAGCATTTGTTGCAATTCAGTATGTAATAAAGATAATATTAATTCTTTAACAAAAGGATCATTTGAACTCATGATTAGTGTTCTCCTTAGAGGAACTTGCCAAAGTCATATGTAATGAAAGACCTACAGTGAGTCAGATATTTTAATAGATATGAGATTCAAATATAACCATATCATCCCCCTTCTATTGGGAACATTCCATTCACTTACCATCTGTCTGACAATCACATGTGGAAGGCAAATTTCCATCAAACCCTGCTGAGTGACTCTAGCTTCTCAACAAAAACCTCTCCATTTGGCCTTGAAAACTTGCCGTCACTATTCTCAGCTTAAACTTGAACTCTACCTTCTGGTGGACTGGCAACACATTTAGCAAACGCAGTAGAATACAAGGACAATACTTGTGTCTTTGCAAAAGCACCAGTGCACCAGTGGCTTACCAGAAATGCTTTTCTCCCCTTAAAACAGGCAGTTCTTGGTAGGTTTGGGTGCTGAACACTAACGTCATAATTTTCTCTGTTATGGGAAGTTAGACAGTTTATTTGAGACAGAACATACAAGTGGATGAACTAGGCTAACAAAAATCCTTGTTCAAGCATTCAGCCTAAACTAAATGAACCTGAGCTGTAGTTCCGGGTATTGCTCTAGAGTCCATCATAAACATCAGAGTGTAGAGGATGCACATGAGCAGAATCATATTTGCTTCTTTGTCAAATGATCTTTGGAAAAGGAAAACCAAATCTTCATGTGTTTGACCATGTACACGCTGTTATGAATAGCAAAAGTGACAGCCTGTCCTGAGACTGAGACTTTACCTGAAGATACCAACCTCCTCCTTCATGAAGACACTAACAGGTATTTTCTTTAATGTTGGAAAGTATCAGACACTTAGTACACATTTTACGGTAGTAGAAAATTTGTCAATTTGGCTCTATTTTGACAGAGTTGATCCTATTTTGTCATTTTCTAATAGAAACTCTCAACATGTAAATTAAACTTTCCGTGTTTCCTCATCTTTACAATTGAAGGCCAAATTTTATATTCCAAGTATGATTGCTGTTATTTTTAATTTAAAATATTGTAATGTCTCCTATGTGAAAAACATTAAAGGAAAAATTTATTCCTGCTTTATCATGTCACTGACATATATACTTGGAACTGAGAGATATCTTGTGTTAGATGTAAAGTCTTATGGAGCATCTAGTAAACTATTATCTATGACTCTGTTTCTATAACTGTAGTAGAGAAAAATAAGAGTTATTTTCTGAAATATGAAAGAACAGTATTCAGATAATCTACACACTACCCAGAATTGGATATGGTAGCACATAACGTTAATGACAGGAATAAGGATGAAGTTTGAAGCTAGCCTGAGATATATAGCAACTTCCAGAAAAGCCAGTGCTATAAAGAGATTCCCATACTATGTTCAAAATACAGAACTACCCAGATTATTACCTAAAATATCTCCTCAAATTTATTTTTATTTATGCTATAATGCAGCAGTCTAAACTATGATGTCAACTGCATGATACTTACTTTGAGAGATCTATTCTGTAAGAGACAATTCCTAAAAATTTGATTTGATGATTGGGTTGAAGCAGTGTCAAAAATACCAGAAGAAAGGTAAACACAGCTACAGCTGACCAGTGCAATGTTCCACTCAAAAATGCCAGAAGGAAATGCCCTACTTCTGCAGGTAAGTCTGACAAGTTCAAGCCCCAGAGGGAATTCATGTCACTGTATTAAGCAATCACTCCTTAAAATTCTTACAGCATTCAGTGTCTCACAAATGAAAATGTAATCTCAACAACTAGTGGGGTTAAGTGGTACAATGCTGTTCTTTCTTTTCTTTTTCTTTCAGGACACTACTTCGGCATAGGAAAGCTAGAATAGAACAACCAAAAATTACTTGCTTTTTTTCAAGAAGTGAAATGATCTTGATGTAAAATATAATTATTACATAAAATTAGAAGAGCCTTGAGTCCAGCAATCACACTTATGCACATCTATCCACACGGAAAGATGTCGGATTTGGAAGAGACCTACAGGCACATATTCACTTCAGTATTATTTTCTTTTCTTTACAAATTTTATTAGAATATAATCACATCTCTTTAGTATTAATAATATCTGTTTAATTCTCGTGATATATTTATACTTTGTCATTTTGATTTTTTAATTCAAAATAGGATATATATATATATTCCATTTTCTATTATAAATACTTTTATATGTAATCTATTTATAGCCTATATATCTAATTATATATAATTTCAAATGTTATTTTATTTTTAATTTGATACTTGGGTTCAACCTAGAATCTCAAGTTGACAGTCGACAGTCAATTTTGTATTACTAAGCTACATACCTAAGACTCTTGGGATTTATTCTCCCTACAGATCTTGGAGCTTATATTAAGAACAGGGAAAAATTAAGGAGGAGTCAGTTTCTGACTGTAATCACTTTAACTAGCACACTTAGTGTCACACTGTGGGGCCAGGGTGCTTTACAGACATAAGAGATATGCTAAAGTGGAGAAATCTCTACCCTACTATTTACTTCTGATTTGATCTCTTTGAAGCAATAATCAGCAGTAGTCCTGGCTGAGTGCTCTCTTGCTTTGCCTTAGGCATTCTTCTAAATGCCGTTTGTGGATTTTTCTCATTTAAGATTCGCAATATTTCTATGTCTTCATTTGTGGCCTAGCAATGTTTTCTTTATCGGGTTTTGAGTTTCTTTACTCATTGACATGAGGACTTCAAGGAAAAGAGCTTTACTTTTAGGCTGCTGATTTACCTGAACATGCACAGCCAAGGAAAATCTTACATAAAGGGCAGGAAAGAAGGGGAATGTCACTTCTAATCCATCTTATTTGTAAGTAATGTGATATCAAAATAGATCTAGTTATCACGTTCATAAATGATATGAACTGAGACAAGTTGTAGCAATAGGGGTGAACTCCAAACACTTCCCCACATTATTTATACCACACATTTAACTGAAATTTCATTAAGTACATCGTGCAATTGAAATATATGTTATGAGTATTCAATATACATTTATTTTGTGTTTTGAAAGTCAAAGAATTAGAGGTAAATTGAGTAACCCAGGAAAAAATTACAAACATCAAACTGATTTTATTCATAATTGGTGAATGTGAGAATACATAAAAGTGTTTCTGGTGAATATAGCTTGCTAGGAAGAGAATCTTACTAGTACTTATTAGAACAAAACCTCACTCACACTTCCTAAAATTCAAAAGACATATCTTTTGCCAATTTTGATGCTATAAATATTTAGAGACAAGGACATAAAGACTCTAGCTGACGGACAATAATATTTTTGAAATAAAATATACATGATTTCCTTATATTCAATGCCTATGTCTATAAGACAGTATTTTTTCTTAGTAGTCTGTTCATCTTAGTCTTGTGTTCACTCTCCTCTTCTATTGTGCTCCTATCATTAGGAAGACGACATTGAAAAAAAGGGTAAAAAAAAATCCTCACAGCTTAGGTGTTATGTGTGTCCTTCATCATTCCACTGATGCTGATGAGACAGGACAACCAATTATCCCAGACACACTGAGATTGCATGGGGGAAAAAAGGAGGATTGCATGCTCTCTCCACAGCATGTCAATCAGCAAGATTAACCCCTGCGTGCTCAGCCATCACTGTGATACTATCCTCAAATAAAAGAACTCTTTTTCATCAAAGCCCCCAGTACAAGAATGAGCTATAAAAATTAATAGTTAAAATTTGCAATATAATAATAATAATAATAATAACAATGCTGATATAATAATGTAAAATGTCATCTATTTTACAGATTGGAAACCATTGAAATATATACAAATAGATATAAGCTAGTATTTCTAGAGTAGAGACAATAGTCAATTAACTTCAAAATAATTGAATGTACTATGAAGAGTTACAGACTCTCAGTGTTACTACAAAGCACTCTACCTCAGAAGGTAAATGGATATGTTTGCAATTTATAAAAATAGAAAAGAGCAAATAATCAAATAAAGAATGGACAATAAAGTAAATAGGCATGTGTTAAAAAACTTGACAGCTATGCTGTTTGCACTACTTAGCTGTTATGGATAGAACAACAATCTCTCCCACAGCCCAAGGCTAGAGATAGAGCTTAGAAGATGGGATGATAAATGCAAAAGCAGAAATATAAATCAAAGGAGTTGTAAGTTACAGCACAGATTGGGAAGGACTCCCAATGCCTTCACATCTATGTGAGGAGCTAGAGGCAGCTGATGGCTGTGGAGAGAAAAAAAGTCGCCTTTGTTTGGTGGGGAGGGAAGCCATTGATTAGTTGCCTATGAGCCAGTGGATGTGCATATAACCATCACCAATTAGGTTAGGTTACATATGAAAAAGTAACAATAAAATATCCACAACATAAACAAAAGCAACAATAAAATGATCGCTGACATTAGATGCGACAGATATGTACCTTATTCAGAGTTAAGAACATCACCTAGTATAGTTACTGTTAATCAGTATGTGATTCCCTCAAGAAATTAATCGTGAAACTCTAATGTGACCCATCTTTGTTAGTTATGAGTTGGATACATAGAAGTTAAACCCAGCTTACCATACTGATGCCTGCATACTCACTGCATCATTCAGAAACCACAGAATCTACCTAGCTGACCATCAGGATATGGCTCGATAGTTAAACATGACATGAATACACAATGGAGTTTATTTAGCCACAAGGAGAGTGGAAAGAAATTTCATAAAAAAATAAAATTGCAGAAACTTCTTCAGCTGAAGTTTAGATGTAACTGGATACCATCATGTTATGTAAAGTAAGTCACATCTAATGGCAAATCCCGTCTGTGTCTTCTCATCTATGAGTTGTAGGAGAGGGAAATGTGACATGGGATTAAAGGGACATCACCAGAGTCCAGGAAAGCAAGTAGTGGAGAAGGGAAGAAATGGGAGGAGCAAGACAGAGAGCAGAGTGAATGGATATGATCAAAGTACTTTAGATGTATACATGGAAATGTCATAATAAAGCCCACAGGTATAATTAATACACACTAATAAAACCATATCTTCTGAGTATATAGATTTTCAAGCTCCTCTGATGATTATAATTAAATGAGAGTATAAAAATCTCAGTTATAGGAAAAATATTCTACTTGCATGTAAAAACTAAAGCATGACCTCTTGCGTAGTGAAGACAGTTTTATTGCTCATTTGTGTTGTGTTTCATCTGATTCTATTTCAGTGGTACAATATGTCTTCCTTTCCAGCTGCCCAAAATGAGCTGCAGCCTGCTTGGTATTTGACCACTCCACAGGCCTCAGCTGGCCACTGACAGTCTGAGTGATGCTCCACTTAAATCCTACGCAAAATGTTGGATAAAATTTTATTAAAGCAGAACCAAGATTAGTGCTTTCTCTGCACACACACAGACGCAGAAGTGAGGTTGTTCAAGCTTTCGGCTAAATTCTAAAGGTCAAACACCACTTCTCTGCTTAAATGAATGCAGGTCTCCTTAGCAGCTCTTCATCTTCTTTCAGGTGCCTTCCCTGCTCTATATTTTCTTTCACCCAGAAACCATCCTCTTAAAAATATTTGGAAATCGTGTTCTTGTTGAGATGTCCTGGATACAGCTTTTGTCCCCGTCGTATGAGTAATTTTCTTGTTCTTTTTTCACATTTCTTGACACACATGGGGATGTCTAGTATGTAGTACTTTTCATTTTAGTGTATATGGAAACAAGAGAACTCCAAGTGTGGTGTGTGTGTGTCTGCGCGCGCGTGCGTGTGTGTGTGTGTATGTGTGTGTCATTTTTAATGATTTTTGTTTTGTTTTCTGTGTTTGTTCCAGTCCTAGGGGAGAAAAAAAAGCCCAGACTATAATAATACATAAATTGTTTTACAAAGAGGGCATCATGGTGTCTTAGGGATAGAGAGTGCAGGGATGAAAGTGAGGCAGCCAAAAGAACGAAATGACAAATAGGCGTGTTTGGCTTATACAGAAGCATAACCCACCTCAAGCATCCACAGAAACATACCTAAAACCCAACAGCCACTTCATATCTACTCTTGACCCCCAAATGAAGTAATGATGGAACTAGAGGGAACAAGACAAAGAGAAGGAGTAGAAGTGAAGCTGCTGAGGAAAACAGAACTGATTTTGTGAGGGTCAGGGCTACACAGGTTGAGGTCTGCCTAACCCATACCACAGTGTAATTTACAATGTATTTCAATAGTTCAGAACAAGTCTTTCTAGCTACTTTTAATACCAGCTCTGAGCCATGACTATCTAAATAGACAGTGGGCATTAAAGTTCACAGGGCTTGATATTGCCTATAAAAATGAAGCCCAGCAGACTCTGATTTTATTACCCACCTTTTATTAGGCTCATAGCCAATGGCGATTAAAGTGTTGTGCCGAATCTACAGGCATGCATGGATGCCTAGGGATTATTTGTAACAGAATTTAAGTCCAGGAGCCAAATTCCTCAGCCGTAAGTCTCGAATACTAATTCTTCCTTTTCATCCCTTCTATCATACCTAGGACACTCACTGGATCACTGAAGGAAATGGCACCAGAATTCAGATATTTTAAGTCGAACTGAGATTCATGAACAGCTAAGGATCACACCAGGACAAGGACTAGGGGTTCTTTAGACATTTGTTCGTTGGTTCTTTTACTAAGATACAAATTCCAAAATCTCCTTTTCTATTTGAGGAAGACTATGTTGAGTCTCATTATCACAAATATAGACTCAATTGGGAGGGGGATTTCCAATGTCCAATTACAAAACCCTGTTTTTATGTTCTTCCTGAAAGCATGCAAGTGTACCCAGAGTAAGGACATTTTCAGGTAAACTAAGTTCTTAGGACTTGAAACTTAAGGAATAAATATAAATAATATTGAAAATGTAAAAATCTTTACCCATTTTAATATGTACAGAGACTAGAGATACTATGATCTCTTAATGGTGGAATTTTGCATATGGATGTGTGTGTGTGGTATGCACGCTTATGTGCATGTATATGTTCATGTTTTCATCTGTGTAATGCACATTTTTTGATGATGTGTACATTAATGTATGTGGACATGTGTGTGGAGACCCTAGGTTGACATCATGAGTCTTTCATTGAGACTAAGACTCAGGATCTCTCAATTGAACTGAAAGCTTGTTGATCTGAATGGCTGAGTGTGCTAGTTTGTGGTGGGGATCCTGTTTTCTCTTTCTGGCTGCTGAAATGATAAGTGGGCTTCCATGTTCATTTGACATTTTTTAGTAGGTTCTAGGGTTCTGAACTTAATGCTTCACATTTGTCTAACAAGTGATACAGTCACTTGGCTATCTCCCTAGACCTGCTAATAGTCTCAAATCTATTTAATGTTGTTTAAAGTTGCTTCCTCTCAGGTATATTCTATTGTATTGTTTCCTTATCACTTTATTTCTTGGGAGCTTATATTTGCCACCCAAACCACTGTTTGGATACTTGGGTTGTTTGTTTTGTTGTTTTGTTTTATTTTGATAAATACTGCATTACTTGGATCAGGGTTATTAAAACAGGGGTGGTAGTTACATTCAGAAGTTGCTGAAAACTGACTTAAGTAGATTCACTCCTTTGGCCATCAATTCTGATTCTGGCTTCTCTAGGCATGATGGATATCCATCCTTTAGTTTTCACTGATTTTAATTTGGTCGTTGCTGGATTAAGGTCAGCAGTACATGACAAAACAAAACCCTCCCCAAATGGCTTAAACACAAGAGGGACTAGCTGACAGCATAATAGGAAAAAAATTAAGTTTTTCAGATATCTTTACTTGTCACATTTCCTTTGGGAACTTTTAGAAATGGCGAGTAAGCTCAGTCAGTAAAGGGCTCAGGTAATGCAGATCTGAGTTCAGATACTTGATTTCACAGAAAGCTAGGCAAAGATTACAAGGCATGCCAGTAATCCTACCATCAGAAGGAAGCAACAGAAGAGTCCTTGGAGAGTGCTAGCTCACTGTTCCAGAAGAAAAAAGTGACCTCCAGTTTAACAAAGTGGGTGGAGATATAGGAAGAAACTCCCAATATAACCGTTAGTCTCCACTCTTGCTCATGTTCATGTACACATACATGCATATGCCTCCACTCCACACAGTGACCTTCACATAAACACACTGACACAAGAGAACCCCTGATTTTGATTTTTTTAGGGACTGTTTGCCATGTATCAGACATTGTGCTGACTAGAGGTTAAATAGGCTTTAGGCTTTGTCAGTGGCACAATACTGTACTACTCTATTGTCCTTTGTCCTGTGTGCTGTATGCAACTCACTACAGTGTTAATTGTACAGGCTCCAGGTTTCAGTAGAAAAGAGTTTTAGTTCTACGAATTTCAAGTAGTGTGTACATTTTCCAATCCATTTGGGCTCCATTTTTGCATCTGTGAAATTGGCAAAATGTTCCTGTCTTAGGGTTGTATTGCTGTGAAGAGACACCATGACCAAGGCAACTCTTATAAGGACAATATTTAATTAACTCAGAGGTTCAGTCCATAATCATCAAGACAGGAGCATGGCAGCTCCCAGGCAGGCATGGTGCAGGTGGAGCTGAGAGCTCTGCATGTTTATCTGAAAGCTACTATAAAAAGACTACCTTCTAGGCAGCTAGGATGAGTATGTTAAAGCCCACACTCATAGTGACACACCTATTCCAACAAGGCTACACCTCCTAACAGTGCCAGTCCATGGGTCAAGTATATACAAGCTATCACAGTTCTTAAAAATCAAAAGTTACTGTTCATTGTAAGTACATGTTGGCTTCTGAAATCCATAGCTGTCCTCAATAAAGATTGGGCTTAGGTCCACCCTTTATCATACAATGTCTACGTATGTCAAATCATCATATTGATGCACCCTAAATAAAAACAATGTTCAATAGATGCATAGTGATTTTTAAATAAAAAGAAGTAAGCAACTTTTATGTAGTAATACAACACATCATATACACAAGGACTTCCACTTATTCAAGCCCATTTCATCTGGCTAAGTTTTACTAATGTGTGATGATTTAAATCCTTGTTTATACTCCAAAGAAAGTATCTTTGGGCTTCCTGTGGCTTCATTTTATTTTTCTGCACTAGAGAATGAGTCTTTGTGCATTTATCTTCAAACAAGCCTTTGAGTCTTGTTCAGATCACCACTGATCCAGTGTTTAACATAGTTGTTCTGGGAGTCCCTGTTGGAACGTACATACTATGCTCACAACCATTTTGCTAGTGAAACATATATTAAGCCTTGATTTAGTCACTTACAAAGAAATAAGGTGAAGAAAATGATTTACCACATTATCATGTGGAATAAATAAAACTGTAACACAAGTAATAGCACTCAGAATATCATATCTTAAACTCTATAATTGCTGCTTTTGCATAGCTTTAATTTTTATGGCAATATATCAGATTTATTAAATTTCAAAATGAACACTAATTGTTGGACCATCTCATAAAGATGACAAATCATCTCATTTATAAGATAAATTCGCTAAGCATGAAGGCTCTCAGCATGAATGACATGGGTACTTGGAGGTCTCAGAAAGGATCATAAATACTTAAATCTGCCTTCTACATAAGCCTATAAAACTCTTCTTCTAATAGCCTGGACTCTGACATGTCCATTCATTCCCTTAAAAGTTCTATGGGAAGAAATGAAAGCAGGTAGGAGGGACAAATCTACCCATTTCTAATTCTGTTTTAAATTTTGAAAAACATTTATCTATTTGTTTAGTGGAGATTCTTGTGTGTGTGTGTGTGTGTGTATGCGCTCACACATGCATGCATACACATGTGCACACATGTGCATACATGTCCATCTGCTGTGATATTTGTATAGCTGTGAAAGGAAAACTTGTTTAAGTCCTTTCTCTTCTCCCATTGTGTAAATTTTGGGAGTCAAAATTAGGATGTCAGGCATACATCTCAGCACACTGAGCCAGATTGTCAGCCCCTCTTGTTCTAATTTAAAGAATTTTTAAAATTGAGCACCAAGATTCATGTAGTCAAATGTGCATATAATTTGTGGTCTTCTGTGAGTCACCTCTACTAAACTTTCATAATAAGGAAAAACCTTGGTACGTAATCATTTCAGAGGTTTCTTTCTAAATATGACCAATTTAGCTAAGGTTAATTTAGTAGGTCTCTTTTATCCTAAAAACAATTTGATTTTTTCTCTTACTTCCAATAAAATAAAACACACTATGCCATATTCATTTTGAGAATTATGACCATTTCCCAAGTATGAGATGTTAATCTCCTTTCATACAATTCCATGTTTAAAAATTCTTCCTAAAACAGATATCAGAGATATCTACATAGATCTCTGCTTGGAAATTCACCCCCCATGTCTTCTACAGGAATGTATACACATTTGGAAAAATACTGTTTGTAGTTAGATCACAGATATACTTTTATTATTTGTGGTTAAATTATCATGTACACATCTTACACTTACGAGTGGTTAGAAATACCAATTTTTGTTGGCTTCAAAAGGCTTTGAAAAAAAGTTAAGGCGAAAGTTTTGTATTGTGTCAGCTCTAGCAAATAAACCATTTTATTTTTGTCTGAAATGATACTCTCTATACAGATAAGCTTGCAATTATTTAGTTGCTAGGACTATGGCTTATATTAATTTTATATGCTTTTTTTTTTTTTTTTTTTTTTTTTTTTGCAATTTCTAACCCCAGTCTGTACCTTCCCTATTACAGGGAACATTCTTAGTAACAGTGGTCCTTTGACTTCACAATGAACACATTAGAATCAGTCTGCACTTTGTCCAAACAGCATCTTAGAGCACATATAATGTGAATGATGGAGAGATGCTTCTCTGTTAAAAACTGATGAAGGTTTTATAGAAGGAAATCATATCCATATTGAAAATGACTCAGACAAAAAAGAAAAAAATCATAATTTATCTCAACCGTTTTTAAATAATGACAATAACAAATTGACTTCCTAGCCCTCTGTGATCCCATACAGAACACCCACTATTTCATCTTAGCTATCATTAAAATACTCATCATTATTTCTTCTCATTTGCAGATTCTAAACTTTAACAGGCCCAAAGTTTGCTGTTTGTTTGTGAAAAATGAATTGCTATTTTTATATCAACACCGAGGCAGTGCCTCAGCTACACACATCCTTAATTGCTCTTGAGCTTTTTACGGCCCTTCCTTCATACAAGGTCTGGATTTCATTTTCGTGCTAGAGATTTTGTGCAATCTCAGATGGCCTTTTGCCATGGCCATTACTTACCACTTTTGCTCATCTCTATTTTCCGATTTTATTCCTTCTGGACTTGATTTCTTGCTGCTCCTGACACCTGCTCCAGCCTGATAAACTGACAGTTCCAATTGTAAATCTTACCCCGTACTTTCCTTACCCCCTAAATGGAAAATAGTGTTCTCCAATGGATTATATCACTTTTGTGAACATCAGGAATCCTGTCCCTTCGACTTTTGTTTAGAAATGACATTCTGCTCTGTCTGTCTGTTGGGCTTTGCCCAGGATGTCTCTTCTCTTTTTCAGCTGGCTGACATTTTTACTCTCAAACAAGCTCAATTCAGTTGACTTTCCCAAGCATCTACCTTGACACTCTGTTAGTAAGATTCCTAGATGTGTTCAAAAGCTAGGTTATGGGGTCTGCTCACTTCTTTACAGTTATGCTTGTTTCATCTCATTATAAGTTATCTTTGCTGCAATTACTGGTCATTATTTGTCAGAGTCACAGTGTCTCTTGTACCAGCAACATCTTTTCTTCTCTTCTAACACATCAACTGGTCAGTTAGTTGTGAACAAATGGATAATAAATGAATAGGCGTGATAGACAAAGGAAAGAGGAAACTGACCCAAAGTGATTCAAGCTGAGAGGGGGGAAAAAAGAAATAAAAAGACAAGCATTTGATACAGCAAACTCTGATTCTGAATGCTAAAAAAGCAGCCATGCAAATGGAATGTCTAAAAGAGTGTCTGTGTGTATGCAGATCTCAGTATACTTCCTGAACACAGCGAATCCTCCTTGGCAGAAGCACCTGCGTTGGACTCTGACATTGCCCATGAATATTCTGATTATAAAATCTCAGCTTTTAGGAACCAGATGTCCTTAGCAGATTTTATTCAATTTAAGTTTTTGATTTACTTCTCCTTTGAAAGTTTCAGCACTGAATTATCACAGATATTTCTAGCTGGGGGTATTCAAGGTCTATAATATAGTTGAGAACGAAGGATACCCTTTAGTAATAGATTCTTGATTCTGATTCTTTTATAAAGCATGGGTACTTTCTTCTCTATCTTATTCTCTCTCTTTTTTTATTCTTATGAACAAGACAAATATACTCATGATTCTAACATTTTTTTCTGTTTCTTCTTGCCATAAAAATTAATCTTCCCCACAAAACTGACTAGTTTCTTTTTAACTATGTGCATGTATTCAAATCCATACTTTAACATTTTTTTAATGATAAGCAGCTTCAACATGGCTGTAATTGGAACTCTGATTGCTAGATTATATTGCAGGGGAGATTATCATTTTGCATATATCACTTCATATTTTGTATATAGTTTATTTTATTAAAATTAGCAAGCTTATTACATATACCCAGCAATATATAGAATACTAGGGGTAAAATATTCACACATATCAACTTAATGAGATGCAACTATTATTAATAATTTGTACCCACTTTCTCTGATCTACTAAGTTGTTGGGTCTTGGCATCATGTTACTCACAACAGGAAAATTCTTTTTCTTTAGACTCATTGTGTTTAAATGGAATGTGGCTTGCTAACTAGAAGACTTACTACACTTCTTTTTTTTTCTTTTTTATTGGATATTTTATTTTCATTTCAGATGCCATCTCCTTTTCCCATTTCCCCTCCCTAGAAAACCCGTATCCCATGCCCCCTTTTCCTTTTTGCTTTTATACCTTTTTTTTAATGTTAATCAAAGGCTTTATAAGTTTGGTAATGCTCAATCAGAAGTGTAACCCAATACCCAACCTAGATATATCAACTATCTTTGACTGCTGGAGACACGTGAACATCTGCCTCCATGCCCCCTCCTCTTTCTCTCTCTTTCTCTCTCTCATCACCTAGCTTCTCCTCTCCTTCTTCTTCTTCTCCTCTCCTTACTCCTTCTCTTCCTCTCGGTACTCCTTCCCCCCTTAGCTCCTCCTACATATCACTCTTCCTGTTAAAATAAAACTTTTCTCTCTAAATACAATTAGAGCATAATTATGCCTATTTGTACCAGTGAGGTACAAGATAGTCCTAATACCCAGTCCATCATTTTGTTGACTAACCAGAACCTCTGTCATCTCTCCTAACTAACACACTTAGTTACTACACTTCTTAATGTCATTATTTACCTTTGTCTCTATGTTACTATAGGTGTTTAATTAGAACATGAAATAAATTAGTATAACAGTTCAAATAGTAAGAATTACAACAATGGTGATGATAGTGGCAATTTTGAAGTATTAATTCTTTTAAGATACTATATACTGTTTCCAGGAGATTAAACTGAAATGTTAAAGAAAGATTGAGCCTTCCAGCCAAAAGAGGCTTCTGGTTTTATGACATCGTGAGAACATTTTGAGTGAACTAGTTTAAATCAGTCCATAAATTTCTACAACACTTGTCACAATTTTTAATGAGACAACAAAAGATCTTCTGTGTTATACTATGTTTAGTCAAACACATCAACTTCTAATCACAAGAGTTTCCATCAATTACACTCTCAGTGGATTGTACTCATGGAGACAAGACCATAATGCTTCCCATGCAAATTCACTGCTAGGACAATGGGCACACTATTAAACAAAATGAATATAATACATCCTGTTTGTTGGTCTGGTTTGCTTTTGTTTGTTTGCTTGCTTTAGAATTCAATGCATTCAAAAGAAAAACTTGCTATAGAGGGAGTAAAATAGAATAAGTTTCCAGGAAAAAAGAAGTTTTAACAAAAAGGTAAGTGCTTTGAGAGATTCAAAGTAAAGAAAAATGACACAAAATAAGAAGAAAAGTAAGTGAGGCTGTCTGGGGCCACCCAAACTATAAGGTTACCAAGATTGTAAATGAAAGTTCTGCAAGCTCTACTCAGTGTTTAACAGGGATGGTGAGATAAATATTCAAACATCACTCAGTCACCCATCAGGGCAAACCATTGCAATGATCAAATACATAAAGAATGGCCTCAGTGAAGCAGGAAGATTGCATTCTAGCATCCTTCTTCATGGGTGGAAATGATGGCAACTATATAGGAAATGCAGTAACAGCCAGGAGATATGCTCACAAGGAAACTCATTTATGTTAATTATTGCAGTGCTAACCTGCATCTACTGAACTGCAAGCCTTCTTCTCTTGGTGAAATTTTTCCAATTGTTTTCACACACTCTTGAAACTGTCTGTTTATCTTTTCTACTTTTTGACACAGGGCCTGAGTGCACCTGGGTAGGAGCTTGAGTAAAGGAGCATCATCAATGCCCAGTCCCCTTTGTAAGTATCCTCAACACTAAGCATTCTCAATTTTGCCATTTAGATTCAGCTTGTTTATTTCTGCTACTTAATCAATATAAGCCATGCAGTGTTCTCTTGTTTGTCTGTCTGTGTGTAAAAGACATGTTTTACTAATATTCTTACAATAAATAGTAATTCTAATTTGGTGCATATTTGAATTAATATATTTATAACAATTAGTATTAGTATAATTATGCCTTAACTGAGTTATATAAATGAAGACAATGTAAACAGTCAGGTCTTTTTTTTTTATTTATTTATTTTTTTTTTTGTACCGTGCGGCTGGAAGGGAGCTGTCTCCCCCTGCCAACCCCCACCCCACTCCTTCCCTTCTCCCTCTTGCTCCAGACCTACTCGCTTTGGCACAAAGGTTTTTATTTATTTATTATATGTAAGTTGTAAGTACACTGCAGATATGTTCAGACACCCCATCAGAGGTCATCAGATCTCATTACGGATGGTTGTGAGCCACCATGTGGTTTCTGGGAATTGAACTCAGGACCTCTTGAAGAGCAGTCAGTGCTCTTAACCGCTGAGCCATCTCTCCAGGCCCAGTCAGGTCATTAAACATTTGCAGATTTGATGAACCCATCTCTAGAATTCTTATATGTTTCTTTTAGAAATTACAAACATGTATTTCCATTAAAAATTTAGATAGCAATGTATTTGCTTGGTCCCATTGTATGCATTTTTTCAACATTAAAAGGAAATGAATATTTTGCTCTTCTTGTAGAGGATGGTGAGCTTACAGCTGTCAGTCATTCTAATTCCATGGATCTGACAGCTTCTTCTGGCCTCCATGGGCACTAAGTACTTAACTGGTGTACATACATACTTCCAGGCAAAATACTCACACACATGAAATAAAAATATCAGGCTTTTGTTGTTGTATGTATGTTTGTTTTGTTTTGTTGATTTCAAACAAAGAAATTTGTCAAATAATTTCTTGTGAAATTCCTGAGGCTTCTTGCCACTTCCCGAAAATCAGGCTGGTGACTGAGTCATTTTGGTGTCTGCTGTGTAGACTGGACTACAGCTGCTGGTTCATGTGAGGTGTGTGCCGAGTGGACTTGTCTACAACTGGTGATAAATGTTTGGTGGTTTGCTAGTGAACTGGACTGAGAACAATGACAATTGGAATCTTCCCCAAAGAACTATTTCTAAACAGATCTCCTTTCCCTTTGTCCTAATAACCTCTCTTTTTCACTGCCTCTGGTGGGTAGAGGGGAGGTTGAACCCTTCTTAAAGTAGGCTGTGAAAAACATATGCCTCCACATGGCTTTCTCTGAAATTTGACTTGATTTCTCTAAAGCGATTATTACTGTCTTTTGATAGTCAATAAATTTCTTTAAAGACTCCACCAACTTCACAGTGCTCATAACTAAATATATCTTCACGAGTTATACTTCAATGCCATTACGTAGTCTGGCTTTGTGAAGATTGTATACAAACTCAATGTAGGTTGTTGCCAAAGACATTGCACTGAATCAAAGAAACAAAATGAACAAACGACAATACATTGGGAAAAACTGTTTACAGTTAATAATCAAGTTCAACTATAAACTCATTTTGGAAAGGAGTTCTACAGTACTGATTTGCCGTAAAGAGCATAATGACTTTATACTGTCATTCAATAATGTACATGAATTAATTAATCCAGTCTAACCACTTTGTCCTAAAAGGGTAGTGCTAGCATCTCTGCTATCTTATCTTGATAATTACTGTGATGAAAGAAAGATAGTGCCAGCATCCCCAAAAGCAAGCACAAGCTTGAAATTTTCACATAATGGGAGAATACGTAGTTAACGTAGAGGAGGTGTACTGATGCTGTTCTTAGTTTTTATAAATATTTCAAAATTATTTTCAACAGTTTACCCTTCTCAATAAAACACAATTTCCATCAGAAAATGCTCCTGAGAAAATTAATAACATATTGGCGATGAACCTTTACTTCTTATGTTTATAAAATCTAACCCGATTTCTCGTTTTCATTTCACTTTTTTTTGTGACTTGGGTCTCTTTAGTTATAATCAGTCACTCCTGTTCCGTTGCTATGCATTTACCTCCTAATGTTATTACTGAAGTTCTCAGGCAGGGGTTTCCGTTTTACAGGCACTTTCATGTAGGTGGCTTGGGATGGGTCAATGACACGCCTTTGGATGATGTCTCCTCTGCCACTGTGGAGAAGGTAAATGTGTGTTCTCCAAGCAACTGTCAGAGAGAAACTGCAGAGCATGTTTCATTGTTGTCATTGCCTATTTTTCCAACATACTGTGAAAATAAATTTTTAAAAAATGCAATTTTTGTTCATTTAAATGTATCTCCAATGATTACTTATCCCATGAGAACATAAAGATTATGTTGAAAAAGTTGGAGAAGATAAAAAAAAAAAAAACAAATTCAGAAAGTCATATGAATAGTATAACTGCATCTGTGTTTTATCAATAAAACTTGATGAGGCAGAAATTGTATTTTCTCCCAGAGGCACTGGAACTGGTATACTCATAACGCTGTGATTGTGTGCCTGGTGTCACAGATGAGGTTAAAAACGGCATCTACAGCATTGTGATCAGCATTCTGGATACTAATGTACCAACAGGGGGTTATCTCTTCTGTATTATAAGGATTGGGTTTGAGAAAATGCAAAGAATGATGAGGTAATGAATCTAATTCAAATACCTGAAACCTTTTTGAGGGTAAATAGCACCTAAGGTAACGTTTCTTCTGTCTCAGAGAATTGTCTCCAGAAATTTCTAGTTTTGAGGTATATAATACAGGCATGGTTCCATCAGCAGCTTTTTAACTGTAACTCAAAGCTATCCCATGTAATAGTCAGGTGACACCTTGCAAAAATGGAGAAAACCTCACTACATTACACTCAGACTTGTTTGAGAAATATTTGCTATTTTAACTGGTTATTCTGTTAATTACCATCAATTGAGAATGTAAATATTTTACCCATACCAGGGATTTTAAATTTACTATGTCCCAGATACTTCCTTCAAGAGTTGAGTGAAGTAAAGTTTGCTGCTTCTTTTGTTAAGTTTCTACATTATCTTACTTAGAGTGAAATCTGGAAATTTGACATATCTAAGAAATTCATCATTTTGCATCAATAGCAGATATTACCAGCCCCAAACCAACAGTTTAGGTATATTTCTTCCCATTTATTTTCAACTCATATGTGCATAAGTATTCACATGATGCTTTTGTTTAAAAAAAAAAAAAAAAAAAAAAAAAAAAAAAGCTCTAGGAGACTACTTGGTTTGACTAATAGTTCTGGGGTGTGGTTTGACAACATTCTGATCCAAGCTTCTGTTCTTAAAGACAGAAGTGGGGGGATGCTAATGTAAATGATTGTGAATCCTGTGTAGAATTGTACTATAGAACTTCAATAGTTACATCTCCTGTGCTTTGTCTAGAATTTCTACTTGATCAAATAAGACAAAATAAATGAAAAAAAAAATCCTAATAGAAAAAATGTTTTTTTTTTAAAACATTCAGTTAGCAACAGATTGTTACGATAAATTGTGTTAACAGAAAATACTTGTAAACTTGGCTCCTTGTCTTGCCATCTCCCTTGTCATACGTGCAGAAAAACTAGACTCTCTCTATTTGTGTTCCATGGCCAATTACCAGTCATAAAATTTCACTCTGGTTTTAGATTTGTGCAATCTACTCCTTAGAAATGTCCCCCAATGCCACCAAATTCTATGCCTACCAGTTTAGGTTTTACCACACTTTTAAAAAAAATAATTTTATAATTTGTGTGTGTGTGTGGGGGGGTGCATGTGCATGCATATGTATTTGTGCACATGTGTGCAGGTGCTCACAGAGGTCAGAAGAAGATATTGAATTCCCTGGATCTGGTGTAACAGGTGGTTGTAAACTGCCTTACATGGTGACTGGGAACTGAACCCTGGTTCTCTAAAAGAACAAGAAGTACTCCTAACTGCAGAGCTAATTGTCTCGTCCCAATGCTTGGGATATTTAACATACAAAACAGGATAAATTACAATATATTCAACTGATAACTTCTACTAATAAAAGATAAATATCTGTTCAAGAGTGAGATAATTTGGGGATTGCTAGATTTCTCATAGAGTTAAGAGAGCTGGGTGCTCTTCCAGAGGTTCTGAGTTCAATTCCCAGCAAGCACATGCTGGTTCCTAAGAATATTGATATCTGGTGCCCTCTTCTGACATGTAAGTACATGTGGTACACAAACCTGGTAATCTGAGTTTAATGGCAAGACATGTATAATTTGGCATGTGTACACCCTCCATACACAGATAATAATACATAAAATAAAATCAAAGAATTGTATGATTCAAAGTAATACTCCATTTTTGTTTACCAAGAATAACTGTTCCATAGTAATTAAAGTAATAACCATAATAAATAAAAAGTAAGACTTAGGAGATGGCTCAGTAGGTTGAGAGAGCTGGGTGCTCTTCCAGAGGTTCTGAGTTCAATTCCCAGCAAACACATACTGGTTCATAACAATATTGATATCTGGTGCCCTCTTCTGACATGTAAGTATACAAGCAGGCAGACCACTGTATACATAATAAATAAATAAACCCTAAAATAAAAGTAATCAAAAGTAAGTGATAATCAATTAAGGAATATTTTGGGAAAAATAATTCAGGAACTTAATGGTTTAAAAATCTAACCACAAAAATATATTCTAAGATGTTTTCTCAGGTATTTCTTTTCAAGTTTGAAAGCTGGTTTATGAAGCAAACTGAAAAACGAACAATATAGGAATGAAGATTTTTCTTTTCTTTTCTTTTCTTTTTTTTGGGGGGTGTGGATTTCAAGGAAAAAAAGAGACATTGCTCCTGAGAAATAAGAAAATGAAGTTTAAGTGTGACTGAAAATGAAATGTGGTAGTTTGAAAGACAATGTGTCCCAAAGATGCATATATTTACATTTTTCTTTTTCTATGGGCGAAACTCTTTGGAAAGGATTAGGAGGTGTGGCTTTGTTGGAGGAGGTGTGTCATTGTGGGTTGACTTAGAGTATTTAAATTCATGATTTAGGTAATATTTAGATCACTTGGTAGCTTATGGCAATTATGACTGATGCTTGAAACATGTTATTTAATTTCATTTTCAAAGTCATATTCTAGACAGTGGTCCCCTGAGATATTAGAGTAGAGACTATACAAAAATTGTTACATATATATATATATATATAAAGATATATGTGTATATATTGCATATATCTTCTATATTTCTTCTGTCTGTCTGTCTGTCTGTCTGTCTGTCTGCCTGAAGACCCAGCAATACCACTTTTGGGAATATAATATCCAAAAAAATGGCCCACCATGACACAGGGGCACATGATCCACTATGTTCATAGCAGCCTTGTTTGTGATAGCAGAAACAACCCAGATGTCCCATGTCAGAAGAGAGGATACAGAAAATGTGGTCCATTTACACAATAGAATAATACCCAGCTATTAAGAAAGAGGACATTCTGAGTTTTTTCAGGCAAATGAATGGAACTAGAAAATATCATCTTGAGTGAGGGTGAGGTAATTCAGACCCAAAAAGGGATGCATAATACGTACTCACAAATAAGTGGATATTAGAAGAATAAAAAGGACAGAATACCCAAAAACAGTCCACAGAACTCATAAAGATCAACAAGCTGAAGAGGACAGCTCAGTTCCACTTGGAAGGGGTAAAAAAGTAATCACAAGAGAACAGGAAGGAGGGACCTGGGAAGAAAAGGGGACTGGAGTGGGAAAAAGGAAATATGATCTGGTATTGGGTGGGGGAAAAGGACTGAAGCCCTGAGGGCAACAGAAAGTATGGAAACTAGCAACCTCAGGAAGTAAGAGGTTGGGGAAACCTCTAGAATGTACCAGAGACCTTGGAGGTAAGAGACTCCCAGGACTCAAATGGAAGGACCTTAGATGGAATGCCCTACAGTGAGAGAAGGAACCTGTAGAACCCACCTCCAGCAGGAAGACAGGGCATCAACTGAGGAATGGGGTTGCCATCCCACATTCAAAACTCTGACCCATAATTGTTCCTTTCTTAAATAACTGCAGGGATGGAAATGGAGAGGAGCCTGAGGAAAAGCAGGTCCAAGAACAGGCCCAAAGTGGAATCCAGCTCTAGGTGAGGCCCCAAGGTTTGAAACAATTACTGAGGCTATGGAATGCTCACAAAATACAACCTATCATGACTGCTCTCCAAAATACCCAACAATCAGCTCAAAGAGTCAGATGATTTGCACCCAACCAACTGGACAGAAGCTGCTGATCCCTGTTGTTGAATAAGGAAAAAACTGGAAGAAGACACTGGAACACCAACCAGGCAGAATACACCAGCTGATACGAGGCCCCCAATATATAGATAGATAGATAGATAGATAGATAGATAGATATAGATATAGATATAGATATAGATATAGATATAGATATAGATGGATGGATGGAGAGGGAGAGGGAGAGGGAGAGAGAGAGAGAGAGAGAGAGAGAGAGAGAGAGAGAGAGAGCAGGGGACTCTGCTGGGTCTGGGTTCAGTCAGAGAAGATGCACCTAACCCCCAAGAGACTGGAGGCCCTAGAAAATTTAGAGGTCTGGAGGGATGGGGGGTTGGATAGTGGGGACATCCTCATGGAGATAGGGGCCAGGGAGGAGCTATGTGTTGTTAGAACACTCAAAGAATGAACCAGGAGGAAAATAAAATTTGGAGTGTAAAAAAAATTAAATTAAAAAAATAAAGAAATATGATAAAACACTGAAAACTCTAGAAAAATACTTAATAGTATAAATATATCTTTACTATAGTTCTCATTCTTTGGAAAAATATAAAAGTCAGTTAGATAGATAGATAGATAGATAGATAGATAGATAGATAGTTGGATGGATAGAGAACCTTGCCTTTATATGCACAGGTACTATTTAAAATGTAATGCACAAAGTTGGATTTGAGTACTTTTATTGAAAGAAATTTAATATAGACACTAGAAATGGAAGAGAATTTAATTCTGTGGAATGTTTTCTAAAATGATATAAATACGGTCAGAAAATAATCTTTGCATAAAGTGTTGCATTTATATCAGAAATTATCTTCTAATCCATCTGCAGTGGTAAACTGCCATAAGCAAGATAAATATGTACCTACAAGGTCATTGAGATATTCTTTAATCTATTTCATACCTGACATACAATAGCACTATTTTGACAAGTAGATTTATCACTACACAAATTACTGATGGCATTGATTCTGTGAATCCAAGTAAGCTCAGATATGAAAAATATTAGAATGTTCAGACTTATTTAAAACTTGTACATTAATATGAAATAGTATTATTATTTCAAGGAATTGTGAAAATTATGGATTTGTTCTAAAATGTGTCATACACTTTCTAAAGACTATATTTGAAAAGGGGGTAAGAGACAATTATAAAAGCTGGTAACCAAAGATTTGTTTTCAAATGCCAATAATCAGAGATGCCATTTTAAAAAGTATGATATCGATCAGTTACTTTGAAATAAGGTTCCCTTATATCAATAGCAATAACATATGAGTGACAAAGGAAGACACAATCCATGACCCAAGGCTGCCTTCGGAAAGAAATACACAGATTTATTTTTAATTTTGTAGATTCTGTAATACACATAGATATCTGCTCACTGTGAACTGATGGTGAGTCACACACAAATGCTGTTAGAATTCTGCAATGAATAAATTGATCTACTTAGTGGATTGCTGTTGATGTTATCTGTCATGTTTTCTTAGGTCTGTGATCCACATTTTAAGGATTCTGTGGCATCAAGAGTGATGGAACAAATGATGAATACTTGTATCCAGGATGTTGGCTGACAGATGCTTTCATCAATTCACTTTTATTTGACTAAAGGCTTCATTTAGACGCGCTTTAAGAAAACCAAACAAAAATAACTTTTCAATGATGTAAAATTATTTTTAAACAAGTTAGCATTACACAAACTTCATTGCAGCAGAATAGTAGAAGTGCAGCCTGTTTCTATAACACACAATTTGGTAGAAGATATAGTGACGTTTATTAATATCAGGATAAGCAGTGTACACAAGTCTCAGTATATCCAACAGACTACAATACAGTGTGATGAGGTCAGCCTTGGAAAGCTCTGCTGGCCTCCAATCATATACCACTCTGTCTTATAGAAGTCCATGTGAAAATAAAAGCAGTGTGTGCGTGTGTATGTTTGCCTGTGGAGAGACTAGATGTCAAATTTGGGTGACATTCTCAGGCTGCCCTGTCCTTCATTTTTGGAAACAGTATCTCTTCCTGGACATGGAGCTTACTAGAGTGGATAACCTGCAAATCCTAAGAATCCTCCTTGGGCATTGATGCTATAGACAGTTGATATCAAGCACGACTCATTTAGGTGAATGTTGGTAGCCAAATTTAACATTAAAATCCATAGCTATGGAACAAAACCTCAACAGCACCCATCATCTGGGTGTCTCTTCTGCCTCCATGAACTCCATAGCAAGGTTTGTCTGAGTCCAGTATATTTATTTTGAAGAGAGAAAGCTAAGTTAGAATTTGAAGGTGTGTCACCTCCTACCTTGTGAGCCCTTTCCTGAACACTCTGCCCATCTCTTGTGGATCCCACTCATGTTTCCCTTCTAACTTCCCTCTCCCCAGTTGTTACTTTCTTCAGATCCCATCTCCAGCAATCAATTCCTGCTAACCCACAGTCCATTCCTGCCAGGGAAACAGCTAAGCTTTGTGTAGTGCTTGCTTCGTCCTTCTGTTCTTCTGGACTTTACCCTCCAGGTACATTAGGGAAATCCTAAAGCAAGTAAACACTTTCATCAAAGTAGCTGGATATAAAATCAACTGAAAAACATCTATAGTCTTCCTACATACAAATAAAATTATGACTGAGAAGGATATCAGGAGAAGAACACACTTGGCAACAGCATCAAATAATATAAAATAGCTTGGGCTAGATAAAACCAAGTAAATGAAAGGTTTGTTTAGTATAAACTTCAAGTCGTTAAAAAAAGAAATTAAAGAAGGTATCAGAACATAGAAAGATCTCCCATGCTCATGGACTGTAGGATTAATGTAGTAAAAGTGACCATTCTTCCAAAAACAATAAACAGATTCAATGCAGTTCCACCAAAATTTCAATATTATTCTTCACAGATATTGAAATGACAATTCTCAACTTTATATGGAAGAAAGAAACAGCCCAGGTTAGCTAATGCAAATCTGAACACTGAAAGAAAAAAATACTACAGGAGAAATAACCATTACCTATTTCAAGCTGGTCTACAGAGCTAGAATAACAATAACTATAAGCTAGTGACATAAAAACAGAGCAGTCAATCAATGGAGTTAAACTGAAGTCTCAGGCACAGATCCACACACCTCTGGACACCCCATGTTGTGATAAAACCAGCATCTTTAACAAATGTTGCTGGTCAAACCTGATGTCTGCAGGTTGAAGAATGCAAATAGATTCATACTTCTCACACTGCATGAAACTCAATTCCAAAAGAATCAAAGACCTCAACATAAAACCAGATACATGCAATCTATAGAGGAGAAAGAGTGGAAGAGCCTTGAATTTCTTACCACAGAAGATTTACTGAATGAAACACTGATAGCAATGTCACAAAAATCACCAATCAATCAACAAAACCTCAGGAAATGGAAAACCTTATGTATGACAAAAGACACCATCAACAAAAGAGGCTGCCTATAGAATGGGAAGTGGTTTCTTGTCAACTCCATATCAAACAGTGGATTATATCCAAAATATACAAAGAACCCTAGAAACTAGATATCAAAAAAAACCTAAATAATTCTGTTTTAAGATGGGGTACAAATATAAACAGTGAATTTTCTTTTCTTTTTTCATTTATTTATTTGTTTGTTTGTTTGTTTATTTATTTATTTTAAACTCTAGATTTCATTCCCCTTCTGGTCCACCCTTCGGCTGTTCCACATCCCATACCTCCTACCTGGCCCCTGTCTCCACGAGGATGTCCCCACTCCTCCACCACCACCACCACCCCACCATACCTCTAAACTCACTGGGGCCTTCAGTCCCTTGACGGTTACGAACATCTTCTCTGACTGAACCTAGACCCAGCAGTCCTCTGCTGTATATGGGTTTGGGGCCTCATGTCAGTTGGTGTATGCTGCCTTCTTGGTGTTTCTTTGTCTGAAAGATCTCGGGGTCCAGTTTATTTGGGACTGCTAGTGCTCCTATAGGATCACTCTCCTCCTCAGCTTCTCCCAGATTTCCCCTAATTCAACCACAGGGGTGAGCAGCTTCAATACATTAATTGGGTGAAAATACCTGCATCTGACTCTTTTAGCTGCTTGTTGGATCTTTTGGAGGCCAGTCATGATAGGTCCCTTTTTGTGAGCGTCCCATAGCCTCAGTAATAGTGTCAGGTCTTGGGGCCTCTGCTCAAGCTTGATCCTACTTTGGACCTGTTGCTGAATCTTCTTTTCCTCAATTCATCTGACTGAGGGAAGCACTTAATGAAGGGTTTAACAATTTTATCCAATAGAAAATGCAAATCAAATTTACTTGGAGATTCTATCTTACACCTGTCAGAATAGCTAAGATCAATAATACAATTGACAACTCATGCTAGCATGGATGTAGAATAAGGGGAACAGTCCTCTGTTGCTAATGAGAATACAAACTTGTTAAAGCCAAAATGGAAGTCCGTATGTTGGCTTCTCTGAAAGGTATGACTCAATCTACCTCAAAAGCCAGGTATACAACTCTTGAGTATACACCCAAAAGATTCTCCATTCCACCATTAGGGCATGTTCATTGCTGCTACACTGATACTAGTTAGAAACTGGAAAAAAATCCCTGAATGTCCCTCAACAGGAAAATGGATAAAGAGAATGTGGTACTTTTACACAATGGAGAATTAGCCAGCTATTAAAATAATGGCATCATGACATTTACAGACAAATGTATGGAACTAGAAAAAAGTCATTCTGAATGAAGGAACCCAGACCTAGAAAGATAAATATGGTATTTATTTGCTTATATGTAGGTACTATCCGTTAAATAAATAACCAAGCTATGATACATAGACCCAGAGAGGTCAGGTATAGAGAAGGGAATTATGAGGATGGGACAGGAGCACATAGACCTCCCTGGAAGAGAGAAATAGTTCATGCATTTACTGAGTTGGGGGAGTATGAAGATGGGAGGATTAGGTATGGAAAGGAAACGTGAGATAGATGTGAGGGACAGAATGTGGAGAGGGAGAGCTCAGATTGAGGGACATTTGAGGAATATAGGGAAATCTAGTCTAGGAGAAACTTCCTAAAATATATGAATGCTATCCAAATGAGGTTACTTAATAATGGGGCCTGGAGAAGACCTTGCTGCAACTTTTAGACATCTCCTGTCACCAAGTTAAGTTCAAGTATAGGGACTGGATTACATTTAACTGAGTTGTTGGCCTAAATGGTGCCATGGAAATCCCTAATCAAACCAGGCCATTGCCAAGGCAATTGTTTTCTCTCTGTAAAGTGACAGTGCTCTCATTGTTGAGTACAGCTCACGGAATATGAGGAAGTTGAGCTGGTGCCTACATGGAACTTTCACCCCTATGATCTAGTGTCTTTGGTGTAGGAAGTTACTTTGCAGGCTACCAAAACAGAAACATAACATGAATTCTACATTAAATTCTTTTACCTACATTCATATTCTTCTAGGGCAATGGTGGCAAAGAACATGTGGGAGTAGCAAACCAAAGTGTGTTTTGTCTTAAACCCAGTCTATGAGATGGTTGTGTGACCAAGAACCAGAAAGTAGATAACCAGATAACCAAATGACCTAGCGTAACACCAAACATGATTGGGAGGGAGAGAGCAGCAACAACAAATCTCTCTCTCTCTCTCTCTCTCTCTCTCTCTCTCTCTCTCTATCTATATCTACAATAGATAGATAGATAGATAGATAGATAGATAGATAGATAGATAGATAGATAGGATAATGGATAGAAAGACACATTCATAAGTACATACATATATACATACATACATACATACATACATACATACATACACACATACATAGTTAAAATGCTTCCTAATGATATTTTGCTATACTCATAGATCAGTGCCTTATTGAGTCATTAGCAGAGAAGCTTCCTCTGGCTGTAGAAGGGAATAGAAACAGAAAACCATAGCCTGATTATTCAGAGAGAATCTCTATTGAAGGTGTCCATTAAATTTCTCCTCTCTGAGCTCAGAAAACCATGGGAAGAGGAAGCAGCAAGATTGTAAGATCCAGAAGAAGTAGAGGAGAACAGAAGAACAAGGCCTTCTGAATCAACTGGGCAAGGCTCCTAGGAACTCACAGAGACCGAAGCACCAAGCACAGGAAAGACGTAGGTCTATACTATATTTTTATGAGACTCTTGAGTGTGCGAGTAAATGGCTTTCTGATTCTTGTGCCTGCTCTTTAGCTCTTTTCTCTAATGTAGCCTTTGTTCAGTGTCAATGTGATGGATTTTGTTTATCTTATTATACGTTTTTGTTATGTTTTGGTGTCATTGTCACTTAAGTGCACCTTTTTTTTTCTAACGAGAGACGGAAATGGAACAGATCTGCAGGAAAGGGGAAGTGAGGAGGAAGCACGAGTAACAAAGGGCAGAGCAACTACAATTAAGATATATTGAATGGGAAAACAACCTCTTTTCAATAAAGAAACATCAAGTCACAACAATTTGGTCTTCCTTCAGAGAATTTAACTCTTCATGAAATACAGTTCTCTCATCTTATTAACGTTTCCGTATCCAGGGAACCTATTGCTCACACATTCAGAATCCACCCTTTTCAACCACACTGTATTTGCAATGTATAATGGTATTATTCATGAATGGTGCCTAAATTTATTTGCCTTATTTCTTATTGTATAACATTTCAAAATCTTTATTGAAATAAGAGGTTAGTTATCTTGAAAAATACTACAAAGATTCATGGATATATCCATCTGCTCAGTTTCATGTAGTATTGGCATCTATATGTGTGACTCTTAATGTTCCATTCTGAGAAAGACAGGTAATAATCCTAACTTCATGTGCTTTAAATTCTGGTAAAGAAATTTACCAGAATATAAAAACATGTATATAAAACAGAATATAAAACATGTATCTTAAGACATGTATATAAAAACATGTCTTAAGATAGGTGAATGTGTACTTTGGATGATGTTTACATAGCTAAAGATAATCCATCAAGAGCAAAAGGACACCACAGAAAGTTAGGTCCTTTTGGTGTTTAGGTATTTTCTATTTTCACACTATTTTTAAAGTCAGAATCTCTCTGTCTGAGCCCGGAGACTTGAAAATATCTCTGCTCGACTGGCTGCCACCTATGCTTTCCTCATCTGCTTTTCTAGACATCCGCAGTGCAAAGACTGTAAGTGTCCACTGTCATGTCCAGAATTGATGTGGGTATTGGGGATCTGAACTTAGAATGCCATGCTTGGCTGCAAACACATCACAAGCTAAGTCTTCTGTCCAGTTTCTCTAGCTCAAATAGCAATGAGATTTTTGAAGGGAGTGACAGAGTAGCACTGTGTATAGTTATTTTTTTTCCTTCTCTAATCAGACATCTCAGCACTTCTGCCTTGTCATACTGGGTAACCTAAAGCAATTTGACCATAAGAATCATTGTCCATGCATTGAAAAGATAACTCAGTCAGCGAAGTGCTTTCTTGGGAAGCAAGAGGACCTCAGTTCGGTCACCGGAACCAATATGGAAGTGTTGAGTGTGGTGGAGAGTTTGCAATTATAGCACTTATTGGAAGTGAAGACTGGTGGATCTCTGGAGTTTGCTGGACTGCCATCCTACCCTAATATTAGTTACAGGCCATGGAAAAACCCTGTCACAAAAGAAAGTAGACAGTGCTCCTGATTGTGACACCTGAAATTGCCATTGGTATCCCACCTACAAACATTTGAAACCCTGCCCCAACTCAACATAAAAATGCACATGGATGAAGCAAACATAGCTTGGTAATATTCAGTCAGTTAAGTAACGAAACTGGAAATAAAATTTATTTTTAATGGAATGTTTTTATTCATTTCAGTATTATCAGTTAAAATATCCTTACCAAAATGCAAATATATCTCAACAGTAATGTAGCAAAAATAAACTACAGGAAAGTAATTTCCTACTAAATACCTGAGTGTTAAATACTTGAGGAAAATAAATGTGGTGTAATATCTCAAGGCTTTTCTAAGTAAACTCAGCCTGTGTATGAGGATGTCTGTTTCTATCTATACCTGCTTGAGCTTTCCTAAGAAAGGACTCTTCAGACAAAAGCAAATCACCCTTCTTTTCCACATGACATTTAGTTTTTGTCATACTCCATTATTTATTAACCAATATGAAAAAAAGTGTAGTAAGATCTCTCCATGACACTATGAAAATATACTTAATTATTCAAGAGGGGTGACTTCAGAATGCTCAAGACAGAAACATCTAAGAGAAACTGGGTATCTTCAGGGCCTCCATGGTTATTTCACCAAAATTTTTACTCTCATACACACAAATACAATAGCATAAATTTATTCATACACACATCTTTGTCTACACTCATATTATTTCTATGTATCATCATTCTATCTATCTATCTATCTATCTATCATTTATCTATCTATCTACCTGTCTATCTATCTATCTATCTATCTATCTATCTATCTATCTATCTATCTAATCTATCCATCCACCCATCTGTGACATATATTACATACATATATATGTAAAGAAAATTTTATAAATTAACTCTGAAGGAAATCTTGACCAAAATGACTGAGCACATCACAACAATACCAGATCATATCTCATATGATTATGTAAAGTAATAATACAAAAATATCACTGTGATATATGAACATAGCTAACGATAAAAATGTACAGAAAAAATAGGAGGTATGGAAGTCGCAGAATGGGATGAATAATGGAAGATTAAGGTAGTTGAGTGGGAGGATAAATATTGAACTATATTACCTGAACTTCTCAGATTTAAGAGAAAGAAGTCTTTAGAAGACCCATGGAGATAGCCTACAATTAATCACATTCGCTGCTCTTATAGGAGAATAGAGCTCTGTTCTGAGCATTCACATCAGGTAGCTTACAACTTCCTAAATATCACCAGTCCCAGAAATTCTAACACCCATCCTAGCTCTGTGTGTTTGTGTGTGTGTGTGTGTGTTTGTGTAAATGTAAATGTGTCATACAAATGGTACATAAACAATGAAAATGCTACACATATATACATGAATTTATTTAAAACTTAAAATTTAAAAATATATTTTAAAATGGAAGATTATCAATTAGAAATGATTCTTCACCTGTGCTACTGATGAAGTGAGAAATAGAGATTTCAGGTCTTTACAGGATAGATATCTGTAATTCAGTACTCAATGGTTGGAGTCAAAATTACAGTAAATTACAGATGAAGTTAAAATAGTAAGAACTTCTATAAAAATGAGTTGATTTGTGACATCCCAGAAATCTTTATAGTGAGAGGTGTCTTGTATTATTGGGAGAGGAGAAGATAGATGGATGTTGAGGTGAACACCTTGTAAATGACTTAATCATGGATGTCTAGGCAATGATAGCTTCACAAAAATCATAACGGTGCTTTTTGGAGAGTTTTCTACTTGTTGAAGATGTAGAGACCCCTAAAAAACTATTAAGGGAGGTCAGAGAAAGTCTGTGTCCCTTTTCTCAGATTCATCCATGGGCATGTTTTTCATCTGACTGTCTCCACGTTGGCTTTTAATTTACTTTGAATAGCATGCTTATCGGTAAACAATAATTTTTTAAAAAGTTCTCTAAGTTTTTACAAGTAGTTTTCTAACATAATTAACATAATTGTAGAGAAGTTGTGGACTGCCTCTGGAACTATCTCCTTGTAAATGGTGGTTAGTGTTGGGAGCAGGCTTGTGGAGAGGTTCCTACTAGTGCCTTCAAATTTTTCAGTAAACTGATTTATGAATAAATTGAATTATAAGATGCTCCAGTGCTGTTAAAAAACGTTTCCACATAGACAATTAAAATATTACTTTACAGATCTCGTTACAATCTTTTTGTTTATTGTATTGAATGCATAGTGAGAAAAGACAGTTTGTCTTCTATATAGAGCAAATCTTAGAATTTCATGACTCTGATATATAGAAGAGGGAATAAGTCTCAGTCTGTTTGGGAAATGAAAATACAATTTTAAGATTTCCCCCACCCCCAGCCAAAAATACTCGTAGACTATTTCGAAACAGAAGAAGCATAAACGAGGGAGATTATATATGAGTTAGGTTTAAATTTTTTATAATTGAGGACAATGAAGTAGTCTAATAGAAGAAAATCTCTTATTTAAATATTAAACAGAAGACAAAGTTTTAGAACCAAGTTTATAAACTGAAGATCCAGCAAAAGCTTGCAAACACTGGTAGTAAATAGATACTCCTTGACAGTTCTCAGTAGATACCTCCTCTTAGGACATATTATAGTCAAATATTACATGCAATTTCCCTGGCTTGGGTTTTCTTGTTTACATTAACTACTGGGAGTCTTTAGTGTTTAAATGCTACAAGGAGACCAGAGTCTTGCTGACTACGCTAACATAATGTATGCACAGCAACTTTTTTCAGAAGCATAATAGTTTTAGCAAAGGTGCCTTGGGCATATTATCAAGATGCTATTAGAAGGCATGCTGTGTTCATGGTTATTGATTTTCATATGTATCTAGCCAGGGATGAACACTCATATGTATTTGCTTATTTGCATTATATCACAAATATCGTTGAAGTGCACACAGAACCAAACTAACCAATGTGCGAGAGGGTGACTCCCTTCCCCCTAAATCTTCTTGTATCTAAGGAAAGTGAGTAAAAATAACTAGATTAAATATTAAGTATTTTTAAATGTATCAGTATCTTCAGAGTTGTCTCTATAAAAGCATTGTAAACTCACTCCAGTAATAATGTAGTACAATGTAATTTTTGGAAATAATTTTAAAAATGCTTATCATTCTATGATGAAGAAAATTAATTAATCAACCAAAACTCTATATTTATTTTTCTATTGTATGTGCTTAGAGTTGGTGGCTATCTCTCCATATGAGTTTTATTTAACCTATGATCATATAAAACATAAAATATAACTGACATCATCCAATGTGTCAAAATTAGGCACTGATAAAATATATCGAAGGCTAAAAAATCAAGGTTTAGATTCAGCATCCATATTTGCTTGAAAGAGCAACACAATGAGAAAGAATATGTATCAATTAGCTCCTATGAATCATTGATATCAATTATATATAAGAGGAAAGTTTGCTGGACTAATGTAACTTTTACAAGGCATAACTCATTTACATATTTCCATAACCAGTGAAATCCTCTTTGAAAACCTTCAGGTGTTCTCCTCCTGATGCTAGAGATATACAGCAAAGAAAGTTAAATTACAAAAACAAACAAACAAAGGAAGAAAGAACAAAACAATTTTTAAAAAAAAAGCAAGAGAGGAAGAACCTAACCTTGCAGAGACTTGAAGTGCCAAAGTTGGGGGGTACCCAGGTGGACATCCACCCACAAAGAGGAAAAAGGGAGGGTAGATGGGCAAAGGAGTGTGTGGGGGATGAGGGACAGTGAGATGCATGTAAAGTGAATAAGTACGAAAACTGAATTTAAAAATTATAAAAATAATTTAGAATTGACCAAAACATTTAAATAAAATAGTTATGCATGTTACAATAACTTTTCAGCCTAAAAGCACACTGACTACAGTTAAATATGTACATAAAAAGATATTACATATTATAAATTTTTGAGCATCTTTTATAAGTATGAAATCAATTCATTGTGTGATTTTTTTAAACAATATTATTTCCTTTTCATCCTATATTATTTTCTTGCCTATCGGATTTGCTAAAGTGGCATATATGTTGTTTTGGCCTTTGGTGGCAATCAAAGAAAAAGATAAAAATGAAGGGGATCAGGCTTTTATCTGTGTAGTCTATCAATGCTTAAGATATGAGTTAGACTATAAGTACTTTTACCATAGCAAAGAAGAAACTACTTTGTAACAACTATAAAACATAAGGTAACTAGTAGATTATGTAGACTAACTTATTTTATTGTGATTGAGTTTAGTCAGCCATCAGGCTGAGCTTAGTGAATTAGTAAAACTTAATGAAATAAATACCTGACAACACATTAAAGGATCAGCATAATTCACTTACAGAAAGCATGAGAAAATGAGGACTCATAGAAATCACTTACAAAGATTTCTGGACATATTAAAGTACATTCTAGGTTTGGGTAAGGAAAAATAACAGTAATTAAAATGATGATGATAGTGATGGTGGTGGTGGTGGTTATAATGGTGATGATGATAATGATGATGATGATGATGATGATGATGATAAAGCTAGTAGCATATAAATAAATGTCCTTACAGGAAAGGAGAGAAGTTGTGCCATCATAGAGACTTCTAAAATGATTTTCTTTTGTCTGAGTGTGTTTTGTTGTTTTTGTTATTTGGTTGATTAGTCAGTTATTATTTAACAATAAGGGACACACATATATTTTACAGAAGCATTATATACATATAAAACTACCTAGATTTTCATGTTTGCTATGTAATTTTATTTACCATGACAGGTAAGAAGAAGAAATCCAGAGAAAAACTATTTTGGCCTTTGTTTTCTCTGCTTTGTTGTGTCTGAAATATTAATTTGATGCCCAGAATTTCACTAGTTGTATTTAACATAAGAACCTAGGTATATGTTAAGGCTAATTGAATAGCAGACTAGTCCCAGCAACATGGATAATCCACTGTATAAGGTTCAGAAAGCTTAATATTGTGTTTTAATTAGATGTGTCAAAGAATGCCCTGTGTCATTTAGCTCAGTGGTTTCTTTTAGAACTCAGTGGGTTTAATTTATATATATATATATATATATATATATATATATATATATATATATATATTTGTGCATACATATACATACACACATATTGAAGTCAAACATTTTACACTTATGTATGTAACAATAATAACCAAAGAAAAAGAGACTATTTGTGCATGGGGAATATGGGATGGGTTGGAGGGAGGATTACAGTGGAGGGAGTAGAGGCAAGAAAGAAAAGGTGGGAAGTGATATTATTATTATTATTATTATTATTACTATTATTATTACATCTCACTCATTCCCCACCTCCCTTTTACTCCCTCCCACAATCCTTTCCCCCATCCCCTTCCTTGTCTCCTCTGAGAAGTTAGGTTTCTCCTGCATATCTCCCACCCCCCACTGGCACTTAAAGTCTCTGCATGGCTAGGTACTACCTCTGCCAGTGAGACAAGGCAAGGCAGCCCAACTAGAGGAATATATTCCACATACAGGCAACAGCTTTTGGGATAGCCCCTGCTCCAGTTGTACGGAATCTACATGAAGGCAAAGGTGTACATCTGATATATATGTGTGGATAGGCCTAGGTCCAGCCTGTGTATGTTCTTTTATTGGTGGTGCAGTCTCTGAGATAACCTAGCATCCAGGTTAGTTGACTCTATTGTTCTTCCTGTGGGGTTCTTATTTCCTTAGAGGCCTCAATCCTTCCTCCATAGGAGTCCTCAACCTCCATCTGTTGTTTGATTGTGGGTTTCTGCATCTGTTTCTATCAGCTGCTGGGTGGAGTCTTCTCAGAGGAGAAGTCATGCTAGACTCATGCCTGCAAGCATATTGTTAACAGTATCAGGGATTGCTGCTTGTCCATTGGATGGATCTTATGATGGACGGGTTATTGGTAGGCTGTTTCCTCAGTCTGCTCCATCAACTTTCCCTACATTTCTTGTAGACAGGATAAATCTATTTCTTATGCTGTGAGGGACAAAAATCTTCCTTCAAGATCTATGTTGGTATCCATGAATAACATAAAAATAACATTAATTTTAGTGATGAATGGTAATTAGTGGTGAATTATAATTATTCACTGCTCATAGATATTATTATTGTTATTCAGGAAAAGCAGATAATTCCATGAAAACCCCATGTTTTCAAGGGTTGCCACTATCAGAGAAATCACATTCTCAAAAAGCATTTCCAAATATGTGGGTCCAGAGTTGACTCAATCGGATACTAAAATTCCTTTGTTGTTTTGAAATTATAATACTAATTCATTTTCATAGTCATGAATGTGGATATTCATGAGGAGAGAGAATTTGTGGAGGGATGACTCGGACTTTTTAATATGGAAAATATTTTAGAAATATTTTATTTGAAAGTAATGGATATTCAATTTAAAACATCAACTTGGACATTTCCAGACATCTTCAATTATGTAAGCTCTACAAACTCAAACCCTTCTGATCAGAAATATACAGAGACATCAGCAAGAACCTCTCATATGCTTAATTGTGCTCCACTGGCCTGAGATCTGGACTACATTTTTCCTGATATATTCTTCTTCATCAATTTTGATTTTTCTCTTTCTGTTATTTCTGAGTCACTGATTCAGATTACAGAGGTCTGAACTTCCAACACAAAGGTTTTCCAAATGAATTGCTAAAATTATTGAAAATCTGTGTGAAAATTTGTTGAGATTTGGTACAAGTTACCTATTCAAAGGGACTCAGTGGGTGTTGCAGAAATATTAAGGGAAACAGAACACATGGTTTAAAGTCCAAAAACCAAAACCAAAACCAAAACCAAAAAAAAAAAAAAAAAAAAAAGCCCAGACAATTTGACATGTCTGGACAACTACAATGTTTATGTGAGTGAAAAAGAGGCATGCTTTTTAAAGCTCTCTCAAGAGAATATTACATTGATCAAACAATCCTTTTATGCTTCTCAACTAATTTTTAAAAAGGCAATTCAATGCCATTTTCAGTAGTCAAGTTTAAAAATAACTTGTTTAAATTAAAGCAAATATTAAGTTCCTTATTTTCTTTATTGAATTTATTGTTGCTAACAAATTAACCGGCAGTCATATATTTATTCACGTTAAAATATAAACTCAAGAAAGACACATTTTACTTATTTTACATGAGTACCTCTTGCAAGGACACAATGGGAAACTCCTATCGAGTTATAAAAACCCATTCTGTGTGTATCTTTGTGTTTGTGTGTGTGTGTTAGTGTATGTATATGTAATGTGTAATCAGATACTGTTAAAAAAATTTAAATTCGAATTGTGATCTTTAAAACTATTTTATTTTGCAATGATACTGCTTTTCTTGGTAACTTATTGTTTTTAAATAGAAACTTCAACTCTCCTCATGGACTTTAGTTACCTTTATAAAAATAAATACATCGATCCATACCTTAATGGCTAATATAATCATTTAGAACCCAATCAGAATGGCTACATTGAAATCCCTGTTGGTAATATAGCCTAGCCAGAACCCTTTGCCTTCTCTCAGGCTGAACAACTCATAACAGCATGCTTATGTGTAAATGGAAACAAAAAGAAAACAAAAAGACCAAGAGAAAGGGAACAGGACTCGACCTAGAATTATTCCGAGAATAAATAATTAAGCCATTTAGACTCTAGAGGTAAGTGATCACTGAGCCCTGGTTGTCTAAGACCCGATATGACCATTTGAAAAGGGAGAGTGGAAACGTAACAAACAATAAAAGGGGTCAATGCTTGAACAGAGGATGAAGAATCATATCAAAGAAGAGGCCGTGTTCTGATATATCTTCATACTTAATAATTTCACCCATTAATAATAGTAACCAAAATTATTGCCAACATATTTACACTACCAATAGTTGCTGAGAGAATAAGGGTACAAGATAGGGATCTTGAAAAATCTCAGTAACATTGGAGAAAAAAGGGTGGTTTCATTCAAAGGTGAAAAATTATATGCAACTCTCTATAATTTTCCTGACTAAGTATGTAACTAAAATGGATATGTGAAATATTCCCTATGATTTATGACTTGAGGGTCTAGGAAAGATAAAAGGTAGAATTGAAAATAGATATCAATTTTAAAAATCTCTCCGGAATTTATTTTCCAATCACCGATACAGCATGGTATGCTGATGATTATCCAGTTGGGCAACTTACTAGTTTATGCTACATAGAAATTTTCTCTCTCTCTCTCTCTCTCTCTCTCTCTCTCTCTCTCTCTCTCTCTCTCTCTCTCTGTCTGTGTGTGTGTGTTTGTGTGTATGTGTGTGTGTCCTCTATAAATACAAACTCAAATACTGATATTGCATAATGTCAGTTTGAATGTGACATTATCAATTTACAGATCTCAGCAAGCAATCCATAAGGAAGAAAGTAGGGAAACTTTTCCAAAATATAATTTCGCTAATATGTCACTTTATGTGTGTAAAATTAAATAAAGAAATAAAGAAATAGATAAATCTAAAGAAAAAGGGGTTTCTACTGACATACACCTGAACAAATGATGATGGGAGTTTTGGAAATGGGTTGTCCAAAATCTCCATGTGGTTTGTCTCACACACTTTTTTGCATTTAAGCCATGTTTTGTTCAGTAGGTCTAATGATGATGTTGCATCCATGTCATCTCCTGTACAGTGGATCATCTCCATCACTTTTTCCCCATGTCTACATCATAAAGAATAGACTTAAAGAGTATAAAAGAATGCAATAATTACAACTTAATCAGAAGAATTAGAGAAAAATGTTCCTCTAGTTCTGGCGTGTGACAGACCTACAGCATATAGGAAGACATTCATCAGGTATCAATCAACAAACAAAAATAAAATACCACCATTACACATCTTTGTCCTACATCAAACAGCCCCTCACTGGCATAAGTCAATATATATAAAGGGATGACCTCAAGAAAGTGGGACAGTCACTACTAAAAGGTTAAAGGAAACCGACAAATCATAAAATATACACAGCTCCTTCATTGTCTCCATTGTTGAAGAAATTTTATGTTATTAATCTGATTGGCTTAGCAGAAATATGGATAGTGTAGATTTTAAACTAAAAACAGGGTGAATAAGATGGAGAAAATATTGAGAGAGTACAGCTTTAGAATTTTGTTGAAATATGGAGAGAATGATTTGATGGCACTACAGACAAAAAGGATTGAATTCTCCAGTTCCCTCTCCCTTAGACTGCACTGTGGAAAGTTGATTTATCTGTTCAAGTAGTAAATGTAAACAGAAACCCTAGGAATTCCTTCAGGGAGATACACACACACACACACACACACACACACACACACGCACACGCACACGCACAGGCACACACATAAATAAATAAATAAATAAATAAATAAATAAATAAATAAATGGAAATCATTCTTATTTTTTTCTTCTAACTAGTTTCTAGGTGGCAGTATGTTTTAAAAATGGGGAAACTTACTTGGTCAGTCTAGTCTAACTGGAGAACAGATGATAATCTTTGTGTATCAGCAGGGTATAAAACCATTGCAGTATTTTAGTGCCTCCAAGTGGGAAACTATAATAGTGAAGAAAGCCTACAGCACAAAAGGGGATAAATAAGGATGCTAAAGTGTTTGGATGAGCTCTAGGTGTACAAATGAGAATAAGAGCCATCTGTTCCCCAACCCTGAAGTAATCTGAGCACAGCTTCTGAGGCTAGGACTCAGGTATCAAACACTCCTGCTAAAAGAGAAAAGAAAATCTATAAATAAGTTATTCATTTTGGTCGCCATAATAGGCTAATATAACCTGTTAATGACAATATTGCCTAAATTCATGCACAATAAAATCTATGACCATGAGCTAGGACCTAAATCTGCCAGAGAAGTCACATTCTCCCCTCGATTTCTATATGACAGTTATTCTTATTTCTCCAGATAACGTCTGTAACAAAATGTTATTGATAACTTCCATATACTTGGCCTTTGTTGTATAAGAAGACTGTTTTACTATTACAAAAATTAACTTAAATGATGGTGACAATCGCCATGGTTTCTAATGTATATACACCTAATACAAAAAAGGAAAGACTCTTCAGAGTGTTTGTATCTTGCTATTCCACTGTTTGAAGAACTAAATGGGCCTCTGTTAAGTAGGCTCATAAAGTCTTAGAAACCCCATGGAAGCAAACATTGATCATTCTTAAACAGAATAACAGAAAAGATACAGTTGATATAAACATTCTCAGTACTGGAAAAACAGTATATTTCTAGTCATGCTTTAATAATGGACATATATAACTCCAAATAGGAGAGAGAGGGAAAGAGATGGAGAAAGATTCCTAAATATATAAATACAACATTCTGAGTATGAATAATCTCTAATACACACAATTTATTCCTATAACCAAAATTTAACTGTGTTCCACATTCTTAATTAAAGAGGCCTATCAAGGAAGGAGATGGGGTCTATTACAGAACACCATAATGGATCAATATGAACTTAGGGGATTTTACAACATTTTCTGGCATTTGGGAGCTCCAGACACCTATGTGGTACAAGGACAGACACTGTGGTGATTTAAATATGTCTGACCTAGGAAGTGGCACTATTAAGAGGTATGGTATGTGTGGAACTGGCTTGGCCTTGTTGTAGGGAGTATGTCACTGTGGACATGGGCTTTAAGATCTTTGTCCTAGCTACTTAGAATCTAGTTTTCTCCTAGCGACCTTCAGATGAAGATGTAGAACTCTCAACTCCTCCTGCACCATGTCTGAACTGTTCAATGATCCAGCCTTGATGATTATGGATTATGGACTATATCTCTGAACCTGTAAGACAGCCTCAATTAAGTTTTGTTTTTATAAGAGTTGCTTTGGTGATAGTGTCTGTTCACAGCATTAAAACCCTAAGTAAGACAAGCATTCACACATGCATATAAACTTTTAGTTAAAATAAAATGATATGGGGCTTGATAGATGACTCAGTGGTTAATAGAACTGATTTATCTTCCAAAGGACCCTGATTCAAATCCTAGCACCCAATATCTCACACAAATATATCTACAGAAAAAAAAAAACCCAAAAAACACAAAATAAAAATAAATAAATTTAAACATTATAAAAATAAAAGTAGAGATTAAATAGATAAACACAGGATTTTACTCAGTATACCAAGAAAAGATAAGCCAAATGAAACAAAATTTAAAATTGGAAGAAAAAATCAGGTTTGAGGAGAAAGAATAAGTAACACATATAAATTCTTAATCAAATAATGTACTTTTGAAAAAATAAATCAAATTGGAAATCCTTTAGCTAGACCAACCAAGGAAAGATGAGGATATATAAACTCAGAAATTAAAATAGAGCCATTAGGATGTGGTGCAGAAGATAGGACCATTGGAGATTTTTACAAACACTTATAGTTCAACATCTATAACTACTGAGCAGAAGCAGTTAATTTGGTAACTGACGTGACTCAGCCCAGTTTCACCTGAGCAGAGCAATGGTAAGCAACAATCAAATCAGCAAAAAAGTCTCCCAGCAAAGACAAGCCAGGGGATCAATGGGTTTAATATAGATTATGAAATAAATAACAAAGAACTGTTTTGGAATTCTTAAAATGAAAAGTCTGGAACTTTTCTAGACTTTTCAATCATGAGGCCATTGATACCACAGAATCAAAATGACATAAACACCCAAGTACAAAACCAAACCAAATCAAACCAAACCAACCAACCAACCAAACAAACAAAAAACATGGACATGATTACAGAGAGTGAAATGTGAGATTTATTTAAGAGATTAAGGATAGTTTCCGGTATAAACAAAAACAATACATTACATCAACAGAAAGTATTCTAAGCTGTGGGGTGAACACTTCAAGATGCAGGGTGGCAAAAACATTTAAATTCTTTATACATTCAGAAGCCTTCATAAGTTAGGCAGAGAAAGGAAATACTCATACAATAAAGAATTCAATGGCAAACCTTAGTGAATGTGTTTAATGTCAAATTGTTGAGATGGTATGCCCCATATTTCTGATATATGAAGAATAATAAGCATACCCATGTTCAGCATTGAATTTTGCATTATCCTGGAAGCCTTGGCCAGAACAGTTAAGAAAAAGTACATCTCAACGGGAGAAGAGAAAGTCAAATTATCCTTGTAAACAGATCATATAGTAACATTTTACCCAGAGAAAATCCTAAATACTACATCAATAGAATATTAAAAGTAGTAAATTCAGCAACATAACATGATCCAAAATAACATTTTAAAAAGTAGAAACATTTTATACACCAATAATAAACCTTGTAAAAAGAAACAGAAAATGCAATCCCACCAACAAGAGATATGAAGTAACTATGGGTAATTTCATTCAATTAAATGAATGATTCTATAATAAAAATTATCAACACTAATAAAAGAAATTGAAAAATCATGAACAGTGTAAAAACATATATTGATGGAGTAAAATAATATTGTTAAAACATAAATACCTCCCTCCAAATTTACAGTTTCAATACAATCGTCATTGCAACTGTATGATACACATTAAAGAGGAAAATCTAAAATTCACAAAGGAGCAGAAAAGGCAATTGTCAAAGGAGAAATTATGCAAAAGGAAAAATAAAAAAATAAATAAAAATAAAACTTGATTATTTAAAATACTTTGCCTCAAGACACATTACAGACCCATACAAGCAACACAGCTAAGTATTGGGATAAAAGCCAACATGTCAATCAATAAAGAATTAGATTTCAAGAACAAATGTACAACTATTCAGCTTTCTGTTTTTATAATATTCCCAAGTATATGCATCAGTGAAAGTATAGATATTTCTATGAATACTGCAGAGAAAATGTGATACTCACATGCAGAGTAATTAAAGTTGATATGTATATTTCAGAGCATAAACCAAGCCCAGGTTTATATATCTACTGGAGTAAAGCATGGTGGTTATCCTTCAAATTTTAAATCAAAATAGTTACATTTTTAGATAAAATGCAAATGTGTAATGAATGCAGAAAATAGAGAAATGATAATTTAATCAACTAAGACTCTTTCTCATTGAAGATAAAAATAAACAATGGGGTAAAGGGGGAACCTTCAGACATGGACAGTAGGTTTATGAAGTAATCATCTGACAAAACAATAGTATAAGTATAAAACAGATCTTAGCAGATCAACAACAAAGGAACTCAAAGTCACTGCTTATAACATGGGCAAAGGATCTCAACAGGCATTTCTCAAAAAACATTATGAAAATGCTCAACACTGTTAGTCAACAGGAAAACAGAGTCAACTCATGAGCTAATACTGTATCACAGAATGGCTCCTACCAACGAGACCACATGCAAATCTCAAATGTTAGAGAGGATGCTGTAGAAGGGGAAGTCTTATTCTTTGAGGGTAGAAGTGACAATAATATAGTAATTATGAAAAACTCATGGAAGCTGCTTAAAGACTGAAGCTATAACTCTTTTCTAGTTGGCCAGTTCTACTACTCAGTAGATATCTGAAGAAAACGAAATAAATATACCAGTGTTCACTGAACTACAAACACTCTGCTCTTGATTACACGAGTTCTGTGCATATTATTTCAGAAAGATATATGCAAAAATAAAAGATCTTAATTGTCAGCTCCTAAATAAACTCATGAAAAGACTCTTTGAGTACCAGTGGTTTCTCCCAGCACATCTCAGCACACCCCCTACCTCAAATATCTCCTCCTAAGCAGCTGGGCTCTACTTCCCTTCTTTCAGCTACTCTTCCCTACATAACTCTGTGATATGGCGTTAGAATCCTCCTTCTGGTGTAATTCCTATTTGTGTTCCTTGGCCTCAGGGCTACTTTGTTCTCAATGTCTCAGATCCATCTTGGAGCTTATCAGAATCTTTCTTTTGGTGGAGTTTCTTTTGGTACCTTTCTTCTTTCCCCCTTGGACTTGGAGATTTTAATAAATCCTGGATATCTTACTACATACATTGTAACTTCAGGAAAACTTAGTGGTCGAAGATGGAACACTGTATTTCCAAGTGCAGACTGCTCTGCAGAAGAAAACAATCCCAAAGTTTCTATGGCTAAGGTTTTTCAACTTTCTACTCTTGAAAATCTTCTATCTCTACAATTGCTCTGAACTCTGCTTTCAAGAAATCTAAGAACGGTGTATAAATACTCTCAGGATTTGTAAATTCATTGGGTGTGGTCATAGAATCTGTAAAATCTGTAACACAGTTATCTTAAAACTTGTAACAAATGTTGAATAATTAAAAATTAATAATCTTAATTTGCTATATCTATCTATCTATCTATCTATCTATCTATCTATCTATCTATAATTTATGTACATAATGGGTTTCAGAGTTTAAATATAGATCTTGTTTAAAAATAGACTAGAAAATATAGTTTTTTCAATAGCAACCATGTGACTTGCCTTCACCTTGTCTGATGACCTCTCTAGGATCAAAGCAATCATGTGGTTAGCAGCCATTTTACTAAGGTAAAAAGAGTACATGCCATGTGACTTCACCACCATCTTGATTAAGATGATTACATGGTATAAAACAATTAAGGCAACACCTATATTTTTTTTACTTATACTGAGCTCTCTGATCATCATTACATATATATACATACATACATTACACACACACACACACACACACACACACCACACACACACACACACACACACACACACACACACATATATATATATATATATATATATATATATATATATATATATATATACCTTTAAGACTAAAAAGGTAGCAGGAGGTTTTTAAAGACATTTTGTATTAGCATGGATTCTTATATGATAAATTCTTAAGTTTATAAAGGTCTAGTCAGATTAATGGAATCTCACTTAAAGATGTATGTCTAAGTACTTGTCTGCCAACTCTACAACATCAGGCCTTGAACAAGAAAGCTTTAGATAAGAAACAACATATGTTGGATAAAGGATGCTCCAGGCTACCACAAGGAAAATTGATCAGCCATTATCACTGCAGCTTTATTGATAATAGCCAGACACTGGAAACAACCTATATGTTCTTCAACAAAAGAATAGATAAAGAAAATGTGGTACATTTACACAATGGAGTACTATTTATCTGTTTAAAAATAACATCACAAGTCTCACATGCAAATGGATGGAATCAGTTAAGTACTATTCTGAGTAAGGTACCAGAGACCCAGAAAAACAAACCTGGTATGTATTCATTTATAAGTGACTATCAGATTTTAAGTAAATGATAACTAAGCTACAATCTGAAGACTCAGAGAAGTTAGATAAATAGGAGGGGTTTTGGGAGATATAAAAATCTCCCAGGGAAAGGGATATAGAAACTATTTTACACATGAGCTAGGGGTGGTTAGGGAAAGAAGTAGGAGAAACAGATGTGAAGAGGAGATGACATGGAGGAGTAAGTGCCAGGAGAGACGACTGTAATTGGGAGAAGGTATTTGGGCATTGATGTGGAAATCTGGTGCAATGGAAACTTCTTGGACTGTAGATAGGTGAACTTAATGAGGAATCCTAGTCATGGAGGATACAGTCTCAACTGGAAATCTCATGTACCCGGGTGAGGCTTCCACTGGCAGGTTGGGGTTACCTGCAATTAAGTTGTTACCCAAGGAGGACTCATGTAAATCCCCCAGACAACCCATGATGATGCTACGGCAAAAGGTTTTTCTTTAGAAACTGGCAGTGAAGTCCCATTGCCAAAGATGATATGCACACAACCCATTGGACATAGAGAAGTCAAGATGGCATCTACATTAAACTTTCACTCGTATGTTATAAGCCTCTTTGATGCAGAAAGCTACACTTCAAGCAACCAAAACAAAAATGTGGAAACCAACCAAGCCAAAAAACCTTTGACCACATTTAAAGACAACGCTAAGGCAATGGGGGTACAAACTTCTGGGAGTAAGGACCAAAATCTGATTTGACTTAAGGCCTACTCCTTGCGAAGGAACCCATACCCTATAGTGCTTGTGCATCCAAGAACCACAGAGTAGACATCACAAAGAACTAGGGTAAAAGCAAATACCAGTGGGAAAAAAAAACAAAAATAAAAAATAAGATGATTGCTAATGATATTCTGCTAGACTCATAAATCCCTGGCTTACCTAATCATCATCAGAGATGATGATCTATACAAAGAGAGATTCTAGCTTGGAGCTCTCCATCAAATCAGTTTGCTCAGATCTTGATGTATTGAATTATTACACAGAGAACAGTACCCCCTAATTCAACTAAGCAAAGTGCTTACAGAGCTCACAATGACTGAAGCAGCAGGCACAGGGACTACTTGGTTCTACACCAGGTCCTCTGCATATATGTTATAGCCATTAGAATTGTATTTTCATGGGATTCCTGACTATGAAAACAAACATATATTTGACTCTTTTGCCTACCTTTGGGAATTTTTTCCCTCCTTCTATGTTGCTATGTTCAAATTTTCCATGATAGTTTTTGCTCCATTTTATTAAATTTTAGTTTGTCATTTGGGTGTTATTTCTTAGAAGCTTGGCTTTGATTTTTTTTTTTTTTTTTTGCGAAGACAGAAATGGAGTAGATCTGGAGGGGATGGATAGGGACAAGAAGAACAACTAGAAGGAGTGGAGAGGGGAAGCTATAACCAGAATATATTGTACTAGAAAATAATCTATTTTCAATAAGATAGATATGATATGATATTGAAAATGCTTTAAATCTTTAAAGTTTGGGAAAAGATTAGCTTATATTTCTCAAAACTATTTGTGAACCAAGGATATAACCACACATAAAATATATATATATATTTATATATAATAACTCCTTATGTTATATAAATACATAAAATATATGATATGATATATAATTCATATAAATATGTAATATAGACATATTAATACACAAAATTACTTACTTTAAAATATTAAAACAATTAATATCTGATTACTGTTTTTTACTACAATTCCCAGTATTTATACTGCAAGAAATAACCTTAAATATTCAATAGCAGCATTTGTATACTATTTGTATATCCAAATGACAATGGTTAGTTTTTACATTGTTTTTGTTTGCTATAATCTCAGGAATCGCAAGATAGTCTGGGACTCTGGATGATCTTGAAAATACGATTTTTCTTCTTCCACACCCCCAATATTTATAATTAGAAACATGAGACATCATTCTTTTCTTTCATATGCATATATGTCAAAATGTATAATCAATGACTCTGTCTTGAGGACTACAACTTCTTGTTCTTTAATTAACCACTATGCTTCAAATGAATATTAATAAAACTATGTATAAATATTTTTTCTGCCTCTGTTTGTTTTGTTTCTGTTTCTATCCATCCCCTTACAGAAACTACTTTCATATAAACAGTCTTTCCTCTGTCCTTGGGCATTTTCAATACAAGTTGGAATCTTAAAAAGACACACAGTAAGAATGAGCACCACTCTCCTCTGTAGTGCTTTGACATTTATATGGTACTAATATAATCATAAAAAATAACAAAGCCATTATTGAATCATTACCGGTTTATTCACTTCATGTTTATTGGTTTAAATTTGGGCCATGTGCATGTTAAGTGCTTGGCTAGACTTTGGTGTACAACATTTTATTCCCAGAAGTAAAACTGAAGCACCTAGAGTAGCCATGGTAATTACTGACTATGTTTTAAAAAAAAAAGTATGCATGCAAGCACACGTTCCCCTGATTCTCGTGCTGCATGATAACCTTGTTTCTTTTTCTTTAAAATTTCCCACATAAACTAGAAATTGTTTCATTGGAGAAAAATAGAGAGTAGCACACAGAGGTACTGGTAAGCACAGCAAAGGGTATTTTTGCCCTTATTTATTATTAATCATAAAGATAAAAATAAGAGAATCTATTGACCAACAGACCTGTAGCTACCATTATTTATGGTAAGAGGTTTATATGATAGCACATTCTTATTATGGTATTTTTTTTCCTACAGAGCCAGCAACTAATGACCAGTATAACAGAAAACTTACCCAAGGTCACAGAGCAAGTATGAAGCTGAATTTGCTTTCAACTGCTAAGTCTATTGACTTGCTTTGCATTTAAATAAAAAATTACATTATAATATTTAACCAGTAAATTTTCTTCTTTAGTCCTTTATTCTTACTTCTCATTCTCTTTTTCCTTTTCTTTTTTTCTCCCTCTTTTCTAAAACATGCTGAGTGTCAATAGGATCAAATATAGTGCTTACACGGTGAACAGATAAAGGTTCTGTAAACTGGGTTTTCTGTCATGTGTGCTGTCAAGAGAAGTTCACATGACTTGAGGAAAAATGGAAATCACAGAATGGAAACGAGTTCTCTCAGGATATGGGCCTAGATGTAAGCTGCAGAGCAAGCTTCCTCTGTCATTTCTCCCATTCTTGCTTCTCATGTTCCATTCTCATCTTGAGTAATGCATGAAACTCGAGTTTCCCATTCTCAGGGTTGATCATTGGAACCATAACTCCTCCTACTCCCAAAGCAAGGGCAAAAAACCCCTAAAACTATTACCTTTCATTATTCTCTACATTCCCATGTAAAAAGCAATGATAAGGAAATTTTGATCTAGATTATTCATGCCCATATATGTCATAAAACACCCATGCAAAATGAGTACTGCACCATCTAGGAGGAATGAAGCTATATAGAAATACACAAAAATTGGTGAATCTTTGACACATTATTTTGTAAGCAGCCACGTACATAGCCTTCAGTGGTAAGACCCCTTAACTCTGATTACTTTATTGGCTGCCCTAGGAGTTTACCCAAACCATGTTATACAGAGCAAATTTTGTAGAAATTCTTAGCCTTAGCCTTCCATACTGCTTACCCTTGTACCTTACCCAAGTATCCATATAAGCCTTTGTAATAATGCTGTGACACCCCAAAAGCCAATGGATTGGAATGACCCACTCTCTCCATTAGTGAGTCAAAGTCAACTGTTAAAAAAAAATGAGCTTTGAGCCCTCGCTACAGAGCTTTTATAGCCCCGATCAGTAACCAGTAAAGTTAAGGAGAAGATATGGCCTTGATGGAATCGATATGCCCTTGGAGGAGGAAAGTATCTGAGCATAGGGTTTGAAGTTTCAGGAGTATGTAAGACTTTCTCTCTCTCTCTCTCTCTCTCTCTCTCTCTCTCTCTCTCTCTCTCTCTCTGTCTCTGTCTTTCTCTGTGTGTGTCTTTGTGTCTATGTGTGTGTGTGTGTGTGTGTGTGTGTGTGTGTGTGTGCTGTTTGATAACCCTAGAATGTAACTCTAAAATTGTAAACCATCTCCCAGTTAAAGGCTTCTTTTTCTAAAGCATTGCTTTAGTCATAGTGTCTTTTCATAGTAATAGTATGGTATCTAAATACACTCAGTAGTGGTGGCTGTAAACTCATATAAAAAGAAACTACTAGACAACTCCATATTTACAGATTTTGTCTGATAAATGCAAGCAATATAAGAAACTAAGATGATGAGTTCCTTTCAAAGATCATCAGTCTTAAAATAATGCTTCCCAACAACTTAGATGAATCTGAAAACACAGAATTGCAATGAACAGTTATAAATGTGTTAAAAGATCTCAGAAGTTCAAAGATACAAATAAACACCTCACTGAACCCAAAGAAGACAGGATAAATTCCTTAACACACTTCAAGAAAACACAAACAACTAAGTGAAATAATAAAGACAATTCAAGATATAAAAAATGAATTCACTAGAGAAATAGAAGTATAAACTCAAACTGCAATAAGCTAGAATTGGAAAATTTTAAACAAGTCATGAAATAGGACTCAGTGCAAAGCACCACCAAGAGAATCATGTATAAGATGTAATGTAAGGACTAAAATAAAACAGAGAGAAATTTTCGATGGTTGTTAGGTAGATGGTTCAATCAAATAAATATCAAATTTATAAACTCAGAGAGCAGAATATTCAGGACTTTTGGATCATCATGACAACTCCAGATCTACTAATGATACATGTAGAAAGGGAACATTCCAGTCTAACAATACTACATATCTTTAGTAGATCCACAATAGAAAGTATTCTAAAACTAAGGAAGGGACTTCCCATACAGGTATAAAATTCGCACAATGACAAATTATGTGGACAGAACCAGAAAAAAAAAACATCTTATACCATATTAGAGTTTAAACACTATATACACAGAACAAAGAAAAGGTATTGAAAGCTCCATCATGAGATAAGTAACATATCACTTATATAGGCAAACACAGACGATTAACAGACAACACTTCAGTGATAGCTTTAAAGCCAAAGAAGCTTTGAGTGGTGTACTTCAAGTCCTAAAACACTGTATATGTCAATCCAATCTAGTACACCAAACAAACTGTCTGCCATTGTTGCACAAAAAGTATAAATCTACATGATATAAACAGGACAGAGGCCGGGTGGTGGTGGCGCATGCCTTTAATCCCAGCACCCGGGAGGCAGAGGCAGGTGGATTTCTGAGTTTGAGGCTAGCCTGGTCTACAGAGTGAGTTCCAGGACAGCCAGGACTACAGAGAAACCCTGTCTCGAAAAACAAAAAAAAAAAAAACAAAAAAAAAAAACAGGACAGAGAAATAATGTGAAGGTCTTACATCAGACTAAAGAGAAGGCTAAACAGTGAAGAGGCCACAGGAAAAAGAGAATGCTGAAATTACTATTATGCAAATTGGGATTACATAAAATAACACACACACAGGTTATTGTCTTGACTGCTGCTGCTCTTAGAAGTCAAAAATTAAAGGTGAATTGAAGTTTTTTTAGAAATAAGATCTTGGTTTTAGAAACAGACTGATAAATATGCTTCATAAGAGACACTGCATACTTCCTTCCAGAAAAGTTTAAATGTCAGACTTCTACCACCAACAAGTGGTCAGCTTCTAGTGGAGTATCAGAGATGTGGAATGGAACAAGCAGGGAGAACATTAAAGAAGAGAGTGAAATTAGGTAACCGAAGAACAAGTTTAGCCAATTGCTGAACATACGTGGATGTTTTTCATGGAGAACATATAGAATGTTGACTGATAATGTCTACAGATCTTTCTAAAGCTGTGTATAGACTCTGTCAGCTGGACCTGGAAGGTCTGTTAGAGACTGATGCCATAAAAGGGTTGTTAGCCTTTTTGTCCTGTTGACAGTGTCCTTTGCCTTACACAAGCTGTGCAATCTTAGGAAGTCTCATTTGTCAATTCTTGATCTTATGGCATAAGCCATTGATGTTCTGTTCAGTAAATTTTCCCCTGTACCCATGTATTCAAGGTTCTTTCCCACTTTCTCTTCTATTAGTTTTAGTGTATCTGGTTTTATATGGAGGTCCTTGATCCACTTGGACTCAAGCTTTGTAAAAGAAGGTAAGACTGGATTGATTTGCATTCTTCTACATGCTAACTGCCAGGTGAACCACCACCATTTGTTGAAAATGCTCTCTCTTTTTTTTTCCCCAGTGGACAGTTTTAGCTCCCTTTTCAAAGATCAAGTAACCATAGACATGTGGGTTCATTTTTTGGATCCATCGATCTACCTGCCTGTCTCTGTACTAACACCATCAAATTTTGATCACTAAAGATCTTTACCAACCCTACATCTAATAAAGGGCTAATATCCAATATAAACAAAGAACTCATGAAGTTAGACTTTAGAGAACCAAATAACCCTATTAAAATGGAGTATAGAGCTAAACAATGAATTCTCAACTGAGGAAACTTGAATGGTCAAAAAGTACCTAAAAAATGTTCACCGTCCTTAGTCATCGGGGAAATGCAAATCAAAAAAAAAAAAATCCCTGAAAGTCTACTTCATACCAATTGGAATGGCTAAGATTAAATACTCAGAGGACAGCAGATATTGGCAAGGATGTGGACAAATAGGAACACTCCTCCATTGTTGGTGGAATTGAAAGCTGTTATAACTACTCTGGAAATCAGTCTGGTGGTTCCTCAGAAAATTGGACATAGTACTACCTTAGGACCCAGCTATGCCAGTCCTGGGCATATACCCAAATGATGCTCCAACATATAACAAGGACACATGCTCTACTATGTTCATAGCAACCTTATTTATAATAGCCAGAAACTTGATAGAACCCAGATGTCCTTCAACAGAGGAATGGATATAGAAAATGTGGTACATTTACACAATGGAGTGCTATTTAGCTATTAAAAACAATGAATTTATGAAATTCTTAGGCAAATGGATGGATCTAGAAAATATCATCTTCAGTGAGGTAATCCAAACACAAAAGAACACACATGGTATACACTCATTGATAAGTGAATATTATTGGCTTAAAACCTTGGAAAACACAAGATACATTTCACAGACCACATGAAGCTTAAGAAGGAAGACCAAAGTGTGGATGCTTCAGTCCTCAAAAGAGGGAACAAAATACTCATAGGAGGAAATACAGAATTAAAATGTGGAGCAGAGACTTAGGGAAAGGCCATTCTGAGACTGCCCCATCTGGGGTTCCATCCCATGTACAGACACCAAACCCAGACACTATTGAGGATGCCAAGAAGTGCTTCCTTACAGGAGCCTGATATAGCTGTTTCCTGAGTGGCTCTTTCAGTGCCTGGCCAATACAGGGGTGGATGCTCCCAGCCAACCATTGGACTGATCCTGAGGTCTCCAATGGAGGATCTAGAGAAAGAACTGAAGGACCTGAAGGGGCTTGCAACCCCATAGAAAGAACAACAATATCAACAAACCAGACCCCACAGAACTCCCTGGAACTAAACCACCAACCAAAGAATACACATGGGGGAACAGTGGCTCCAGCTGCATATGTAGCAGAGGATAACCTTGTTGGACATTAGTGGGAGGAGAGACCCTTGTTCCTGGGAAGGCTCCATGTCCTAGTGTAGGGGAATGCCAGAGTTGGGAAGTGGGAGTGGGTGAGCAGTTGGGTAGGCACCCTCATAGAAGCAGGGGGAGGGAGGACGGAATAAGAGGTTTCTGAAGGGGCACAAAAAAAGAGATAACACTTGAAATGTAAATAAATAAAATAGCCAAGATAAAGAAAAAGAAAGAAAAAAAGGACTGTAAGCTTTACCCTGTGGGGTATCACTGGGGACTTTGAAATGTATGACCTAGGATAGACTGTCTTCCTGTCACTGAGAGCATCCTTTTGAAGGAAATAATGGCCATGAGCTTCTTCATTTCCCTATTTTCCATCTTTTTTTACTCTCCTACATGCTCCACACCATTAAATGATACCTTACCTCACAAAGACCAGCATGTCCAAAACAGTTATGAATCCTGACAGTCTAAACTCTGACTCTAAAGAAACCTTTTTTCTTTATTGGCTTAGCATCACAGCTTTGTTAACTTTTCTTATTGTTCTTGTTTATGTTTTGTTCCTGTTTTGGAATCTGAAGTTGACAAGCACACTCCCTTTGTTTTTTTTTTTTTTTTTCTATCAAGTTCAAAAGAGATACAGAACACACCTTAATTCTTACTATATTAATTGTTCCTCAATACCTACAATGTTACATTTGGCTTTGCTCTAAATATGAATTGTTTTAGCACATGATCCTGGAGAAACCTGAAAATTATTACTTAAATGAATATTTTTCTCCCTCTGCTTCTTTTCTTCTTCCCTCCATCCTCTCTTTCCTTCTTTTGTCTCTTATTACCTGAAAATATACTTTTGATAATAATGTTGAAAAGGAAAACAGAAGAATGACTGGGTCAACAACTAAGGTGTAAATATTAACTATTCTGGCTTAAAGTTTCAAAAAATCCATTCAATTTTTATTCCTTGGATAATATCTTGAAATCCACCAGAATATAGTTTCTATATTAATGACAGTTTAGTCCATTTATATTCCTGTCATTGTACACCACAGTCTTTGTAAAGCTCTGAGGTAAGGTCCACATGCACCTCGTGTTAGAAGAGACTGAGCAATAATAAGGAGCATCAATAAAAACAGCTTTCACCTCAAAGACCATGAGACAGAGAGTTCCTTCCGGAGTCAAATAGGAATGACCATGATCCAGAAACACAGATTCAGCTAATCCCAAATTCAGCTTCCTATTAGCGTAATGATTTGATGAAGGTTCTCTAAGACACAAATAGAGCATCTTGAACCAAAGCACTTTTAAAATGCATTGTTGAGTCCATAAGGTAGACCAATTATAGGCAAGCAGAGAAACCTCAGCTATGTGCTCTAGATGTTTTCCAACAATGTCCTTACATTTCCAGTTGATGGGAAATACTAATGATGGGGACAAAAAAAAAAAAAAAAAATCACATGGATGGTAGACTACCTACAGAGGAGGAGACTAAATAGCCATTTAGTGAGGTTAGCCCAAGTTAGTCCAAGATGAAGTGTAATTCCACTTTAGATATGCAACATTCTAACTTCTGCAAAGCATTGGTGTTCTCCTCAAACAATCAGCTTTGTATATTGCTCTAGAAACTTTTGTTCACAAAGTATATTCAAGATACTGAAGAAGGCTACACTCTAATTTACAGTGTTACAATAATGTAACAGTAAATAAAGGGAGATGTCCTAGGAATCATGCATGCCTCAGTATTTGCATGGTTCTAGTGTATTCTGCTCATTTTTCACAATAATTATATCCCACCTATCAAATGATGTACCTAAGGAGAACAACCTGTTTACAGTCACTGTGATATATGAAATGCTTAATACAAGGTGTCCTCCAAGTCCTTTATAATATTTTCCAAGAGCTCACTTGAAGAAAATTATTTGGGGGCAAAAATGCTGGATAATTCTTATTCTCTTAAACCTGCTGAGACACAAATGATCACTTTCCATTCTATTAATTGTGCAGTTGCAAAGCTATTTGTCTTTATGGACACCATAGGCAGAAAGATTCCCTGTCAAAACTAAGCTCTTAGCTGTCTCCTCTGCTTACAGATGTTTTTATCACCAGCCATTTCAAAAGAAAGCTACACAGTGGCTAAGAAAATGCCTGTTGGAAAGCCAGAGGCAAAAATCACCTCTCCTTAAATGAGAAAATACGTGACAAGTGTGCCACTTACAATTATAAATTAAAATGCCTTCGGCAAGTCTGGAAGAAGGCAAGTAGTGAAGCCAACTTTCTGACATCTAGGTATATAATGTCTATTCCAAGTTATAGGCAGTAAATGTGAGCAAAGGAGAAGATGATGAAAATCAGCTGAGAGGAAACAACACTGGGTGTGATATGAAAAGCAGCTAACATTTACTGATGCTTACCAGGATGTGTTTTAATATTTAACAGTATTTCTTACTGGTTTCTCTACAGAATCCTCATGATAAAAGTTCAGGCTCCATCGGAAGATGGATCTCACCACAATTGTAAATTTATCAAGCAGATCACTATTGACTAAGGCAAATTAGACCTGTGCCCACTCCCTAACCTCTGTCAATTCTCTACATAATTTAAAAAAGAAAGGTAAATAGGTGGCTTTGTCTTAGTGTAGGTATTTTGATTAAAATCACCTTCATATCTTTCCAGCATTATTTTCCATTTGGTTTCTGGTGCAATTCATAGTTTTTGGAGTTCAGTGTTTGTCTCAAGTTTCTGGTGCCTTTATTAACTTAAACTAACAAGGCAAAAGTCTGAAGAAATTGGCTTTATTGAAGGATAAGAGCTAATACATACACTGAACCAGAAAGTAATTCTCCTCTGTGTCTCTGTTTCTCTCTATCTCTATCTCTCTTTCTGTCTCTGTCTCTCTCTGTGTGTCTCTGACTCTGTCTCTCTCTCTGACTCTGTCTCCCTCTGTCCTTTCCTTATGTTCTAAATCACTGCTATTAAAACTATTGTTTTGAAGTAACCATTTCATGTTGAAATTCATGTTATGAAATCCTATTTGCAGTCACTCATGGAGAGCCAGTAAGTAGTATGTTCATACTAACTAGATGTTTAATTCCTCATAGTTTCCAATTACGTTAACAATTTCACCACCTTTGCTAAAGAACTTCCTGCTGCATTTACATTCTCTTTCAAAGAAATCTCTTACAAGATTAGCGCTTTGTCCCCAAATGACAAGTTGCAAATGAGGCATTTTCTTTTTTAAACATTTTCAACTTGAAGAAATAATTTATCCAGGCAGGGAACCCTCCTCACTGACCCCAACATGTGGGAACACAGAGTCTTGAGTGCTAAACTATAGTTTCTTGCATGTCAAAGAAATACCAAAAATTAGTATTACAAGATTTCTATTTGTAATATAGAAAAAGCTATGCATTGTTCACAAACTTCAGTATTTGTCTAGAGCGTTTAAAGTAAGGTGATGCAATTCCTTTGTCATTTATATTCCTGGGGACAAGATATCTAAAATTCAATTCCTGGTTTTTGTTAAGTCTTAATAAAGGTGTTTGAAAATGGAGCAACCAGCATTGCTAATGAAAATGAAAAGATTATTTCCACAAGACTAATTGAAAATCACATTTTTTTTCTTATATATTTTTTTATTAGATCTTTCATTTACACTTCAGATGCCATCCCCTTTCCCCATTCCCCCCCTTAGAAAACCCCTATCCCATGCCCCCTTTTCCTTTTTGCATTTATACATTTTTTAAAAAAATGTTAATCAGAATTTGACCCCTACACCTGTGTATGTGGAGATACTTATAAATATGAACATCACCCCTGACATCCAGAAGAAAAATTTCTCTTTTTACAAGCCTTTATTCAGGAGGTATTATATTATTCTATGTCATTGTCATTGAAGTAACTTCAATTCTAGTAGAAATCCATAAATTGTGGAATTTCCATCTGATGAAACTGAGACAAGAAACATTTGGAATGGAATGGAGCCTCTCATTTGGCAGTGTGATTGAAAAGTCTCACCAATGGAGAATCTAAAATTCCAACATGATCATATGTGCTTAAGGCCTTTCCCCAGTTCCCAGTTGAAAACATGCCTTTGTGTAGAACTCTCATCTGAAACCCAATTTAAAGTTAAAAATTAATCCTTAGTGGCCTTTATTTTATTTTTAACAAATTGTAATCAAATCTAAAAGATCTCTGGAGCCACCATACAATCTCACTGATAATAAGAGGGTGGTACATGGCCCTTCTCTCTAACTTGTCATTATACCTGGAGGTGTGCTGTAGGCTCATAGAGGAGAAAGGAAATTAGTGTCTAATCTAGCTGTGAATTCAATGAAGTATAATAGCAAGATACTACATAAGATGTACCTACTCTTGAGATAGTTATACAACTATTACGGGAGCAACCAGACAGTCTCTAATTTACCTTGAAGTCTAGTCCTTAGGTCTAGTACTGTTAGCTCTATTAGGATCTCATGGTTGGATAGATCAAAGGCTTAGAGGAAATCTTAATACTGTTATTTAGCTAAATTGACTTAGCTTAACTTTCTTATGGAGATCATTGTTGATACCCACAGACAACTGCTACTCACAGAACTAATCAGGGAAGCTTCTCTTTACAATGAGCCGTGTAAATAAAAACTCTTAGCTGTTCAGGACTAAGAATAAGGGATGGTTGTGTAGTGAATCTTAGGTAGAGTCTATATAGTAACACCACTAAAGCTCAGCAGATATTGTAGAAGAAAGGGGTGGAAAAATATAAGAGCCAGAAGATAGGGAAGGGAGAAGAGCAATAAAACAGTGTCATTAGAGCTTGACACAACCATTGCAAACATGAATGTATAGTAACTGTGGCTGCCTGTATTAGATTAGTACAAAAATGAGCCTGTCAAGACACAGTCATGAATTGTTGAGTTGTTGGCTTCAGAACTATTCCAGGGGAGGATTAGTCAGCATCTCCATTATGTATACCCCTTGTTTTACCTACCAGGCTTTGTTGGATGACTCTGGTTCAATTCAATGAGTCAAAAACCATTAAGACTTATGTAAAAAGGGAAGAGTCAACAAAAGTAATGTTAGTGCTAAAAGTAATCCCCCAAATGGCAATGCTTTGACGATGTCCTAAGATGACTGGCTGTGTCTAACCCAGGCAGGACTATGATATAGATTGATAGGTCAGAAGGATTGTCATTTGGTAAAAAGAGAAATAATCTCCTCATTCCTCAGGGTATTCCTAGGGCTGTTTTCTGTTCACAACCTCTTATGTGCCCATAATGATCATGTACCTCAAGCAAGGACATCTAGTTCCCAATTACCAGCTTCCAATGGATCAAACTCCCCATGCTAACCCCCTACACTCTTCTGAGCATGGCCTTTTCATCTACCTCCCACCCAATATAACTGCTAAAGATTTTCCCATAAGCTGCTGTTCTCCATTCTCCAAGGTAGCTTGTCAGTTTGTGTATACACAATAAACTATTTCCTACAAATGGACTGGTCAAGTTTTGTGTTTTCATGGTGCATTCACTTACAGATTTTATACACACACACACACACACACACACACACACACACATGTATATATGGAAGACCATAACCAGACTGCACTGTATATGTGTGTGATAAAAATACAAAGAATAGATAAAATTAAAAAATATATATATTAAAAGAATATAAAATTAACTTAAAAGTTATAGGAGAATGAGACATTGAGACTAAGAGACTGTTTCTTAGCAACCTATATTATATAATGAGAGCCACAAAATGTTACATCTGAGTTCTGTGAGACACAAACTTGTGACTCTTTGAGAAAGGAGCTCACAGACAAGCTCTCAGATGTACTTTATTATCCTCATACAGACCTTTGCTTTCTCTTAATCCTCCTGCTTAAAAAACGTGCCCCAAGAAACTCCAATTCTGCTTCATGCTGACTCACTGTGACATACTTTCCTATAACGTTACCAAAAAGGACCTGATCTTACTGGTCTTTTTATTCATAAAACATTAAGGAAACTCCTTATCTGTTGTGGGCAACAGCATGGAGCTGAGCCTTTATCCTTGCTTTTATTTTATTTTTTTTTTCGAAATTTGTACTGGATACCTATTGATGTTTAAATGCATATAGATATCTCAAGTCTCATGGAGCCTCTGGTTATTTTCCACTGATATTTGGTGATCAATAGGTATTCAGGTCAATACATTTCACTTGGTAATTAATTTCTGGTAATTCAACTGAAAATGAACCATGCATGGTGTTTTAAAGATATCTCTATAGATAATACCTTAGTATTTTAGAAGTTAGAAGACAGGCCCTAGTTAACCTTATCTCAGAGAGAATTTTGATATTGAAACCCTGGGCACATGGTTTCAAGTATTATTTTTATTTACCATACCATGTCACACTGCTTTACCTGTCAGTGATTTGATAAAGACCAGCAGCATTGGCTCAGCATCTGAAAATAAAATACCTTTATTATAATTTCATATTTGAAAATGTGGACTTTGTGTGATATTCCTAAGAAATAATCTCAAATGGTTAATAATAAACTTGAAGGATTGTCCCTTATTGGGCTTCTTTCATAAGCTTAATGCTTTAAATGCTCTTCATTGATTCTAGCTAACAACTGTATTTTACTTACATACTAATTCTTTATTTCAAAATGTATAGTGTTTGGGCATTAAATATGATATCCCAATACATAGTATGTTGGTGTGCTGTATTTGAGGACAAAATAAGAAGGCCTCATAAAAACTTTTTTGTTGTTGTTTTAATCTTCTGCCTCCTTTTCCTATCTTACTATCCATTGAAGCAAGTTATAGAAATCAGGGTTTGTGTGTTTGTTTGTTTGTTTGCTTGCTTGCTTTTGTTTTATGTTTGTTTGTTTATTTGTTTGAGGTAGGTGGCAGAACACAGACATTAGAATATCTCTCCTCTAGAGCAAATGACAGGACATAAAAATGCCATCGACTCCTTCCCCATTGAGAGCTCCCACTGCAGACAGCTTGTTCTGCACCTTGTCTAGGAAAAGAAAAAGCTATATAGACAGAACAATACAATTGTAGACAGACAAACCTTGCCTGGCTTTGATCCCTGGCTTATACCAACTGAAGACACAAAGTGCCCAATCAGTTCTACATGTTTATTTATACATTATTATTATTATTATTATTATTATTATTATTATTACCATTTTCTTACACAATACATGCCTTACTCTATTTATCCTAATCTCTCATCACTGCTCTTTCCCAGATCTTCTGTTTCACCATTTCTTTTCGGGGAAAAAAATGCAGGCTTTCTAGTGTTGTTAACCAAACGCAGCATAAAAAGAGGCCAAGAAGATTAGGCACAACCACTCATATCAAGGCAGGATGAGGTAGTCCAGTATGAGAGAAAGGGTTTTCTAATGCAGGCAAATGAGTCATAGATACCCCCATTCCCACTGTTAGGAGTTCCACAAACATACAATTGCAGCATGTGTGCAGAGGACCTAGTCCAGACACTGGAATTTTCCATGGTTCTTGATTCAGTCTGTGGGTATCTAAACACCCTACTTAGTTGGTTCTATGGGTCATATTCTCCTGATGTCTTCAATGTCTGTACACTCTTGATCAAACCTAAGCATAAAAATTTGGACAGTTTGAGAACTAGAGATATGCCTCAGTGGTTAAAACGACTACCTGTGTTCAATTTTCAGCTTTCCTATGCTGGCTCAAAACCATATTTAACTTTAATTTCAAGGGTTCTCATGTCTTTTCTGGCCTCTGTGGGTACTGTATACATTTGGTGCATGGGCACACATGCAGGCAAAACACTCATATAAATAAAAAGAAACAATTTAAAAATGGGTTTTCTGAGTCTTTATATTCACATTTTCCACTCTCTGCAACATAAAACTCTGACTAAATAAATTTGTTATTCTTGCTTCTGTCATTAGAAATAATTTCCAGCTCATAGGTACACATTTAAATAGAATAAAACATCAGCAGAAAGTACATGCTGAATTTGATTTCTGTTAAAAGTAAGAGAGATTGTTCTTCTAACTCATTCATATAGGTTCCATAGTCTTCCTCAGAGATAATAAGAAGATGTGGTTTTTGGGTCACAAAATCACTGGACATGGGTGATCAATGTGATAAAAGTAAACTCATCTAGTTTGATATAGCTACTGAAAATACTTTTTAAATGTAGATGTATGTCAAATTACAGGCCCGCTTCAATCTAGTTGAAAGCAGAACTGGGATTTCTTAGTTACATAGAAAAACATTCTTGAGTCATGTGCTAATGTTATCAAATTTAAAGCTATCAAATTGTTAGTTATGTAGGTTTTGAGCTTACCTCATTTGTTTGACTTGACATACTCCTCCAAACTATGAGAATCATAGCTAAATACAAACCAACCCTTAGAAGAAGAAAGTGGATGAGAATATTACAAAAAAAAAATGCAAGACAAGAGAACAATGAAGAATTATGTACAATTGACATTTTTAAGTTAATGGAATACTATTATTGAAAAACGCAAAGCCAGTGTATTCATTAAATGAGGAGATCCTTCATCTGCATATGGTTTCATGCACAGAAATAACAAACAGCAGACAAACATGATTGCTGTGTATTTCATTAAGTTTTCACAAATATGCACTAAAAGACAAACATTTGTTCATTGAGGATATTCATGTACTGGGTCATGAACTTTATGTGACAGTATCTCTGGGAGGTTTCACATAATTTTATTATATTTTGACAACTAAGAGTGTTGAAAATATAGAAGAATGGATATAAACTCCTGTGTTACTAATTTGAGATTTTATAAACACATGCTGGGTGCAGCGAGCCAAAGGTCAGAGTCCATTTTTGCCAAAAACAAAAGGGATGAAAGTACTGAAATCTATACAGGAGTCAGAAATGTGTTCAAAAGTTCCCTCAGCAGCACTGAAAGTCATAGCATCACATAAATGCTGACTGCATTGCCGAGCACTGTCGATTTTTTTACCTTAAAAATAGATTTGAATTCATTTACCACAGGGCAGAGAGGAAAAGAGAATAAGTCAGGAGGATCTCAAAGTGGAGATGCTTAGACACAAGAGACAGAAGACAAGCAGGAGGTAAAATGTAATTTTGAGGGGAAAAATCATAAGATAAGATTGGATTTTTTGGTATAATTTTTTCTGAAAATGCAATTTGTAACAAGTTATATTGTCTGTAAAGGGATCCCTACTGCACTTCTAATGTGGTTTTTTTTTTTTTTTTAGCATCCGAAACATGAAAGCACATCAGAACACTTCATGTGCAAACCATGGCATTAAACAGATTAGAAAAACTAAATGTCACACGGTAACACGATCGGTTCTTGTGCGGTTAATTTAGTAGAAAGCCAGAGAATCGCTGCAGGAGACACTTTCTCTAGTTATGCACCCTGCAGCTAAAATACCTTGTATACTTTTTTTTGAGGAACAATAACTTTGCTGAAGTGATAAATTTAAAGCTTGTGTGGTTTCTGGATTGCACCTCAGCAGAATTGCTCTGAACCAGGTTGTGTATTCAGAGAAATAGATGTAAGATTAGATAGTATTCTATGTTCCTCAGCGTTCCATAATTGTCCTATCCAAACCTTCCTTTGTTAATCTAAGTGGCTGTTATTTGTCCCAATATTTTTTTTTTTTTTTTTTGGTTCTTTGATTAGAACTAGCTTCTTTCTGTTGCCTTTCCACTTTTTTTAAAGCATATATGATATTAATGATTTCAATACCTGTGTTGCCTACATGTCTCTTCAATCCATATTATTATAGCAAACACAAGAAATCAGAGTTCTGAATCAACTTTTTTTTCTCATAACATAAGCCTTTGTCTTAAAACCATTTAATTGAAGAAGTGTATATCTATATATCTTTATCTCTATTTTTATAGAGATAAAGATATATCTAAATACATCTATGTAAATAGAGTTAAAATTTTTCAAGTTAAATAATATGATTTTCTAAACGCTTACATAATATAGTGATTACTACATCGAAATTAATCAACACATCCATCAAGACTCCTTTCTGGCCTCTGTGTTTGCTTGTGGTTAAGGCCTTTAAAATTCATATTCATATCAAATGTCAAGTAAACAGCACAGCATTACTATGTATGATCAGTCTGTTATATATTTGATTTCAAAAACAAAATTATATTATAAATAAAGGGTGACCACACTATCCCATTTCCTATATGTTCACCTTTGACAACTCCTAGTCCACCCCTGCTTCTGTGCATAGTATGTCTTTAAGGCACACTGGCTCCATGAAAAGAGCACTTTTCTTCCCTCACTTAAAAATCATACATTGAGAGTTAACACTATCTGGCCACCAGGTCAGAAAAGTTAAATTGGGCATCATGTATTCTCTAGTGGTCTTCAAGCCAAGTCCATCACTCCTGTTAATTAGAGCTTTTCCTGTGGATTCCAACTGAAATCACCTTGGTTGCTTCTTTAGCCTCACCTGTATCTAATTAGTCCCCTTGGAACATTAACCCAGCTCCCTGTTTCCAGCCCCAACCCTACCTCATGATTCATCTCATTAGAAAAACTGATAAGGGGGCTCCTAATATCTGCTAGGTAAGATGTACAATTGCAAGCTTCACCACTAAGCAGTTTGCTAATGATAAAGAATGGTCTTCCTTGTGGCAAGCATTACAGAGTATCATTGCCTAATGCCCTTTAACTTGGGTAATTAAACACACCAACAGTAGAGATAATTTTTTCACAGTAGGGGGTGAAGAAGAAACTGGAACAAAAAAAATACGCCTTTTCCTAGCAGAACTGACAACTCTATAAAGCATACGAGCGGGCCTAATGAAGGTGCTTTCCATATTGTTGACTAAGCAGTAAGTGTTCTTTTGTCAACCCCCACTTCAGAAAAACAACAATAAAAAATGGAAAATTTTTTCACTTGAGTAGAGACATATGGTACTAGAAAAATGACCACTTATCAAAGAATCCTACAGTCCAATCTCGGAAACATATGAATGTATTAGGTGAAATGGCCAAAGAGACTTGAGGGAAGTAGTGAAGATTTTTAGATATTAAGATGGGGACATTAGCTTGGATTTTTCAGAGTAAGGCCAAAGTAAACACAAGGATTCTTAATGGCTGCAGGCAGAGGAATACTTTTATAACAATGCTGCCCCCAAAATTTTAGAGTGATACTTTGTATGCCCCTGACAGTACAGAAGCAATATTTTAAAGACTATATATGCAATATTTTGAAAGTGTATTTTGGAGAATGAATAAGAACAGAGCTGAAAATATGGCTAAGACAATAAACTGCTTGATGCCCAACCATGAATGCCTTTATTTTCTAAAAACTCAGCACCTACATAAAAAGTCTCATGTGTATGAATGCCTTCACACACAAGTGCACACATAGGAATAGGAACATACACAAAAAATATAAACTGATAGAGATAAGCACAGTGGATCAATGCATGGCAGAAAAATGACTGGAGTTCACACTGAAGTTCCTAGATGATACTGGGAACAAATAAATTCAACTGTGAAGATTAAACCTAGGGCATAATGGATCCTACTCAAGTATTTTGCAACTGAACTACATCCTCAGTCCCTTTGTTTTAGTTTGAGAAACCCACTCCTTTATTTGCTCAGGATGACTTTGCTATCTGCAATTAGTGGTCCTCCTTTCTTGTTCTCCCTGTTAGCTTCAGTTGCAGTCCTCTCCTAAGACTAACCTTCAAGTTAGTTTGTAAGTAAATTTTGTTTATCCATATAAACACATAGCTTCTCATATGGTTAAATGTTTCATTGTTTTGTTTTCACTTAGTAATTTCTTTAGCTTTGCCACAAGGTTACACTAATGATTTTTCTACAAACTTAAATACTTGGTTCTGGAAAGCAATCTTTGTAAAGATTTTATTGGCTAAACAACAACTAAATTGTATAAAATATAAACTAAATATTAGAACATTCTTTCAGCTTTATTCAGTAGCATATCCTGGAAAGGTTTTTTTTTACACTATTGTAATACCATGGGATTTAGAAATACTGTTAGTTCCTGAGAATCAGCCATCTATCAGACAGAGGGTTGGACACAGATAAAATGAGATAGCTTTAAAAATGCATGTGCTTAAGCAAAATTTGACCTATAATATGGTAATGTATTTGAATACCGATGTCGTTTTGCGAATGCTGGCAGTAGTCGTGCCATTTTTCTATATCCTTCCATCCAACAGTCACCTATCCTATAAAAGAAACAAAATAAAACCTTCTTTCTTTCCAACTGTGAACAAACGCTCTATTTCCAGATGGCTCTTAGATTAAGGAAATCTATATCTGCATGACAAGTGTTTCAAGTATAAATCTCTCTCTCTCTCTCTCTCTCTCTCTCTCTCTCTCTCTCTTTCTCTCTCGCTCTCTCTCTGTGTGTGTGTGTGTGTATGAATAAGTCTTTAATACTTCTCAATTTACCTTATATAAAGCAGAGTAGATAAATGTATCTCTTCCCCTGGCTTCTGATAACATTTGATGAAAACAAACTATCAATAAGCAGGCTGCTTCAATGAGTAAGGTACTATTCCTATTCACACACTTAAAAGTCAGTCATTCTTTTCTTTATAATGGTGATGTAGAGAAAATATTATTTTTAAATATAGAAAGTACATTTCATTCATTCATTCATTCATATGTTCGTCTCTCTGTGTGTCTGTGTATGTGTGTGTGTCTGCATATGTATGTGTATGGCTGTGCATGCCCTGCAGCACCTTCAGAGTTGCAAGTCAGAGGAAAACTTTGCAGGGCTAAGTTTTCTGTTCCCTCCATGTGGCTTCCAAAAATTAAATTCAGGCAATCACCTTTACCTATTGATCCATCTCGTCAGCCCAGAAAAAAACAATCTTGATTACATATCTCCAATAAGGAACTGGTAAAATAAAGCTGAAAGCTGGTAAATACATGCTAGAAGAGAGTGGAATTTATGTACCTACAAAAAATGAATTGCACGTGATAAGATGGAAATACAAATAATACAGTCGTTAAAAATAACATTTTAATAAAAAATAGGGTTAAGTAAATTACCCCTCCTCTTCTAGCCTTCCAGCCCGTCACAGGTGTCTCTTCATTTCTTTCTATAACCTCAGATTAAATACTTCTTTGTCTTTTATTATTACTGTTACACAAACATATGCATGTCTTGCAAATATATAAATAAAACCCATTGAGTCTGTTGTTTATGTGTATATGGTTTCAGGAATGGTTTCTATAGAGTTTTTAAATGTTTATGACAGACCATTTCCTGTTACAGTGTAAAAACTGGAAGTACTCAGCCATCACTGTCAGGGGGCAGCAGGGGCTGAACACTAAAGAGTTGAATATATTTTTGACAGTCTCTTTATTATTGAAGGATTTGCATTGGTATCAAGTCTGCATTGTTGACTGTGAACATTTCTCTCCCTAATGAAACCAATGCATGAAATATTAAATATCTCCTCAGAGATCATCACAGTGGGAATTGCACTTATATAAAATCTGTACAATCTGTACATGAAGAATTTGAAAATTTGGTCATGGGAATAATTGCTTTCAAAATTTCAAACACAAGAAGAAAGTTTACTCAAATTAAACTTACTTTGTAAAATCATCATAGGCAACATGAACCGACTGCGTTTGTTGGCATCTGAGCTTAGGGCTCTCACTGTAGAGAGATTTAAAAGACAGTGAAACAATACTGACTAATGAGAGCAGAGCACAGGTGTTCATAAGTAAGTGCTAGGCAACATGCTATTATGCTGTTGTATACCCATTTTAGCAAATATGAGGAAGTCATTTTGAGGAAGGGTCATTCCCTCTTCATTTAAAAAAAATATTTGGCTCATGATAAAAAATATAATTTAGTTAATAAAAACAGTTGTCAGTAGAAATATTGCATATATACTCTACTTGGTTCTCATATTCCACCTTAGAACAGGACTAGGACTCAGATGTCCCTGGCTTATACAATGTCAATATGTGGAAAACCTTGTAAAGGAAGTATATGTAAATGACAGTGAGGAAAGAACAGGAAAAAAACTGTGGGGTTCTAGTGTGGAACAGGAAGGGTCAAGTGGTAAGGGGCTATTCATAGATGCTTTGGGAGCAGTGAAGAAACACAGTTGTTTCTTTTGTTCCTTCTTCTTTCCTTCCTTTCTTCTTTTATTTCTTCCTTCTTTCCTTTCTTCCTTTCATTTCCTCTTCTTGTTCTTCTTCTTGTTCTTCTTCTTGTACTTCTTCTTGTTATTCTTCTTGTTCTTCTTGTTCTTCTTGTTCTTCTTCTTCTTGTTCTTCTTCTTCTTCTTCTTCTTCTTCTTCTTCTTCTTCTTCTTCTTCTTCTTCTTCTTCTTCTTCTTCTTGTTCTTCTTCTTGTTCTTCTTCTTCTTCTTCTTCTTGTTCTTCTTCTTCTTCTTCTTCTTCTTCTTCTTCTTCTTCTTCTTCTTCTTCTTCTTCTTCTTCTTCTTCTTCTTCTTTTTCTTCTTCTTCCTCCTCCTTCCCCTTCTCCTCCTCTTTCTTCTCCTCCTCCTTCTTCACCTCCTTCTCTGCCTCCTTTCTTTCCTCCCTCTATCCTCCTCTGTGCCTCCCATCCTTATGTTCTTATCTGTTTCCTTCCAATTAATATTGCTGTGATACTTTTATTATATGCTAACTTGGAATGACAGAATCGTCAAGAACTTTGGGTCTTCTGTGGAAAGATAAAAAAAATTATTTGAGTTCTCATTGATCAATATTACAAGATCCTGCTGACTCCTGAGAGCTCTGGAGTTTCGAGGGTAGAAGTTGAAGGAGTTACAGTTGTATCAGGCAAGAGAGAAAAGCTTTCTAAAGCTATTTTCCAGTTTGAGGTGTATATTTATTAATTATTTTATTTATTCACTTTACATTATGATTACATCTCCCTACCTCTTCTCCGCCCATTCCACAAATTCATTTTTCTATTACTTGTCCCCTTCTGTGTGTACCAGAGAATGCTGTATCACCATTCTCTGGCACAGCAAGTTCCGTGCTGGACTAACTGAATTTTCTCCCATTGAGTCCTGACCAAGCAGCTCAGCTAGGGGGAAGAGATCTAAAGGCAGGTGTCTTTAAGATATTATCTACTTCCATGTTACTATTAGAACCAGCTGTTTTTTTTTCTAGTCATTTGGTCATGATAGAGTGATTAATGATGAATTATTGCAAAAATAATCAAGGTAGTTAGCCATCTATGATCCTCTGAAAACATGTATCAAGACTTGAAATCTGTGAGAGGAATTTATCTCAGATGAGTCCTGAAACTTATTTTCCATTATATATAACCATTGTGTTTGGATAATCTCTATACATTTTGGAATAAATCTGAGAGATGACCCAAACAAGAGTCCAATTTTAGACTTGGGGAGAGAGTTAATATAATAGCAATAGAAAAGTAGTCCATATGTGTACATTTAATGGTTGCTTCATTTGGAAGCCATCAATCTCCTGCATAGTACTTGCCTTGTGTTCTTCTATCAGATATTTGTGAATGTCATGTAGATCTTTGTCTACTTTGAACACTGAAGTCTAAAGACAGGAAAATAACATTCTCTTTCAATTGGTGAAATCATCTGGGTACAAGGCTGAGAATTCCAGATGTCATCCATTGGCCTGATACATCAAGAAAGTCACTGACCCATCCATAAACTTGCCACCTGAGGTAATATAATTTGAAATGATAGAAATACCCACTTTTCACTTTTGCTTCATAGTATATCTCAAGATCTCTTGAATAACTGGCCATTTACTCATCATTGTTTGATTTAATTTCATTTCACCACCCAAGAGACCAATACGGCTGGCTTATACAGGGTTTCTATTTCTGCACAAACATCATGACCAATAAGTAAGTTGGGAAGGAATGGATTTAGTCACCTTATACTTTTACATTGCTGTTCTATACCAATGGAAGTCAGGACTGAAACTCAAGCAAGTCTGGACGCACAAGCTAATAAATGCAGAGGCCATGGAGGGATGTTACTAGCTTGCTTCCCCTGGCTTGCTCAGCTTGCTTTCTTATAGAACCCAGGATTACCAGCCCATGGAGAGCAACACCTACCACAGGCCCCCCCCCACACACCATTTATCACTAATTGAAAATAAATGCCTTAGAGCTGGGTCTCATGGAGGCATTTCCTCAAAAAAAAAGCTCATTTCTCTGTGAAAACTCCAGCTTGTGTCAAGTTAACACATAAAGTCAGACACTACAACAGCCCTAGGATCCTGCTATCAGTGTATACATTCATGCAGGAAGAAATTTGTCAGCCATATTCTTTTCCTTCTTCCCCCTCAGTTTGATTTTTTTGGACTGCCTGCTACTTGAACCACTGGATTTGGTAAGGATTTGTTTTGGTCTCTTGTGGGATTGAGCTATCTCTCTGAGGGTTAGACCAAGTCATACTGTCATACTGAAGGTTTTCACTACAAATAGTAGGGCCCCATGAAAGGTTTCTGACATTCCCACAATAATCCCAATTCTGTTTAGTCCCAAAGAATATTCTTTGTTTCACCTCCTAAGGCTTTAAGAATGTGCTGTTTTTAAAGACACAAAAGAGAAACACAGTCAAACCATCATCTAATGTGTTTTCTGGTCTATTCTCTTCTGTAAGTTAATTATATTATATGTCTGCCATCTTCTACTTAAAAATGCATAGCTAATTCTAGTGACCTTATATCAGACTGTTCTATGAAACAGATTTTTTTTTGCATTTACATAAAGGTTTTTTTCTTATGGTATGAAAGCTTTCCAGGACAGCTTATCTTATCCTACTGGAAAAGAAAGCTACTAAAGAAAGTCCACATTCTAAGGAAAGATAAATCAACTATAGATCATAAAACCACAAGCCTATCAACAGAGGATGGTATAGTTTACTGCTATGCGTTGACCTAATACAATCCTAGTGTTAGTAACAACAAAATTTGCTAGTATTAGGATTTGCTAGTAAAAGAATGCTACAAAAGGTTATTAATGTCTGAACCTCAGTTTCTCCATCATTAAAATAAATGTATTTTTAAATGAGGCCTTATAAAATAGTGATTGATACAAAAATTAAAATACAAATGATGCAAATTATTTACATTTTATAAATATTTTCAGCATTTTAAGGGCTTGATTTGTGTGTGTGTGTGTGTGTGTGTGTGTGTGCATTCTTTTGCAAAGGCACTAGAGAAACTTCCTCCCCCCCCCGCAACACCCCAAAAGAAGAACCTACAAGTGACTGTGAGCCTGATAGGAATGAAAATCAGGTGCTCTATAAGAACAACAAATACCTTTGCCTGATAAGACATCTCTCCAGCTAAGCTTTGGTTATTTTAAAGATGAATATGTTTATAGTTATATTCCTTGCTTCAATCATGTATAATGAAGAATAGATAATCTCATGAATAAATTTACTTTTTCTTTTAATCCAACTTTATTATTATTATTATTAATTATCATCATCACTATTAATATTACTTTTGGAAGATCTAATCATTGAATTTAGGGCATCATGCGTATAAACATCATTATCACTGAACTGTAACATCTTCCACTGAGCTTTGTATTTCTTTGTTGAATTTTATCAATGGACTTAAAAAATAGGTGGCTTGACACTCCAGCCTGTGATTATTGAATGTGACAAATCACAGTTCAGATATAGCAATAAGCTGAGATATACTCATTTATAAAATTATTTCCAAGATACCAGAAATTGCATTTTATAACATTAAAATAAACAACCTCTCTATAAAAAAATCTATCTGCAATAAAAGAAAATTTAAAAACAATTTATTCATATTATAGAGTTGTAGTAAACCATATCCTAAAATGAAATAAAAAACATAAATATGAAATGAAAAGTATACTCTTACCTAACTGAGATATATCATAGTAATTATAATTAGTAATTTCTTAGTCATTTTTAAGAATCAATAAACTTTATTCATTAAATTTTAGTATGCATTAAAAGAACCATGACTGTACCACACCTGATGATTTTGAATTTCAGAGAAGGAACAGCTATTTTTAGTAAAACTTACAAAGCCTTTTAATGTTGCATTTATGAAAAGAAGTTTTATTGTCTACTGTTCTTATATAGATTCTTGCAGTTCAACACGTTGATATGATGCCCCTATGAAAACTCATCACCACTCCAGAGAGGGAAGAGAAAGGGTTGACTGGGCTGAAATTATCCTAGATTGTCTTTGAGGAAGTGTGCAGAGGGCATCAATAAATAGCAGGGGAAGGCAGCCCTATTACTTCTGGCCATTCTGTACAAAGTCAACCTTTAACCAGCAGAGCAGGCTTTTAGTTTGATTAATACTTTAATTTTGTAGCAAAGAAATTACAAATTGGAAATATCTATTAGGTCATCTGACTGGGTGCTTCCACATTACAATATGCATTAGGACATGTAATTATCATCCTAGAGAGGAAAGGTAGAAAAGCTGACCTCTGCCTTCTACCAAACACAACCCAATTTTCCTTAGTTGATAAATCTATCACTAAAGAAGACTTTTAAGAGGACAGGCATGATGTTATATGCTTCTAATCTCAGCACTTAGAAGGTATAAACAGAGAAAGATCTAGAGTTCAAAGCTAGCCTGGTGAAAACTGCCTCAAAAAAAAAATAAAACAAAATCATTTTGGTTCCAAAGTACTCTCTTTCATACATTCTATATTATTAATTCTATATAGTCCCTGGCTAATAAATATAATGGAGAGGTGCTTCAAGAACTGTAAGTCTTGCAGTAATACATTTCCATTACTCAATTGTAATTATATGTTATCCATCATAACACTGATCCTTTTTTTACTCTCATTTCTCCAAATCCAGTTTTCTTATTATGATATTGACTGCAGTCAACCCGACCTCTAGTCACTGTCCATGATTATACTGTATGGTATTACTATTTTAATAGTACCTAATGTATGTCTTTGATCATTTATATTGGTCTCACTTGATTCACGTTTTCCAGTTTAACCAGAGACTTGTGAGTGAAATGAATAAGCATTATTTTAAAGTTCCAAATATTTACATAAAGAGAATGCAATTTTCATATAAAATGTATGTGTTTTCTCATATAAAACTTCTTCAAATAACTTCAGATTGCTCATACATACCTATGGTTGAGACACTATGCAAAATGGTTTTAGATTGCACTGTTCAGAAAATAATGTCACACGAACAGTATATATTCAGTATATTTGCGATTATATGTTTGTATATGAGTATAAATTTTCCTGTTTGTGGGCCTATGTGTGCAGGTGCATATTCAGATGTTCAGCTCATGCCTATGAAGTTTAGAGATAGATGCTGGACAGTTTCCTTAGTTTTTCTCCACTTTCATTTATCAAACAGGGTTTCTTATTGAACATGGAACTCAACAGTTGTAGGCTATCTGCCCAAAGAGTCCCAGGATTTGTCTTTTCAGTTTCCACCTGAGAAGTGGGGTTACATTTGTACACAGATATGTGTAGCATTTTTAAGTTCGTAACTGGGGATCTGAACTCAGATCATTATGGTTGCATGGAAAAAAAACTTTATGAAGTGAGATAACCCCTTAGTTTTAAATGCAAATTTTATGATTTTTTTTTCTGAAATTACTTGTATCTGCAAATGTGTGGCTTTGAGGTTTCAAATATCCAACTGAATTCCCAGCTTTCTCTCTCTCTCTCTCTCTCTCTCTCTCTCTCTCTCTCTCTCTCTCTCTCTCTCTCTCTCTCTCTCCCCCTTCTTCTCCCCCTCCCCTTCCCCCTGCCCCTCCTCCTCTTCTTCCCCCTCTCCCTTCCCTTTCGTCCTCCCCCACCCCTCTCTTTCTCTCTCTTCTCCCTCTCCCTCTGCCTCTCCCTCATGCCTTCTCTCTCTCTCCCTCTTTCTCCCATCGTGTGTGTGTGTGTGTGTGTGGTCCCTACTTGTAGAAAAGAATGTAAGCTCTTAGTTACTCCTGGAGCATATGTTTGCCTGCCTGCTCCCAGGCTCCCCATCATGAAGGTCATGGATTCTAACCCTCAATCTGTCTACTACAAGTTGCTTTGGTCATGGTATCTTTTCACATCAATAGAAAAGTAACTATGACTTATATCTTTTAATGCTTTTCTTAATATTACAAAGCTGAGACATATGAGGCATATTTTTCTTAGATCATACAGTTCATGGATTATAGACAGCATAGTTTGCTGTGTAGCTGGCTGGCTGTACTCAGGGTCCCTGTACAACTTGTAACTTGACTTTAATTTGGAGCCACTGACTGTCACTGAGAAACAACTACTTGAACATGGCTTAGGGTTCTTTGACTGGAATAGTCAAAAAGTTTCATATTTTAGACTAATTTATCCTGGATCTCACAACTGCAGTTCCTACATAGGAGCTTGGCCATATTCCAGACAGGTAGCATGCCCCTCAAATGAGATCTGAGAATAGCTGGTCAGCAACCAATAAATCATGTTTCAACCTCCAAGAATGGAGATAGCATGCTTTATGAAGATAGACATAAGGCTCCCATGATGGTCATTACATGATAATCAAAGAAGGGACCAGACATGTATCACTGATATGGCATTTTATAGCAGAAATGTTCATGGAGAATATAGGACAGAAATGTCTATGGATTGATTGAGCATATGGTATTTAAGCTGAGTGCTTGTGGTTAATAGATTTATTGTATTTTATGTCACTATGTATGGCAATGTGATATAAAACTTTAAAGATGGAAGGCTGGAGACTTTAACACCAGGGACTTCAAACTGTTAACTTAAGCAGGATAGCATTCCTGTGAGCACAAGACTATGTCCATAAAGTTACCATGAGTCCCACCTCCAACCCACAGAAGCTTCCTGCAGTAGAAATACATTTTTCCTCATTTTTTTCTCATAGCTCTTCTTAAATGGCAGTTTACCCATCTTTTCTTGCTCACTACATTCCTCAGGTTATGTAGCCGGACTCTTTTTTTTGAGAATCTCAAGTTCTTTTAATCATATTTCTTCAAATGACAAATTGTCTCTGTATATATTTAGAATACAATGTGATATTACACACTTATGCTATACAATGTAGCATGATTAAATCAAGCTAATTAACATAACCATCCTCTCATTTACCCATCATTTTTATAATGAGATATTTGGAATTTATTTTTAGTTATTTTGAAATATAAAATGTATTAGTTTTACTATAAACACACTGTTCTGCCATAGATTTCAGGAAACTTCTCAAGTCTGAAACTTTTTACCGTTTAATTGACAGCTCCCCATTCTCCCCTTTATTGTCCTACAAGCTCTGCCAGCTGTCATTTTATGCTCTATTTCTGTAAGTTGTGCCCTTGTATTCTGGAAACAAGTTCAGTGTTTGTCTTTCAGTGCAAGACTCAATTCACTTAGCACAATGTTCATCAGGTTCATAAAACTGTATTATGTATATATGAACTTATCACACACATTTACAGCAGTAATGCACAGTGACAGCGTGATGCCTTATGTTTTTTGCAATAGACTAGAACAATATTGATCATGTAAGCGTTTAACACACATCATTGTGTAAATGAAGATTGTTTATTTGTTTGCTATAACACCTATCTTTAGTCCGTCATACTATTGAGGAAATACACAAGCATGTACACACAAAAACATACATGTACACACTTTTACAATGCAGAGAAAGAGAGAGAGACAGAGAGACAGAGAACAATTGAAACAAAGGAAGTGAGGAAGAAAAAAAAGTGTATCATTTTCATACAAGTATCAGAACAACTCTTGTTTGCATTTTTCAGTGTCATAAATGAATTGTTAATATGGACACACTATCTGAACACAGATTTTATTGTCACAAATTATTAACTCTAAAGCTAGGTGTGCAATACTGATATAATTTCAGGTGAAGGCATCTGATCTCTCATATAATGTAATATATTTGCAACATTTGCTTTCTAATAATTGATAAATTAATATACAAAAACTGTTGATTATTTTGGGTAGAATATCTTTATTATTTAGACAAAACAAATGAAACAGTAATTTTTATATTTAAAAATTTTTACCTTTGAATTTTCATCTAAACCTAGAGTCACAATTACTATTCAATAATAACTAAATTTAGAACAACTTCATCTTAAACAAGCCCTTGTCAGATATATAAAGAATAGCTAAAAGCCACAGCAGAAAGCAAACAACCAAGGAAAAACCTAATGTGTATAAGTTGTAGAAGAAAAAAATGATATTCAGAAGCCCAGGGACACTAATAACTGACTAAAGGATCAGCTAATAAAATGCCATAGAATGTTAACTCACTGCAACAGAAAAGTATCAGTTTACATATGCACTTGGCAAAATGTGTGTTTACCATAGAAATCCCTCTAAGACAATGCTCCATATTTCCCTTTAGAGATATGCAGAGAAAATTTGAGATGAGGTCTCATCTCTTAAAACAAACAGCAATTTGTTTTTATGAAGATTTTTCCCATATGAAAGACTATGATTTGATGTCTCTCTTGAGTATCTCCCCAACAACTCCTGACATCATGTTGAAAGGGAAAAATGGTTCCCTCATGTGTCTTTGCAATGGCAAATACTGTTCTGATTTTACAAGGCATTTTATTCCATTCTGTTCTTTGTGGTTGTCATGAGAAGATATCCAGAATATATCTTGAAACAAGAATCATCTACTTTGTTTGCTTTGGTTTTACAGATGCATAGTACAATGTGTCTTTTCATTTCCAAGTCTTAAGGATATTATGTTTCTTGTCGTGCCATACAACTATTTAGTCTGTGTCTTAGTTAGCGTTTTTCTGCTGTGAACAGGCACCATGGCTAAGGCATTTCTTATAAGGACAATATCGAATTGGGGTTGCCTTACATGTTCAGAGGTTCAGTCCATTATGATCAAGGCAGGAGCATGGCAAAATCCAGGCAGGAATGATGCTGGAGGAGATGAGAGTTCTACATCTTCATCTGAAGGCTGCTAGCAGAATACTGACTTCCAGGCACCTAGGATGAGGATCTTAAAGCCCATACCCACAGTGACACACCTACTCCAACATAGTCTCATGTCCCAAAGCTATATACTTACATGACTGTAGTGACCAGCATTTGTTTTTCCTTCTTGACATACACGACTGTGATGGTTTGCAAATGCTCAGCCCAGAGAGTGGCACTATTAGAGGGTTTGACCCTGTTGGAATATGTATGGTCTTGTTAGAGTAAGTGTGTCACTGTGGTTCTAAGACCCCCACTCTAGCTGCCTGGAAGTCAGTATTCTGCTATCAGCCTTCAGATAAAAATGTAGAACTCTCAGCTCCTCCTGCACCAAGCCTGCCTGGATGCTGCAATGTTCCCACCTTGATGATAATGGACTGAACCTCAGAACCTGTAAGCCAACCCCAATTAAATGTTGTCCTTATGAGAGTTGCCTTTGTTGTGGTATCTGTTCACAGCAGTAAAACCCTAGCTAAGACAATGACATTAAAAATAACAGCTATCCATATTCTCAACCACTGCACTAGAAACTCCAATGATTCATGATTCCGTGTGAATATTTTTAACTTCCCTCCCTTGTCCATGTTTCTCTATTGGGATAATTACATTTACAATACCACTTGATCAAAATACAAAACCACTTGTGGTCATCAATAATAGTGTTTCCCTCACTGGAGATAGAATGTATCAATTAAAACTCGTCCTTTATATAATCTCTCTTCTCTGTCTTAAAGAAAAAATATCATTGCTATCAGAAGGTGAAACTAAGGTCTTTTAATAAAATAAAGTTGATGCATGTTATATGTAGTAGTTATTTTGTGTAGTTCCCCAATTTGGATTTCTCAGAATATCTTACTTATAATCCTGGGAGAAATTAATGGTTAAGGTCTAGAAAGTCTGTTATAAGTGGCATGAATGTGGAATGAGCTAAGAAAAATATGATAAAATTGAAAACAGAATACACAAAGAAACAGGAATAAACACTAACTTGTTTGAGTTATGTTGACATCAAATAGTACCAAGATCTCTTATTTCTATCATATGATAATTGCATGGAAAATGGTCACCATGGATACAAATATAAAACTTTTATAACATTCTATTCACTTTGGTCACTTCCCCCCTAATAAGTCTTATAAGTCATAGCACTGTGTGTATGTGTGTTTGTGTGTGAGTGTGTTTGTGTGTGGGGGGTGATATAAATGAGGGTATGTATGTATGTATGTATGTATGTATGTATGTATGTTTGTGTGTATGTGTGTTCAACTATCACAAATGAAAAATTAGATATGTAGCAAATATTTTCTTTATGACATCATTCAAATATGCATGAAACTTACATTTCGTGTTCTAAAACTTACTTGGTTGCTGAACTCACATAGCTAAGAATGTATATCGGCATCTAATTTTGCATTCTGCATGTAGCATCAAACATTTAAAAATATTACTTAAAATATACTGTCAAAATTATGAAAATAACACAATATAACTTTTGATAGTTTATTGGGGCAAATGCAAGAGGCATATAAGAAAATACAGCTAATTACATATACATAAATCTCATTATGTATCACAATATATAATGATACATATTAAGATCATTCCGTACTCTTAAATTACACATCTCAGGATGCTAATTCAGTATATCTCACTCTCTACACTTTAATGGCATTGTTTTAAAAAATGAATCTTTTCAAATCAAAGATATGTGTTATGTACGTATGTACACATCCTCTCACTTTAAAGTATTTTGCTTTATTGTACCAAGGTCTTTGATTCATTTTGTTCATTTTATGTCTTGGAGATTTCATTTTTTATTTTCCTTTATTGGAATAAATATCCAAGCAATGTGTATTTAAACATTTCAGTTCAGTCCATATGCTTGTTTTATACAGATATATAATTTTAAATTCTGTTCTATATTGTAAACTTGCATATTTAAAGCATTAAGATGACTCTATGCTCATTATAGATATAAGAAAATATATATTATTGAGGAAAATATTCATGTTATGATAAACTAAATCAATTTTTTTCTTTCAAATTTGAATGTAAGATTTCAATGATGACAAAGCAATCATATCTATTAATTAACTTAATTTTTAAAATATATTTTTGTGACTTTTTGTATGCACACTGTGTAGTGTGTGGTGTCCATTTATTTTCTCAATGTTTTGCTTTTTAATTTTGTTGTTAGTTCAGTGATTTGCTGTATCATCATTCACATAATAATTTACTTCATTGAATATAAATTTTGACAACCGTAATAGTCAATACAACCATGTAAAAAATTTGAATTCTCACCACTTATCAGGGAAGGAAAATAAAATGGATGGGGCATGTAGTAGTCACAGAACATATCGAATGGATCTATCTATCTATCTATCTATCTATCTATCTATCTATCTATATCTATCTTTATCTCTATCTATCTATATCTTTATCTCTATCTATCTATATCTTTATCTCTATCTATCTATCTATCTATCTATATCTATATCTTTATCTCTATCTATCTATATCTCTATCTATCTATCTATCTATCTATCTATCTATATCTTTATCTCTATCTATCTATCTATCTATATCTATATCTTTATCTCTATCTATCTATATATCTTTATCTCTATCTATCTATCTATCTATCTATCTATCTATCTATCTATCATCTATCTCTATCTCTTTCTCTATGAATTTGCTGGACTGACTTCCAGGCTGCACTACAACTAATCCAACAATGGCTAGCAGTGAGTTCAATGTCAAACATCTAGTAGTTTCTCAATCTGACAAAGCTAGGTGTCTCAGCTGGTTTTCTGTGTGTGCTGGATTCCTGAAGACATAGGCTCCAATGTTGGGGAAGAAATGGATATGCTTTCAAGGTGAAGCAAAACAGGCAAAGAGCAAAACCTTCCTTCTACCCTGTTCATATATAAGCTTTCCAGCAAAAGGTGTTACCCAGATTAAAGGTATGGCTTCCCACCTCAAGATCCTAATCAAAAGTGTGTTGTTTTTTCCTCCTAAAAATTGCAATCAGAGGAGTGTCTTTCTACTTCAAAGGTCTAGATTAAAAGATTTACTTACTTAAAATGAAGTAGAAAAACTCTCACAGGTATGCCTTTCACTTCTGGATTGTAGTTCATTCCTATATAATCAAATTGGCAACAACTAGGACTACTCATCACAGTACTATATTTCATAATCCTTTTGCTGGTATAACTCCAGTGGCCTGAGGATTTCACCCAAGTTCTTTAAAAGTCCCACCTCTCAAAAACATAAAGTTTGTAGCAGATGTTTAAATGTGGTCTTTGAAGGAATATTGAATATCCAAACTACATGAGCCACCAGTCTTTCCTCCCCTTCTAACTCATGAAAATGCTAATGCTTGTTGTCAATGTAATTTTAATTTTATATGATTGAATAAGTTAAATTATGTATGTACAGTGAAATATTTCTTCAATATCTTTATAAGAAAATCATCAATAGTATCATATCCTGGTGTAATTTCTTTCTTTTTCATTATTATTAATTGGTTATTTTATTTATTTACATTTCAACCCTTCTTCCTGGTCTACCCTCTGCAAAACCCCCTTCCTTCTCCTTTCCTATTTGCCTCTAAGGGCTGTTCCCCCACTAACTCCTGCCTCATTCCTCTAGTACCCCCCTACACTGGGGCAACAAATTTCCATAGGAACAAGGTCTATCCTTCCCATTGATGACAGATCAGTCAATTTTCTGCTGCATATGTATCTGGAGCAATGGACAAATCCATGTATACTCTTTGGTTGGTGGTTTAGTTCCTGGGAGCTCTGGGGTGTTCAGTGAGTTAATTTTGTTCTTCTTTCTATTGGGTTGCAATCCCTTTCAGCTCCTTAGTCATGCCCTAACTCTTCCAATGGGGAGACCAGGGCTCAGTAAGATGGTTGGCTGTGAGTAACTGCATCTGTCTTAGTGAGATACTCTGGGAGCACTTCTTGGCATCAGCAATAGTGTTGGGGTTTGATGTCTGTAGATGGGATGAATCCCAAGGTGGGGCAGTGAGCCTGAGGGTATCAGAACTCCTAGTAGTCAAATGTGAGTGGGGGAGGGGAGTGCTGGAGCACAGGATCTGCTCCCTGGTGCAGTTGTGAACTGGAAGGAAGGTCCTAATTTGTTTCTTAATAGTGTAGTTGCTAACCATTGAGTAGTCCTTTGCCATATGATATACTTTATAGAACAGCTTTATAATAAATTATTCTGATTCATATGTGCCCCACTAAAATACCATATTTTTTATTTAATATCACAAGAAATGTGAATAAACTAACAGAATATACTAAAATGTTAGACAGGAAATGGCACACTTAACTGCCTTGTTAAGTTTCTTGTTATAGATGTAGTAGTTTTTTTTAATTTCTTCTTTTTTATTTTATCCTCCAAAACTAATTAACTAGAATGTTTAGCTATTAAATTAAACTTGCTGTTTGCACATTAACTTCCAGAGTTAAGTCTATAAGCCACATCCCAGGGATCCACATCCTTGTATTTATATCTATTTGTCTATTTTTTCAATAAATTTTATCCCTCAGGAAATTACTTATTATTTAGAATATATATAGTATTTATAGAATATATAATTGTAAATTAAATATGTATATATATACACACACACACACACAAACACACACAAAGAAACAACAAATACTGACAACATTTACATAATGGTAAGGGACCTTTTTCTGTGAATAATGTGTATTATATGACAAAACTAAGTTTATAAAGTATTATTTTTATAGTATACATGAGACAGAATCTTCACATCAAAATAAATGAGATATATTTTTGATAATTGAATCTCAGAGATAGAGGAAAAATGCAGATAGAAATTACTATCTCTAATTGCATAGTCATGAATTAGCAGAAAAGGAAAAAAAAAAAAAAAAAAAAAAAGGAGGCATTACACCAAATGTGATAAACAAAGCTGGAACTCTTTGAACAAATACCTGCTGGCAGTCATACATTCCTTTGATATACATTTCAGGTGGACGAAAATGTGCAAAGATGAACCTATGGTCTGGAATGTAATGGTTTAAATGTAAAATAAATTATTTTTAATATAAATATAAGTATAAAAATTGTCCAGCAAATGTATTTATTCATCCTTTGGTAGTCCCCAATAACCATGCAAAGAAACCAAGATTTATCTCAAGCCTTATCTCAACAGCTGAGCAGTTATATCATTTCCTGAACCTCTAAGATGGCTACCTCCCTGTCAGGATCCTACGATACTTGCTTATTATTGGCCTAGCTCTTTGGGCTTTCTGGTGTGTTTCTATGATCTCTCCCTGCAGCCCTTCATCATAACTCCCATTCCTCCATTCCTCTTGGCTAATCTGAACTTCCCTTCACCCCCTGGCTGGTGGACATCCTGCTCTTTTCTTTCTTCTGACCAACCAGAAAGAAAATAAAGGCACGAGACAGGAACTTTTCTTGTGGTCACAGTTGTATCCTGCTTTGCCAGCACATCAATTCTGAATATTTGTACTGAGAAGAAAATAGATTCTGTTCAAAAAAAAATGTTACTTAATAGGTAATTTTTGTTACAATGGTTGTGGGAAATAATGACATTATAATTACAAAATTATTTCTAGCTATATTGTAAAATAATTATTGAAAAAATTAGTAAAACTTATGCATGAGCATTTTTCCTTTATCCCAGGTGGTCAGCATTACATACATAGGTGAACACAGAGCAACACTAAAAAGACTCAGGGGATTGTACACACACATGTGTAAATAAATGTAACAATAATAATTAAGAAAGAGATCATGAATTCTGGATACAGAGGAAGACACAGAAGGAATTAAAGTTGGTAAGTGGGGGGTATGGGAGTGATAGATATGCAATGCTCATACATGAAGTCCTCAAAAATTAAACTATAAAATACAAATCTACTAAAAAACATTTTTAAAATATCTCAGTCCTGTCAGGCTTTTATAATATATACTAGGTTTTGAAACACCAGCAGACCAAGTAGTGTCTACAGAGTAGTTTAGCAAGGCCATGATGTCTTTCCTGCAGTGCCTGTTTCTTTCTTTGACACTGAAGTCATTCAACTCAGTATACTGCAATGGTGTCAGAGGCTCCAGCCACTATGTGAGGAACTAAAACCTCAAGGTCTAAGCTGAAATGATTATTTGCACAATGATGTCCTCTTTGAGGGTCCTTCTCTTTTTATATCTTCTAAGGTTACTCATATCAAACAAACCGACTGTGTACAACCAGATATAGAGCACCTGATCATGCCCCTCGGTGCTAGTTGTTGCCAGCTTGGGCTTCTGCCTGGAAATTCCCAAGTGAGATATTGAGAAACTGAGTCCTGGGATCTAATTTGGGAATTGGCATGAGGCAGTCATTGTGAAACAGAAAAATATACTGAACGTTGAAAAATGTTATGTAAAAAGAAAGGACAGTGGGTGGTGGCTCAGGAGGCACTGAGAGAAAGCACTATGGATAATAGACTGGCTGAATATAAAGAAGGATCTAGAAGAGTAGGATTGGAATGACAATAAACACAGCAACCAAGAAAGCTATTTCCACCTTTTTATAACATGAATTCTTTTCCCACAACCTCTCCTTCACTTCTGACCTCTCATGCCTGTGCCTTTCACAGACTATAGTTGCCCTTGGTCTCACCTCTTGTTCACCAGACAAGCTCACCCTGATGTCTTTAACTCTGTCACTGCTCATTTGTTTTCTCTTTGAATGAGAGGACTAGACCCTGACATTTCCCTATAAGCACCATGGAAAATAACCATCACGTCTGGTATTCTCAAACAATAATGCAAATGTTATATATAATCAAGTGTACCATTGATTGTTTAAGGCTCAGTTAAGATTTACATAATTTTGCAAGGTTGATCTTTGTTTACAATATAAGTGTATGAAGTTGCCTTAACCTTGTGTGAGTTTAAGCAGCATCTAAGTAGTTATGTGTTCTTTATTAAAGTGCTTCGAAACATAATGCTATTTTGTTTTTATTCTTTCTAGGCAGTGACATTGACTCTGCTTCAGCACACATAAGTCTTATCAATAGAAGAATTTCATCCTTTTGTGGAAACTCATAAAAACTGTTTTATATGGAAGAGAACTTTCTGATATTGCCACCTGGACTACGAATCAACACACAACTTCTTAAAATGAGCATGCTCAGAGAGCCAGGGAAGCTAGGAGAAATGTATTCTCCATGTGTTTAATTATCCAACATCTCCCCACCAAAGTACACTAAAAAGATATTTGCATGTAAATTCTGTTGACAGTGTATTATTCTCACAGTGGAACGGTACATGAGAAAGGACACTTCCAATTACTTGTAGAAACACAAACAACAATATTTTTAATGTATTTATTTAAGTGCTGGTAAGAGAGTTAGTTCTACAGAATATAGATGCCTGTAGCGTTGTGTATATATTTATAAGAGTGCAGCAAAGATACAGATTCTGCTACCTTATTCTTTTAAACATTAATCATTTATTATCAATAATATTTTTGTCTACTGTCACATTGATGATTACTTTTGAACACACATCCTTAGCAATTAAATAATTACCAAGTTTATTTTCATTTACTCAATGGATAGGTGAGTGGCATTCTATTGATCATTTGTGAAAATGAAGGGTGAGGTACAATGAAATCAGTGAAGGCCTGAACCGGTCTGGACATAATTCTTTAAATGACAGGAAACTTCATTTATTTTCTAAAACAGACAAACAAACAAACAAAACAAGTACCTCTATAATTAATCAAAGAGTTCCTTTAAAGGGTATTGTAGTTTTAATTATATATATAATATGTGTGTGTGTGTGTGTATACACACACACACACACATATATATATATATAAACTAAATGGGAAATCCATATAGTTCACTCAGATATTATACTTTGAAGCTGTAACAGTAGGTCATGGAAAATGATAGGTGAATGGCTAGTTTCTATTTTTCTTCCAGAAAAAAATAAGTAAGTCGGAGGTTTGCATATCTACAACACATCTGGAAATATCATTTCAGCTAAATATAGCATCATGGCCATATAAACTCCTATTGTAAAAGAAAAATCATATAGATCAATATCATATTGAACATCATTATATAGAACAAAAATTGTGTTCAAAACTATAGAAGTGGATGAAAATGAAAATTACATGGCCATTGCTCCTCTTTAAGGTGTCTGTACCATGGTCTTTTAGGGATGGCACATCCATATATATATATATATATATATATATATATATATATATATATATGAGACATACTTATTTTTTCTGGAAGAAAAATAGAAACTAGCCATTCACCTATCATTTTCCATGACCTACTGTTACAGCTTCAAAGTATAATATCTGAGTGAACTATATGGATTTCCCATTTAGTTTATATATATATATATATATATATATATATATATATATATATATATGTGTGTGTGTGTGTGTGTGTGTGTGTGTGTGTGTGTGTGTGTGTGTGTGTATGACAGATAGAAAGCCATTGGTGTTGCCATCTCTCAGGAATGAGGCCTATAAAATTGAAATACCTTGGTAACATGCAGCAGTACTGAGGACTACAAGAAGAAAGATAAGTTGGAGAGCTGATTTAGGGGTTAAGATCAGTTCATAGCACACAGATTGAAGCTCACAACTGTCTGTAACTCCAGTTCCAGGGATCAGACGGCTGTTCCGAGTTATGAGCATGGGCACGAGTTATACAATTGGTGCATAGACATACATACACACCGGTGAAACACTCACACATAGAAAATTTAAAAAGATGGAAATCTATAAGCAAGTGATTTTTTGGCACACAAAAAATTAACACTTTATACATGTTCAGGACTGTGAATTAGAATTATTTTATGCCTATTGATTTACTCCATGCAATCTCTGTCACAGCTGACAAGTCTGGACTACTCTATTGTTTATAGAAAGAATCTCTCTTGCAAACTCAAAGAAAAGACTGACTCATTGCTTCCTGCATAACACAATTCTATTAAATTTATTGATGTAAAAGAAAAATGTTAAAGAAAAAAAGACAGCGTCCATTCGACTTTAACAGTTGTTACGCAGTCAGGTACTTCAGCGGAAAGATTTAGTTTATTTAAAACATTTCACACCACCACTCAAGTGAAGAAGCAGTTGAGAGAGTGAAAAACAATCTTTGTCAATGGTACATCTCATAGAGTGAGCATCTAGAATATACAAAGAATGATAAAAAAAAAAAAAAACCAAACTAAGCATCACAAAAGCAAACAACCTAATAAAAAACGAGACACGGAACTAAACAGAGAGTGCTTTATCATCATCATCATCATCAATCATTTTATTTGTTATATTTCAAATGATTTCCCATTCCCAATTTTTCCTCCACAAATCCCATCACCCCTCCCCTTGTCTCTATGATGGTGTTTCTCCACCCACACACCCACTCCTGACTCACCACTTTAGCATGCCCTTGTGCTGAGGCATCAGACCTCCACAGGACCAAGGGCTTCCCCTCCCAATGATGCCAGATAAGGCCACCTATGCTACATATGTATTTGGAGCCACGGATCCCTCCATGTGTATTATTTAGTTGGTAATTTAGTCCCTGGGAGCTCTGGGTGGTCCACTTAGTTGATTGTGTTCTTCCTATGGTGTTGCAATCCCCTTCAACTGCTTCACTTCTTCCCCTAACTCTTCTCTGGGGAGTCTCCAGGCTCAATCTGATGGTTGGCTGTGAGTATCTGCATCTGTATTAGTCAGTGCTAAAAGAGCCTGTCAGGAAACAGCCATACCAGGCTCCTGTAAGCAAGTGTTTCTTGACATCTCAATAGTGTGGGGGTTTAGTGTCTGCAGATGGGATGGATCCCTAGGTGAGGCTGTCTCTGGATTGCCTTTCCTTCAGTCTCTACTCCATTATTATTATTATTATTATTATTATTATTATTATTATTATTATTATTATTGCCCTGAATTTCTTTTAGACAGGAACACTTCTGGGTTAAAATTTTTGAGATGCGTGGGTATTCCTATCCTTCAACTGGGAGGCCATGCTTATCTGCTATAGGTTGAATCTACAGGTTCTCTCTCCCCTTTGAAGGGCATTTCTGCTAATGCCATCTGCTTGAGTCCTAGAAAATTCTCACTTCCCTGGGGTCTGGGACTTTCTGGTGGCTACTCCCAGTTCCCCATTTTCCATGGCTACATATTTTGATTCAATCTCCTGAACCTCTGTACTTCTTTCATTTCCCTTCCCATACCTGATCCTGTGCCCACACCTTTTACCCTCTCCCTCCTCTCTGCCGCCCAGGTTCTTCCCTTCCTTTACCTCCTTTGATTATTTTGGTCCTCCTTCTATGTAGGATTGCAGCATCCACACTTTGGTCTTCCTTCTTCTTAAGCTTCATATGGTTTGTGGGTTGTATTCTGAGCTTTCCATCTAATATCCACTTATCAATGAGTACATACCATTTGTGTCCTTTATTGTCTGGGCTGCCTCACTCAGGATGATATTTTCTAGTTCCATCCATTTGCCCATGAATTTCATAAAGTTGTTTTTAATAGCTGAGTAATATTCCATTGTGTAAATGTACCACATTTTTTTTTGTATCCATTCCTCTGTTGAAGGACATCTGGGTTCTTTCCAGCTTCTGGCTATTATAAATAAGGCTGCAATAAACATAGTGGAACATGTGTCACTATTATAAGTTGAAGCATCTTTTGGGTATATGTCCAATAGTGGTATAACTGGGTCTTCAGGTAAAATTATTTTCAGTTTTCTAAGGGAACTGTCAGATTGTTTTCCAAAGTGGTGTGCAATCCCACCAGCAATTGAGGAGTGTTCCTCTTTCTCCACCCCCTTGCCAGCATCTGCTCTCACCTGAGTTTTTTGATCATAGCCATTCTGACTGGTGTGAGGTGGAATCTCAGGGTTGTTTTGATTTTCATTTCCCTGATGACTAAGGATATTGGACATTTCTTTTGGTGCTTCTCAGCCATTCAAAATTCCATAGTTGAGGATTTTTTGTTTAGTTCTATATCCCATTTTTAAAAGGCTTATTTGGTTCTCTGGAGTCTAATTTCTTGAGTTCTTTGTATATTTTGGATATCAGCCCTCTATAGGATGTAGGGTTGGTAAAGATCTTTTCCTAATCTGTAGATTGCCATTTTGTTCTATTGACAGTGTCCTTTGCCTTACAGAAGCTTTTAAATTTTATGAGGTCCCATTTTTCAATTGTTGATCTTAGAGCATGAGACATTGGTGTTTGGTCCAGGAATTTATCCCCTGTGCTGATGTATTTAAGGCACTTTCCCATTTTCTCTTCTATTAGATTCAGGGTATCTGGTTTTATGTGGAGGTCATTTATCCACTTGAACTTGAGCTTTGTACAGGATATAAGAGTGAATCAATCTGCATTCTTCTACATGCCTACCTCCAGTTGAACCAGCACCATTTATTGAAAATGCTGTCTTTTTCACTGTATAGTTTTGGCTTCTTTGTCAAAGATCAAATGACCATAGGTGTGTGGGTTTATTTCTGGGTCTTCAAGTCTATTGCATTGATCTACTTGCCTGTCTTTGTACCAATACCATGTGGGTTTTTTTTATCACTATTGTTCTGAAGTAGAGCTTGAGGACACAGAACTAAACAGAGAGTTCTTAAAGAAAAAATATGAGAAACATTTAGAAAATGATATAAAATGTTCAAAAATTTTCACTATCATGAAAATAAAATTTTAAATCAATTTCAAATTTCATCCTAACACAGACAGAATGGCAGAAATCAAATCTACACATAACAACAGCTGGTGATGTGGCTGTGTTGGGAAAGGAACAGTTAACCATTGCAGATGGGTGTACTTACATGGATATAGCCACTATTGAACTCACTGTCACAGTGAATCAAAGAAGTATAAATAGTTCAGCAATGAGATTTATCTATATAATTCTTGAGCATATACTCTCCATTTTCTAATGGAGAGGTATTTATTCATCCACGTTCACTGTTACTCTAGTCATAGATGTTTTGATATACAAATAGCCTTCATGGCCATTAATTGCTGAATAAAATGTGGTGTAATCGTTTGTCTTTATTTTTTATTAATTTTTATTAATCATTCCATTCATTTACATCTCAAATGACATCCTCCTTCCCAATTACCCCTCCTCAATCACTCCATTCCATCTGCCTTCTCCTCCCTCATCTTTGCCTAAATGAGGGTGCTTGCCCCACCACTCCAGCATCTTCCTAAGCTGAGGAATAAAATCTCCACAGGACCAAGGACACCCCCCCCCCCCACTGATGTCAGACAAGGCCATTTTCTGCTACATATATATCTGGAGCCATGGTTTCTTCTCTGTAAACTCCTTGGTTGTTGGGGTACACTGAGTGGTCTTGCCAACTGACATTGTTCTTCCTATGCAGTTGCAACCCCCCTCTGCTCATCCAGTTCTTCCTTCAGCTTTCTCACCAGGGTCCCTGAGTTCAGTCTGATGGTTGGCTGTGAACATTTACATCTGCATTGGTCAGGTGCTGGCAGAATCTACCAGGGAACAGCCACATCTGGTTCCTGTCAACAAGGGCCTCTTGGCAACAATAATAGTGTCCAGGTTTCAGCTGTTAACAAAAACAAATTTTTTTTCTCCCATTATTCCATCCCCTTCTTCTTAGAGAAGGGGAAACCCCTACCCCACCCTGGGAGTAGGAGGAATAAAAGAGGGGGAGTTGCAAGTGGAATGTAAAATTAATAAAAATAAATTATTGAAAACTGCTTATAATAAGGAATCCAGACAAAAAGGTGAAACTGATTTAATTAATATAAAATTCTGAACATTACATATTCATCTATAATAATAGAAACATATATAACACATAATTATATGAATAAATAATAGAAAGAAAAAAGAAAAACAAAAATAACACATTGGCAAGTCAATATATGGAGTGAAAACATTTTAGTGAAATAACTGACGCCAGAAAAAAACCAACAGAATTTTTTCCTTATTTGTATATATTATTAGCTTTCATACTTCAGATGTGTGTATTTCATGTGAAATGTTCACAGAGATCAAGAAAGGATTAAGGGGCCATACTGTGTAGTTAAGCTTTTATTGAAAAGAAAATAAGCCACAGAAAACCACATTATTAATGATTAAGATTACCAAACTTATAAAGCCTTTGATTAATATTTTTAAAGAAGGGGGAGACAGGGAGGCAGATGTTCATGTATCTCCACCAGTCAAAGATAGTTGATATATCTAGGTTGGGTAGTGGGTTACACCTCTGACTGAGCAATACCAAACTTATAAAGCCTATGATTAACATTTTTTTAAAAAATATATAAATGCAAAAAGGAAAGGGGGGCATGGGATAGTGGTTTTCTAAGGGGGGGATGGGGAAAGGGGATGGCATCTGAAGTATAAATAAAATATCTAATAAAAAATGGAAAAACAAACAAACAAAAAATGTATAAAAGCAAAAAGGAAAAGGGGGCATGGGATAGGGGTTTTCTAGGGAGGGGAAATGGGGAAAGGGGATGGCAGCTGAAATGTAAATAAAATATCCAATAAAAAAATTTAAAAAAAAAGATTAATGAAACATAAAGTGTTAAATGGGAAGAATGATTAACAGGAAAAATAGAGGAAAAATTATTGAGAGGAATAACTAACACTAAAACAACTACAAAACTCCATATGGATATTATCACTTCAAAGGTTTCTAAAATATGCACACATAAAAAGATTTTAAATGTAGTTACCCTATTACAGACTGATGAGTCTCCTCTACTGGTCACCAAAAGCTGACAAAGTCTCATGCCAAAAATGGGTTAATCTTCTTTGGGAGTGTTGGCAATTGAAGTCTCATTGATTTCCAAGTATTATAGAGTTTCTTATTCCAATGTTCTTAGTCATTCTTAAAACATGAAGATAAGACTTTATTGGTAAAGATAACACATACTTCAGTAACAAAACATGGGGGAATTCAAGGTGATAATTATATGTATGCTTCATCCCCTAATGGGTTGCTTTCTTGGTGCCAAAATTTATTATTTAAACAGCTTGAGAACAGGGTTCTCAAATCATTTGCAACTTTATACCTTGCAAGGTACAATGCTCATTTCTGTTAATACATGCCCACGTCTATAGTTATAGCGTAAATGCTATGGGAATAACCAAACACTATCTGATTGGATTTAAAGGCCAAACAACAAATTAAAACCTATACATCACCCTGCTACCATGGCAAAACACGTTGGCTGGCCAAATTATAGTCTCTAGGGAAGCATGCACTACTGTTAACCTGATAAATGGACATCATAATGGGCCAACTCCTACTGATTTATTGGTCTTGCCACAGATAGGTTCATTGTTAAACTCTCACCAGAAAAACAGTTTGGACTCACTGATTAAAAGCGCTGACTGCTCTTCCTGAGGTCCTGAGTTCAGTTATCAGCAGCCACATAATGGCTTACAACCATCTGCAATGGGATCTGATGCCCACTTCTGTTGTGTCTGATACAGTTTTGGAGCCTGCCAACCAATACACAGAATAGTATATTGTATGATACAATCAACATTTCATACCAGTAATAATAATAATAATAATAATAATAATAATAATAATAATAATAATAAAAGGTCATCTGAAGCCATGGAACTGATTCCAGATTAACTTGTATGTGTTAATATTGAACTTACATTCTGCTTAGACCACATAATTTTATGATTTTCTGTGTATTTTTTACCACCTTTCTGTAACATTTGCTTATGAAGTTTTAAATTATTAAATGTATATTATGTTCCTATTCATGTCTAGTTCTTGGTGTATTGGTCTACCATTTCACGCCTTATTTTACCACCCTGAGTGGCTCTGTGCTGAAATGATTTTCTTTAGAAAGAAAACTGCAGAGACCTGGAGTTTCCCTATAAGTCACTCCACAATGGATAATCCTGCTATAAATGCTGTCATGTATCTTCATACCAAAGGCAAAGGCCAAGGACTGCCATTTATAAAGGATAGAAATAATAGTTTTAACCAATACCATCCTTTAGTGACTCTTCTAGTATTTGAATTCCCTTTTATATATTTACAAATGTGTTAAGTTTGTTCAATTTTCCTCAGAGTATTTTGAAATTTCACCATTCAATAATACTTTGGGAAAACACATTAAAACGTCATTATGTGGATTTATAAAACATCTTTAAAATAAAACCTTTAGTTTTCACTATTTCTAACTTGAGTATCCACCTATTTGGGGAAAAAAAATATCTAGAGCTGGTTATTTGGGCCTATATGCTGAAATAGGCACGTTGGAATCCCATTTATGAACTAATTCCCTTGCCAAGAATCATAGATCCATCTTCAGAATTTTCCCTCTGGTTTTAGTGATCTAAAGATCAAAAGATTTAGTGATCTAAAAATCAAAGGATTGGTTAGAAAGAGAAGGTTTAATTTGTGCAGTACCTCCAGGGGATTCAGTATGTCAGTAGGTGACCATTTTGGGTATCTGGCAGTCGTATATCCCAGTGGAAGCATGTAGCAAAGTAGGACTATCAGCCTCCAGAAGAGGACGCCAAAGGGATTCAATAAAGAAGAAGCTATGGAACAATATCCTTATAAAGCACATGTTCTCTGTGGTCTGTGGTTCTTCTACTGCCTCCCAACTCTTCAGGATTCCATTATTCCCAGGAGTACCAACCAGTCCACAACAACAACATCAAAAGCAACAACAACAAGAGCAACAACAAGAAAAACAGCAACAACAAAAAACAGCAAAACAAAACAGAAAGCAATCTATTATCACATGAACATTTGAGAGATTTTAAAAATCTGAGAGCAAATACTGTTCGGATACACTAAACCCCATGAATGTACTTGTTCTTCATTTCCTTAAATTTTAAAATATCTACTTTGTATTTTATGTGTTTTCTTTTTCTTTCTTTCCTTTTTTCTTTTATTTTGTTTTTCTTTCCTCCTTTCTTTCTTCTTTCTTTCTTTCTTTCTTTCTTTCTTTCTTTCCTTCCTTCCTTCCTTCCTTCCCTTCCTCCCCCTCCCCCTCCCCCTCCCCTCCCCCTCCCCCTCCCCCTCCCCCTCCCCCTCCCCCTCCCCCTCCCCCCCCCCCCCTCCCCCTCCCCCTCCCCCTCCCCCTCCCCCTCCCCCTCCCCCTCCCCCTCCTTCTCCTTCTCCTTCTCCTTCTCCTTCTCCTTCTTCTTCTTCTTCTTCTTCTTCTTTTTCATAGAGGGGTGTCATCAAATTCAAATAGATAACACCCAGACATTTTCTGATTGTTTTTACTCCTTCGCAGCTTATCAGCTTTCTTCTCTCCCTTTGTTTCTGAAATGAGTTCTTCTTTTTCTTCTTCAAGTCATCACAGTTTCTCCTTTCATAAGCTTGGCTTATAGCTTCTTGATTCTCTCACCATTCTTCTCCATAGGCTTTGATCTTATGGCTAACGTTTTGGTCTTTTATTCTGGGTATAATTTTGTAGGACCTAGTATACCTGACTCAGCGGAAAGTAAGCACAATGTCTTCACCATGCTTCACAATGCTGTTCACTACCCTATTATACTACAGCAATCCGTTGATAAAATATCCTTTCTCCAGGCAAAAATCATTATCATCTTCTAAGTCTATATCATCTTCTTTTTCATTGTCTTTTTACTGATGCTATCAGCAAAATCAGAAATTTGAAGTAACTCACAGTAAGTTTAGGTATTTCTTAGATTTGATAGATATAAATTAATTTGTTTTAGCCTTGATTTTGAATAAACAAAGATTCTGAATAAGCAAGTACACTGTAAATGAATTGGTATGTGGAAAACTTTAATACTGATCAATAAATTCTCTGTAGTTCTCATCATCCCCATTTTCATCACTATCAATTAGCAACATATTTTTTCTTTTTTATTGTTAAGCAATGCAAGTATTTTGTGTAATCAATTCAGGACCGAAACAACTAGATTTCATGTGTTGTAGAAACAGCAAAGATGATGGGTAAGTCTCAGTCATACTAATACTTCCAAATAATGTTTTTGTCAATAGAAGGACCTAGAAAGACTGATAAATATGTTCAGGGTAGACCAACTTAATGATAATACTAGGAATGGAATTAAACACTTTTAGTAAAATTCCAATGTAATTTTTCTCCATTCTGAAGGTTAGAATCACTGCTTTACAAACAAACAATTATACTCTTATGCTTTCTAGACCCAAATTAAGAGTTTTGTTAAGGTTGTTTAAAAGAGAATGATTGAGTTTCAGGACAACATTTTTGTTAAATAGAGAAAATCTCAAGATCTGACTGTTAACATTCTGAAGTAAGATAGTAGTTGAAAGAGTAACTGGGTACAGTGTTGATTAGCAGAGTATTACAAGCCACAAAAGATGAGAAAAATAAATGTTTTGTTTTGAAGAATTGGTTCATGATGCAAAACAATACTCAGCACTGAAGTTTTTAGGGAAAGATTGGATTAGAAGGATTTTGACTGAATCCATGTGCTAGTTAATTGATGGAAAATGGTACAAAGTATTGGGAAATGGTGAAACCTGCTCTGATGGAAACTGAGGTGCTAGGGGTATATCATATATATATATATATATATATATATATATATATATATATATATATATATCTTGCTCAAAGCCTCTTCCTCCAATTCTCTGTTTTTCTGAGGTCAAGAGCAGTAGATATAGCTGACTATGGCCTGATACTAGTAAAACTGATCCAAAATAAATTATTTCTCCCTTCAGTTGCTGATCTTGGGTGTTTAGGTATGGTGGTAATACTGACCCACATAGTTTTCTAATGTTTCAATGCCTCAATTTAGCTGTTTCTACAAGAGTTTATTATCTATGTACCTTTGGTAAAGCTACTCAATGTGAGTAAGAATTCCATTTTTTTCTTTCTTCTTTCTTTTAAGTGAGACAAAAGTTGTCATAAGGTCCTAAATGTATTAGACTCTAAAGTGTAAGGGTTAACAGTCAGTCATCAGTTAAGTTAGCTCATTTAGTGTATATTCAGTACTATTCATAATCATTATTATTTTAGTGGTAGTGAACTAGAAAGTAGTTTACTACATGGTCCTTTAATTTTTCCTAGAATATTGTGTATGAACAGAGTAAAGAAGTGAGAAAGCATAAATGAACTTGTAGCACAACCTGGAATTTTAGGAAAATTCTGCAACCATGAGTCAGGAATACCAGCATATGTTTTCCAAGAGGAAGCTCTCCTAAGGTGCATAGGATAAATCATATATCTGCCAAATATTCTTCAGAACGTAGCTTTCAAATATCTCCTGAGAAAATAAATTCTTTTTAAAATAAAAATATTTAATGGAAGCATTTTTTAAACAAAGATTGTAGGCTGTATGTTGTCTCTTCTACATACTCAGTGTAACCACTTGTTTCAAATTCCTGTGCCAACTGTAGAAATCTGGCACAGTCTCAAAGATGCTATACAGCATGGCCAAAATTTCAGTTCTATTGCATGACAAACACCGCATCTGAACTCAGGTGGGAATAACTCAAAACTGAACTTTTTCTAATGTGATGCAAAGACAGGGTCAAGAGAAGGACAAGCAGGCTATAAGAAGAGGAGAGATGAGAGAAGTGGAGAGTCCTCCTCCTTCTGGCAGCTTTATACTTTTCTTATCATCCCCCTTGCACCCAAGTGCTCTCCTGCTTTTCCCCCCTCAATTATTCCCTGGTATTGGCAGTGCCATTCAATCTCTTTGTCAATGTCTCTCTATTCTGTAAGAGAGAAAGATAAGCACATTTTCAGAAAGAGGACAAAAGGAGCTTATATATGTTAGTTGAATAATTATTAGGACTTTCAGGCTTTATTTAAAAATTTGGATGTGAGCCTTACACATGGGAATGAAGATAGAAGTGTGGCTTCAAACTCCATCTCCAGCATTGCTGTTATTTGCATAAGCAACAGGACACTGTGTCAGTTTGGGATGAATAAGATTTTTCACAGAGAAGGTTAAGACAAGAGCAAGGGATTATGGTATATTCTAATGAAGTGCTGGATCTAGTGACTTTGCATCAATGTGGTTGAATAATTGGCTGCTTGTGGGGGTTCAGATGATTTGTTCAATTATATATGCTTTGGGAGAAAGGGAAAGAGTGATATCAGTGGTGATTGCTATACAGCAATGAGTGAAAAATCATTCATTAAGGCTGCATATTTTGATAGCTTCTGGTTCTCTGAAGTTTTCTGATTTGCGGCTCTAATCACTCCTGCTTATTCTCAACCATGAGTAAATTATAGGAGAAGAGCCAGGCATATTTGATTCATCAGGAAAATGCACATTTTGCTCCCAAATAAAAGGAAAATAAAATATCACTTTCAAGTGGTAAAATCAAAAGCTTTAAAGTAAAACCACTTGCACTTGAAACAAGTTCTGAACTCCATATAATATAGGAGACTTTGACAAGGTAAATGAAAAGAAAATGACCCTTTTGTGTGCGTTATATCAAGAATATTTAAAATTCAGAGACTACATGTATCCTATGTTTAGGCAATCTCATGTTAAATTTGTGAGATGACTCCATTAATGTTTCAATGCCATTTTACTGTTAGTTAATATTTCCATTAGATAACAAAGAAGTGTGTTTGCATGCATATATATATATATATATCTATATATATATATATATATATATTTCACTTTTTCAGCTATTAATCCAAGATAATTTACTTTCAAGAGATCAGCTTTCCCCTGTGTTAAATAATAGTAAATGCAGTGGCAAAATTCTCTCTTTTGAGACATGCATTTTTACTATGGGACACACTTGGTGACCTCCAATAATCCAGTATTTCTGTGTTCTTCCATAGAAGTTATTAGTCAAGTTCCAAACACACGGAGTAGTTCTTTTTTTAATATTTCTTTTATGTACATGAGTACACTGTTTCTGTCTTCAGACACATCAGAAGAGGGGGTCGGATCCCATTACCACGGGGTTGCTCAGAAAGTAAACTCAGGAAGCCTGGAAGAGCAGTTGGTGCTCTTAACTGCTAAACCATCTCTCCAGCCCAGGGGTGGTTCGTGTGTGTGTGTGTGTGTGTGTGTGTGTGTGTGTGTGTGTGGTGTGTGTGAAACATCACATGGCTAACCTTGACTTTTGATTCTAGTCTTCAAGTGCCCTTCTTCCTTATCTTGGGTTTATAATTGACCATGTGGGTGTAGGGCCTTGTGGCACAAATATGTTTTTGAATCATATGCATATGATAACCTCATGTTTCAGGGGCTGTCTCAGATTGCTATTGAGAGAATCAAGTGAAGAGTAATTTTCCTTGCTTTGTGACTAATAAGAATAATATTTACTTGCTGTGCTTCTTTGCATTCTTTCAAGTTCTTTACTCTTTACTTATGAGAAGTGTTATTTCTTTAAATTTCACTTAATATTTCTCTTTATTTGCATCACACAAACAAAAGCATCCCAATGCAGAGATGTGGTTAAATTTCAGTACATATCCTTCATTTTGAATTTTGATGGTCATGTCTTGAAATATGAAGATTTATAACAATCATATTGACCCTGTATTCTCTACGTGTGAAGGCATTTTATTTAAGGGTTGTGCATTAGTTACTCTGCATCAGAACTCTGATTCCACTTCAGCAAAAGTCCTGTTGCAAAATACTGTAGGGAGAAGGGTAAAAATCATATGTGGAGGAAAACGGGTTGTGGTGTAGAACCATCTCTGCATACACATTTGCATTAAATCCATAAGTATCCAGTTACCTAAGGCAAAAACTGCACCAACATGGTTTTGCTACCATATTTGTATTGTAAGGTTAGTATATGGTTTGGTACATAAATTTCTTCAAATCTCTACCTTGGCTATTCATCTAAGGTGTCTCCATGACAGAACATAATAAATTATGTCCATTTTATATTTGATGAATTATCAGTTTTTATAAATTACATCATTAAACTGTATTAACAGATTTAAACTTGTATCCCTTAAAGTATTTCAGAGAAACCTCCTTATGAAATCTAATCTGGGACCAATGGATCCAGCAAAATGAAAGTTTCTCACCAGGTTCAGTTCACTGGGTTTTGCATCTATCTTCACTGTCTGATAGAATGACAGGTCTGGGAAATTTATTTGATTTTCAGTAACTCTTCTTGCCCATATGTCTCCTAACTTAGAGACAAATGCCTGACTGATTGGCATCTTAGTCTCTCTCAAAACGTCCATGAGAAAATGGCACTACTCAATTTCCTGGCTGGGATAGGCTGTAACCAGTCAAAATAAGAAGCACTCTCTTTTATTTAATACACACAGACTCACGGACAGCATGGTATTTTTCCCACTTATCACCCAAGTGCTCAGCTGTTTTGACACAGTTCCTCTCCTACTTGCAGCTACAGCCACACAGGAGATAGACACAGTCCTTGCTAAGCAGGGATTCTGTCACAGTATGTTTCTGTGCTGATAAGTGAGTGTCAGAGTGCAGAACCCAAGGTGTCCTGCAAGCTAGATCATTTACGACAGAGCAACATAACAATTTGTAGACAAAAACAGCCCATGAGATGAGTGCTGACCATTGGGACCAAGTATTTCTGCAGTAATAAGGCTGTTGGCAAGGCTGTCTTCTCAGCAGGGCAACTAGAAAAGTGGCCACTAATTGCTGGGTTCGAGTAAGCAGCTTTTCCTGTCTTTAAAAAATAAATAATGGATGTTGACACAGCTTCCCACAGATGTGCATCCAAAATGCCCTTGCCTCAAGTATTCCTTGTTGTCTCCCCCTGCCATCTCTAAGCTTTTATCTATTTCTAATTGGGGGATGGTTTATTTTGAACTTGTCACCACATTTTGCATGACAGTGGGAGGAAGAGAAATCATTTTCTATTTAAAATTGTCTTCTAGGATAAAGCTTTATATCAGATTTGCTTATGTCATTGGTTATCTATTAGATATTGTTTTCTACCCAAGGATGATATGTATAAAGTTCCTCAGAACTCATAATGAAATAAAGCCAAACTATCAGGGGAGGATTAACAACATATTTTCCTTTCTTATACATCTGTTGAAAGAAATAATTATTCATATCAATGTAAAATTTTGGATTATTGGTCTTCTCTAAGCTTCTATTCCTGTTATTACATGAAATGCAGAAGAAAATATATGATCTCAGATTCCTTAGGGGAATCTTTAAATTTTTATTTAATTTTATTTACCTGTCTATTACTGTGCCTGTTAATTTGTGCATGTACCCTGTACCTACAGAAACCAGGAGAGGATCTTTACTACCCTAGAACCAGAATTATAAATACTTGTTAGATGCCAGTTGTGGGTGCTAAGAACTGGATCTCTACATGCTGCAAGAACAACAAGTTTTCTTCCTCTCCCACTTGTGGTCTTTGCATGAATAATTATTTTCCCCCGTTTTAAACATAGATTATTTTCTCATAATATAATCTGAATGTATATTTCCCCTTCCCTCTACTCCAAATAATTTTTACCATCTCCTCTTTACTTCTCCATTTATGTGTCTCATTAGAAAATAACAGGCTCCGAAAAGATCACATACACACACACACACACCATATATATATATAATTTTAATTTTACATTATTTTATTTTAAGAGTTAACAAAAACAAACATGTCCAAGTTGGACAAGCCAAGCCAACTGAACAATAAAGAGACCCAAGAGAATGCATAAGAATCAGATAGTCACCCACTCACTAATTCATTAGCCCCATGAAAACACTAAACTGAAAGCTATAGTGTATATACAGAGGACCTGGTAGAGAGCAACATTGGTCCTAGGATTGCCGCTTCAGTCTGTGTGAGTTCATAGAAATGTTGGTCAGTTTTTTACAAAGGGCTTGTTCTCTTGGACCCTTTGTTTTCTTGTTCTCTTTTTCTCCTGGGGCAACAGAAGGAATGTTCTCGATGTATGAATACATAAAGGTTTTGAAAGAAGTAAAAGAAGAATAAGATGGATGTTCTCCAGCTTTTTGTTTCTGCAAATCTTTCTGCATCCTCTTCCACAGGATTCTCTGACAGGATGGATTTCATGGACACATCCCACTAAGAGCTATGCATTTCAAGATCTTTCCCTCCATTTATGTAATATCTGAATTTGGGTCTCCGTATTTATTACCATATATTATAGCAGGATGCCTCCCTAATAATGGCTAAATAAGGCACCAAGCTCGAAGTATAACACATTATCATTAGGAGTCATCTTGTTATTTTTTTGTTTGGTTTTTATTTAGTTAGTTAGTTTTGACCAGTAGTATTTGGTTTTACAATAGGTCACTGAGTTATTTAGTCTCTGGTTTTTGGTTACCCAAATAGTGTGAAATATGTTTTCCATCTCATGGAGTAGGCTTTAAATCAAACCAGACATTAGTTTTGGTCACTCACTTAAAGCTCCCGTCACCATTGCCATAGCATATTTCGAAGGCAAATTGTAGATTAAAGGTTTTATGGTTGAGTTAGTAGTTACATTTCTTTTGTGGTAGCCTGCAGGATACTTTTCCATTTTAAGAACACTAGAACATGCAGTGTTCTGGTAATGAAGGTTTTATAGAAGCTTCAGCTCAAACTTTCTAAGTCCAATGAGGTGTATGGGTATTGTATTGAACAATGTGGTCTCAGCAAATGTTCTTAACCTTTGAAGTATCTCTCAATACCTAGAGGAGATATATAGATATATCATTACTCTTCATATATCCCTGTGCATAAAAATACCTTAAAATATATGATAATACCTATCATTTATTAGAAGACATCTACTCTTGTAGAATATTTAAATCCTCTGGATCAAGGAAAAAATTAGGATAAATAAAGCTAATGGAATTCCCAGAGATATATAAGCTCTCATATTAGCTCCAACCATCAATATGGAATAATCTAATATTCTACATCGTGTGTTTCTTGTAAAAAAAAAAATGCTCAGCAAAGCAAAGATTAGTAGTAGATCGTAATATGTTCCCATAATTATCACTGGCCAATAGCAACAACAATAAACAAGAATAAAAGTTGGCATATCATCAGAGTGAGCTAAGACTATGGGCACCTGAGTTTGTTATAGTAGATATAATTTTAAGTCTTTGTATTTTGCTTAGCTCTCCCGGGTGAGTCAGATAAGGATACATCTACAAACAATTATACATTTCCAAATCTAATGTAAAGTGAGGGTAAAAAGTTGCAGAGTATTATATGAGTTACTAGATCTGAACTTTTAAAACACTCAATACAAGACAAAATTATGTTTAGTGATGTGGGTATGAGTAGTAGTACCACAAAGAATGGCACTATTAGGAGTTGTGGACGTTTTAGAGTAGGTGTGGCCTTGTTAGAGTGGGTGTGGCTTTGTTGGAGTAGTTGTGGATTGGAGGAGGTGTGGTCTTGTTAGAGGATGTGCAGATTTGTTGGAGGAAGTATGTCACTGTGTGTTTTGAGGTCTCTTATGCTCAAGCTTCACTGAGAGCAGATGATAGTATCCACCTGGAGTTAATTGGAAAATAAGTGAAGTAGGTCAAATATATCTCAACCCCCCATCTCTCTCTCTCTCTATCTCTCTCTCTCTCTCTAATTCCAACATATATCATATGTATGATATTAAAGCAAATATCAATATAATAGCCATTAACTTCATGTTTGTGATTACTTTGATAGGAAAAAGTATGATAATCAGGGACTATTTTCTTCCATAGGGGATTAAATTTTGTTATGAATTTATTTAATATTTTTTATAGTTGAACTGCAATAAGCAGCATATACTAAAATTCATTGTGGCTTTAAAATTTTGGTCATGTATTGAAATATCTCCAAGGTAATTGTAGTATAAAGAAATAATATGATTCCCATTTGAGAAAATGTAATCATCACTGTATATAGGAGTTCTAGGACTATAGATTACTGATATCTGCCACTGCTTTGATATGAATTAATTACTAAAAATTCTCCTTGACTTACAATTATGATGAGACAATGTAATTATGCATGATTTTATTGCCATCTGTGTTACTTCTGTTTTTATCAAAAATGTAATTAACACAGTCAGATAATCACATGTGATTTCCTAGGATCTGCAAGCAGTTTCCAGACTACCTTACTTGAATAATGTCTTCTTTCACTGCTTCCTGGGTTCTGGTTGAGAGATGACAAGTAGAGGTCAGAGAATGCACGAGCCATCATACTCCTTCATAATTACTCTAGGGTATCCCTAAATGACAGTCCTTGCACATTATCTTCAAATATTGATGAATATAGGCATCTTGACCTATAATCATCATTTGCTTTTGATCTCATTTCTTTTCACCTTGAGGGAAGAGATTGAAACCTATATGGTAGCTTCCATCTGTAGTCACTCAGTATATTGGACATTACCCATCCAATGGGGTTAATTGGAAAATAAGTGAAGTAGGTCAACTATGCCCCCCCCCCATCTATACTAACTTCTGAGAAATTTCCTGACAAATGTTACTGCTTATAGCAAAGCTGACAGGAACAGTTGCAAACTAAATGCTAGAGTCCACTACGGAGTGATCTGGCTTCTGTGTTTTGTGAACATTTTAGCAAGTTGGAACAAAGACAAAATTTCCCCATCAATTATTCAGAAAGGTCATCTTAGACAAGTATTTGCAGGCTGATGTAAAAGATTGCCTTCATTCAACTGTCAGTTTGATATGAATTGAAATTTCAGTAATAGACAGGAAGCTGTATAATACTTTGCAATTTATACTGTTTTATAATCTGTAGATATAACTGTTGATAAGCATAAAAATTGTAAAAACAGGATTACAAATGCAGAAATCTGATGAGATTTCCTGGAGATAAGGAGGTCTATCTTTGTTAGAATGTTGTTTTGGATTGGCTTCAGTTTGGTTTAAGTTTATCTGTTTATTTTTTTCTTTTCACAGTGGTCATGATAAAGAAATATTTCCAGGTGTTGTAGCTAGAGGTATTCTGTTTTTTTCGTCATAGGGAAACTCTGGATTTAATAGAGAGAAACAGATCAAAATGAAAGAATGTTTATAGAGAAATAAAGCCAAAAAAACATGTAATATTTACTTTGCATGTGAAGTCTCCAGTTACTTACCTATTTTTTTCCTTGTTGTTCCTCAGGTATGTAGGAAAAACTTTGTCAACAGTAGAAGCATAAAAAACTTTACATGATCTGTTTTTAATGTTAAAATTAAGTAGAAAAGGCATTCCAAATAAACTCTAGGCTCTACCATTTTTATGTGTTTCTCTTTAATAAACTCTTTTAAAATGTGAAGATACTGGATTTTGGAATTGTGATTTGAAGTTTTGAAATTGTGCTTTGGTAGATGAGAATTTTATATATGGAAGATCAACTGTATTTTTAAATGATAGAGAATATGGTAAATTACATATAGCTTCAGACTACTTTAATTAATGTGAGCCATTCTAGCCTATTTTTTTAAACTATCTTTGCATTTGCCTGTACTTACGTTGGAGTCCTTGTTTATTTTAGTGTTCAAATGGAGGCATGGATATTTTGTCCTCTCAAGGGCAGTTGTTAAATTCTGCAAAGCTTGCTTTCATAACCAGATAGTAAGACCACTTAGAAAGTAACAGATAATGAAGATAAACATTTTTACAAGACTCACAGCTATGTGAGATGGAGGACGGCTCAGTGGGAAAAGAACCCAGCATGAGCCCATGAGTTCACATCAAAACCAGGCATGATGGCACAGATCCACAAAACCTTAGTTCTGGAAGACAGATTCATGCAGGTGCCAAGTGTTAAGTGGTCAGGTAACCCCGTTGTATCAGTGAGCTCCAAGTTAGTGGGAGGCTATGTTCACACCCCTTTTATATAACACAATTAAAGGTCTTAGAGGAAGATGGCTGAAGTCAATCTTTAGCATAAACATGTGCATGCATAGGTAAGCATGCACTTACAGGCACAGGCTTGCATATGACAGAGTATCATCTACATTGTCAGGGGTGTAAATACACACAAGTAAGCATGGCAGGCCAGGTGGTGGTGGCTCCTACCTTTAATTCCAGAGCTTAGGATGTAAAAACAAGTGATTCTCTACGAAATGCAGACGAGCGTAGTCTCCAAGTATACAGCTAGAGTTCCAGGAAGTGTATACAAAGTTTAAAAAAAAAAAAAAAAAAAGGAAAAAAAGTAAATGAAAGAAAAAGAAAAGTAAAAGAAAAAGGAGAAAAAGAGACTTAGGTATGTCAGTTCGCATTACTATCAATTATTCCGGAAAAGTATGAGTAAATTTTACAGTGAATAATATGATTATCATATCCCATATAAGTATATAGTTCTTAAACATAAAGATTATACCTTTGTTATTATTTAAGCTTTTTTTAGTACATATAAAGCCAGTGAACTTATATATGAATTGGGCATGTTGAAACACAGAGAAATCAAACACATGTTAGTTGGAACATTAAGGTCAGAAAGGAAACAAAGGATTACTTTTAAGATCCTTTGCTCTCTAGCCGCATTCATTTTCCCACAAATTTTATGATGGCCTTGTTTTTAAATAGCTTAGTAATAAAAGGACTCCTAATGGAAGGATGGAGAAACCAACCCACCCAATATACCTTTGACCCAAAATTTGTCCTACCTATAGGATTGCAAGGACAAGGATAGAACAGAGCCTGGGGTCAAATAATGACTGGCCCAACTTGAGACCCATCCCATGGGCAAGAATTAAAGGTATACTCGGTTTTGCTTGCAGACAGCCTAATACAGGTGTCCTCTGAGAGGATCTATCTAGCTGACTGAAATAAATGCAGGGACCCACAGCCATAAACTAGTCAGAGTTCAAGGAGTCCTTTAGAAGAGCTAGGAGAAGGACTGAAGAACACGGAGGAGACAGGGATTCTACAAGAATAATGGAGTCAACTAACATGGACTCTTGGAGGCTAACAAGGACTGAACCACCAACCAAAGAACATCAATGGACAGGATCTAGGACTCCCGCATATATGAGTAGCTTGGTCTTTATGTGGGTCTCCCAACAACTGGGGCAAGGGCTATAAGCAAGCCTGTTGCATTCCTATTCATCCTTTCCCCCTACTGGGATGCCTTCTCTGGCCTCAGTAGAATTGGATGTACCTAGTCCTGCAGTGACTTGATGTGACAGGGTGGTTTGGTGGGGGTGGGGGTTGGGGGGGAGTCACTCCACTTATCAGAGTAGAAGGGGAGGGGTTATGACAAGGGACTACCTAAAGAAGGGCTAAGAGTTGGGGGGGGGGGCTACAATTGAGATATACAATTGAGATAAGTGAATAAATAAGTTACTGGAAAATATAAAAATAAATATATAAATGTGGAAAACTCAACACAAAACCACCAAACAAAGAAGATCCTTTGCTTTCTCATGTGTGACTCTTATCAATTTGTGACATATATATATATATATATATATATATATATATATATATATGTCTTAATTGTGTTAGTTAATAAGATTAAGTATGTATATTAAAGCTAAAGTTATCATTTCTCTTGAATTTCCAGAGACAGATTAGTAGAGGATGGGGAAAATAACTTAATTTTTAATGAATAATTTTCTGTTATTTTTTAAAAATTTTTAATGGATATTTTATTTACATTTCAGATGTAATCCCCTTTCCCTATTTCACCCCACCCAGGAACCTTCTATCCCATCCCCCCTCCTCCTGCTTCTATGAGGATATGCCCCCACCAACCCATGATTTCCCTCACACTGGGGTGTCCAGGCTTCACTGGACCAAGGACTTCCTCACCCACCTATACCTGACAATACCATCCTCCCCTACATAAACAGCTGGTATCATGGGTCCCTCCCTGTGTGTTTCCAGGCTGGTGATTTAGACCCTGGGAGCTCTGGTTGGTTGGTATTGTTGCTGTCCCCATGGGGCCACAAACCCTTTCAGCTCCTTCAGTCTTCTCTCTCACCCCTCCATTGGGAACCCCATGATCAGCTCAATGGTTAGCTGTGAGCATCTGCCTTTGTATATTTTAGGCTCTGGCAGACCTCTAAGGAGACAACTATATCAGGCTCCTGTCAGCATGTACTTCCTGGCATCGACATCAGCATCTACCTTTGGTGACTGCACAAGGGATGGATACCCAGGTGTAGCAGTCTCTATCTAGACAGCTCCTCCTTCAGTTTCTGTCCCACACTTTGTCTCTATATTTTCTCCCATAAGTATTTTATTACCCTTCTAAGAAGAACCAAAGCACCCACACTTTGGTCTTCCTTGATCATTAGCTTCATGTGGTCTGTGAGTTGTATCTTGAATATTACAAGCTTTTGGGCTAATATCCAATTATCAGTGAGTGCATACCATGTGTGTTCTTTTGTGATTGGCTTACCTCACTCAGTATATTTTCTAGTTACATTCATTTACCTAAGAATTTCTCGAATTTATTGTTTTTAATAGCTGAGTAATATTCCATTGTGTAAATGTACCACATTTTTTTTGTATCCATTCCTCTGTTGAAGGACATCTGGGTTGTTTCCAGCTTCTGACTATTATAAAACAGGCTGCTATGAACATCCCATAACCCCTAAAGAAATAACAGCAGTCATTAAAAGTCTCCCCGCCAAAAAAGCCCAGGACCAGATTGTTTTAGAGCAAAATTCTATCAGACCTTCAAGAAAGACCTAATACCAATTCTCTTCAAAATATTCCACAAAATAGAAACAGAAGGAACACTACCCAATTTGTTCTATGAAGCTGCAATCACACTCATACCTTAAACTCACAATGACCCAACAAAGAAAGAGAACTTCAGACCAATCTCCCTTATGAATATCGATGCAAAAATACTCAATAAAATTCTCGCAAACCAAACCAAGAACACATCAAAACAATCATCCATCATGATCAAGTAGGCTTTATCCCAGGAATGCAAGTATGGTTCAATATTTGGGAATCCATCAATGTATTCCACTATATAAACAAACTCAAAGGAAAAAATAAACACATGATCATCTCAACAGATGCTGAGAAAACATTGACAACAGTCAGCATCCCTTCTGTTATGCTTTTTAAAAATACTGTAAAACTTTAAAATATATTAAATATTTATTTCTTGTCCAGATTAAACATTGTATAGCTATATTTAATACTGTAGGTTCGACAAAGTTTGTGAAATGTGTTGGCAGAAGCCTTGGTTGGAAGGAGTGATAAATTCTCATGAGAGCTCTGAATTCTATAAGAATGAGAGCTAGAACAACATTCAAAACCACCAGAGAACTTTCTGAAACAGTAAACTAGAAGGAATGTTTCTTAATATTCTCTTGGTCTTAATTGTGTTAGTTAATAAGATTAAGTATGTATATTAAAGCTAAAGTTATCATTTCTCTTGAATTTCCAGAGATAAATATCAACTATTTTTAACCAAATATTTTGGCTGAGATTCAGTTCTTTTAACCTTTTAAAGGGTTTAGATCATGAGTGATTTACTAACATTATCAGCTCTATAGCTGTTTCCAGGTATGTATGTAATCTTTAAATGCTGTGATTCTACTTAATAACATAGTAGCAGAAATCTGACGTGAAGTAGATTCTGCCACAAAATGGACCTTTCAGTAATATCTAAACTATCTCTGAATTAATGATACCTTCCTGTAAAAATGAATTGCCCTAGAAGCCTGTAACTAACCAATGAGCAACCTGAATATTGTGGTTCCCAGCCTTGATTCACATTATAATATCATCTGGGAAAAATATGTTATGCTCCTAAAATTGAGTTCTATACCCTGCCTTTTAAATCAGGTGCTTACGTGTAGATACTGTGGCTCTGTTTCTCTCCAGGGCTTCTGATATCCAATTCATTTAGAAATCTTTGATGGAGAATACCGGTGACTATGACTCTACATACTTGTTACATCAACAGTCCCTTAGATACTGGCATCAACCTATGCTGAACTGAATCAAAACTGGTGTTCAATTGTGGTATCTCTGGGATACAGAGATGAGTCAGTTGATAAATGCAGTGGGTATTCTTCGAGAAAACCCAGGTGGTAGGTCATAACCATTAATAACTCCATTTCTAGGGGAATCTGATCACCACTTCATGTTTGCAAGAGCATAAGACACATATTTAGTACATAGAAGAATATACAAACACATATAATATACACAAATAAGCATACATAAAAATACACACATACATATAAAATAATAAAAAAAATTTTGAACAGGTGACAGCTCCAAGAAGGTGGAAATGAAAGCATAGCATCAACTTTCTCATAAAGAAATTCTAAATGAGCAATACTACACAGACAAAATTATTTTTCTAACAACTTTATAATGTAGTTAACACATGCCAATACCTGTCATGAATATACATTTATGTAAAACCTCATCAAAATAGCAAAGTTTGTGTGCTGCATTTGTTTGTCACAGCTCTTTCCTCCAACAAAAACTGCATGCTACAGATGAGAAAAAAAGAAACAACCATGACATCATGCTTTGGAGAGACATACAAGATTATAATTAGATGTACATTTTACATCTAATACTTTAGTTTTTCAGGGATTGTTCAAGGGACCATCTCTTGTCAGTCTTAGGGTATTGACATTGCTGGGTGTCTAGGGAATAATGGGAAGAAAGGTGAGTGTGAGTCTCCATGGTCCCTGAGATAATAAAAGGCACTGGGATGAAAAAAATATCATATACTACAGAATAATGAATAGGACAGAAAACAATAAATAAGCTTTCTCGCTACAAAATAACATGGAGAAGCAAGGAGATATCATATACTCTGAGAAAATAAGAGGAATGGCTCTCATATAGAGAAAGCCCAAAGGATAAAATTCTTCCTTTTTACAAAGTTAATTTTTGAAATGTGAAAATTCTAATAGAGTATAACTATATGTACAAAATATAGGAAACAAAACTCAATCATAAGACACAAACAATTCTTACTACATGAGTCCTCCAGAACTTTGCTATTTATGAGTTAATTCACAAAGGTTTAAAATAGCTGCTTTAAAGAGATGTTCATAAACTGAAAGAAAACAGGTAAATAAAACAATATATGGAGACAATGAGACCATTAGCCATCAACATCGACAGAAAATATAGAGAAAAGATTAACAGAAACTCTTGAGTTAAAGAGTAAAATAAATGAATAAAAAAGTCAGTAGAGATTCAATGACAGTCTGAAGTAGAAGGAATTACCAAACTTGACAATAGAGCATCTTAAGTCATACAAAGATTGACAAGCAGGTATTGGGATTTAAGATTAAATCCCCCAAAGTCATGAAAAGCTGTGAATGATGCCCTATGTCTGGTAAGCTACTAATCTTGAATCACAATGAGAAGATGGGACAGGAGAATCTTTGGAAGCCTGTGGACCAAATGGTCTGGAGTAGGAAGAACCTAAAAATAAAAAGATCCTGTATCAAACAGGTGGGAGCTGAAAAATAACACCTGATGTTATTTTCTGAGCACTATATGCATAATACGTAACTTCACTAATATCAACATGCTCATACTCACACATATGCATACAAATATATGAATATTTACACTCAAAATTATTATGTTCAAAGAAAACAAATAGAAGAATATAATTCTTTCTCAGTCTTTTCTCTAAGATCAAGAGGAAATATAAGAATGTCAAACATAATAGAACTGTGTCATCAAGTGGATAAATGTATGTGTTTTTATGTGTGTGCTTACAAAAGGAAAAGAGAGAGAGAAAAGTGTATAAAGCCTATTTAGAATATTCATAACACCAAGCTTTTCAATGTGAAGAATAAAATAAATATCATCTTAAAAGCTCAGTGGACTATATATTGGTAAAATTTGAAGGCACATTGGAATAAAATTGATCAAAATCAAAGTCAAAAAGAGAATCTTAAAAATGAAAGAGAAATATGTTAAACACTCAGGAGAGATTTTATAAATATATGATTATATCTATTAGCATAAATTTTTCTAATACAATCAAAATAGGAAAGTATATTCAAACTGTTAAAAGATAAATGAATTGGCAACCAAGAAAATTGAACATAGCAATATCTTTAAACATGCTAGAAATTTTAAGGTATTTTCACATACATAAAACTTAAGAATTTTCTCACTACTAAATTTGACTTACAAGCTTTATTAAAGAGAATCCTTCAGTTTAGCATGAAATTATTAGAGACTTTAAATACAACATTCAATAAAATCCAAGGATCTCTCGTAAAGTTGAATAGTATTGATGTTTGTGTAATTCTATTCTATTCTATTCTATTTTATTTTATTTGCAAAACACACAGACCAATTTAAATTCTCAAGAATTTAAAATCCAATGGCAGTAAAATGATAGATTTATGGTAATGAATACACAATATTAAATATAATTTGTGACATTAATATAATAAGGGAGGGCAGACATATAACAGGATATAAATCTATGCAATTAAACTTGGTAGTGATTTAGCTTAATTTACTACAGCTTTAGGTTGTTTTATTAATCACTTAGTGTAGCTACAAAATACCACATGAATATACCCAACAGGAAAGACTAACTGAACTACACCCTGCAAAATATTAAATCTCCCAAGTTAAAAAGAAGGCAGGTAAAGAAATCAAACAACAGCAAAATGTACTGGACAAATGTACTGGAGCAACAATGACATCTTCTAGCTGCAGTTACATTAAATGTGAATGGGTTACTTCACCCAATAAAAATACAAATTTGTCCTCCAATAAAAGGGAAGACGAATCTATATACTGGCTATATCTAAGACATTAATGTTATTTTGGAGGACAGTAATAACATATATGAAATATAAAAATAAAAATATTCTCTACAAATGGAAACTATATATATATATATGCACACATACATATACATACACACATATGTATGCTGTATATACAGTACAAATACAAAGATAGACGTAACTATTCAAAAGGTAGTTTGAGATTGAGAGCATGTCTGTTTAACAAGAAAATTGGAGTAGAGCCAGCCCCCAACCCCAGAACGCATAACCTCTCTAAACATGGTCTTTTGACCATAAAGAGGTTGGTTACCCCAACTCCTTCATGGCACTATTGAGACAATGGGCACTTCTTGCCAGACAGTTTGGTACTGTACAAATCCTTCCAATGACATTTCTCCTCCAGCAGCCTGCACCACACCTTCAATACTGTGAAAGCTAGCACTCAAAGAGAAAGTTTACAAGTTGTTAACAGCTTGGTTTATCTAGGTTCTGTAACAAAATGCGTTCTGTCTTGAGTGATGTAGTTTTAGTCTTCAGTTGTTATAAGTAACAAAGAGCAGTAGTAATAATTTGAGTGGTCTGGAGTACGCATCTTGTGAAATAGCCTGTACCTAGTTATGACATTTTTTATCTAGTTACTCCCATCTTTTGCATGAAGCACTGTCCTCCCAGGCGAGGGCCCTTTGTTTAAACTCCTTCTTTTAAAAGCTTGCAAATAGTGAGTTTTCATAATAGTTTTTACTTTCTTATTTAGGTTACCTCACTCCCAATCCTCTTCTCTCCACTTTCAGGGTAATAGCATCCTTCCATAGTTAAATATTTATCTTAATGTTGACAGAGAACAAGGGAGAAATAGAAAGGAACACAGAAATAACATGGGATTCATTATTCTAGTGCAGTTGTGGACAGAATAGAATAATCAGATGAAAGATCAATAGGAAATGGAAGGCTGCTGAAAGAGATTATAGAAGCCACAAATTAAATGAATGGCACACGTTAGCCAAGCTTGATGGCACATATTTGTAATCTTAGATCTCAAGAAGCTAAGGCAGGAAGATCCTGATACACCATGGAAAACTTAAGGCTATTATGAGCTAAAGAAGAGGGTATTGTTTCAAAATGAAAGGCTAAAAATATAAGTATAGGTTTGACCAGGCAAAAATTCAAAGCTTTGTGCAGTGTTGGAGGTTATATAAAACAGTATAATTATATAATAAAAGCATGAAAGATTCCTAAAATTTGTGGAATTATCTAATGTTCTAGAAATCTCACATTTTAGTACACAAACACACACACACACAAACACACACATTGAAATTATGTGAAAGGAGCATTTGTGCAGTGGTCATTACAGAATTAGTCTTAAGAATGAAGAGAAAAAAGAGACTCTAATAGCTATGTATAAAGCATGTGGATATATGTGAAGAAAGGAATATTATTCAGCTTTAAGGCTCGACATGGTGATACACAGCTGTAAATTCTGAACTTTGGAGGCAGAGGAAGTAACACTGTGAATCTGTAGCCAGGATGAGCCCTGTAGGAAGACTCTGTCTCAACAGAATATACATATACATACACACACACACACATATAATATTTATATATTATATATGTGTGTGTATGTATATATATATACATATATATGTATATATATGTATATATATATAGTGTAACCCTTTTAAAGAAAAATGAAATGTCAAAAAACTTCGTTATAAATAAAAATTTTGCCTATAAAATAATTTACTAAAATTGACAATTATCATAATAATTGTGCATTTAACATGAGCATTTTTGTAAATTTTATTCTAGATTACTTTTTCACAATTAAGAAATTTGTTTATAGAAGTGGTCAAAAATGAGGGACTTTTCTTTCAAGAAAATTCCTAGATCATCATTATGCAAGAAACCTAAGCACAAGACCAATGTGATGGAATAAAAATTCACATACACAGAATTCAAACTCTTCTTAACCACATGACAATGACATGGAAGAATTTTGATGAATACGGAGACTTTTTTTCTGTCTTAAATGATTAATCATAAGAGCAGATGAAAATGTTGTTCATTTACACAACTGAATACTATTTAGCTGTTAGGAATGAGGACATCCTGAGTTTTGCAGGCAAATGGATGGAACTAGAAAATATCACCCTGAGTGAAGGAACTCAGACCCAAAAGAACATGCCTGGTATATACTCACTAATAAGTGAATATTAGCCAATATAAAAGTTCAGAATACCAAAGATACAGTCCACAGAACTCCAAAAGGTCAACAAGCTGATGGGCCCAATTGAGAACATCTGTCCCACTTGGGAGACAGAAGAAACTAATAAAAACTGGGGAGAGAGGGAGGGACCAGGGAGGGAAAATAGATGAGAGGTGGAAGAGGGGAACCTGATTTGGGATTGGGTGAGGGAGAAGGACTGAAGTCCTGATGGCCAGCAGAAAGAGTGGAAGTAGGCAACCTTGAAAGGTAGAATAATGCACCAGAGACCTGGGAGGTGAGGGAATCTCAAGACTCAAAGTGAGGGACCTTAGATAAAATTACAGACAATAGGGAGAGTGAAGTTACAAAGCCCACCTCCAACAGGAAGACAAGGCATCAAGTGAGGGAGGGGGTTGCCACACCACAGTCAAAAACTCTGACCTGGAATTGTTCCTGTCTGAAAGAACTGCAGGGATGGAAATGAAGAGGAGCCTTCATGGAGAAGGTTCAGCAACAGGCCCAAAATGGGATCCAGCTCAAGGGGAGTTCCCAAGGCCTGACACTATTACTGAAGCTATGGAAAGCTCACAAAAAGGGACCTATCATGACTACCCTTCAAAAGACCCAACAAGCAGCTGAAAGAGTCAGATGCAGGTGTTTCCTTCCAAAAAAGACTTGCTTACTAGTTAGGAGAAAGATCAGTCAGGCATAGTTGTGCAATAAATGGCTATTCAAAAGTGTGGCTAGATGTAGCCCAAGACAATTTGTAGTCAGATTCCAGATCTACAACATTCCCAAAGCTCCTTGATCATTAAAATTTGCATCAGCTAATCTGCCTTTATAGAATGTACAGTATAAGATATTGGCTCTTTCTAGGAACTTTAGCTCACAATATCCATAACATTCTATATTTGTTCAACTGAAGCTAGAAGAAGAAAAAGCACAGTGTAAGCAGGAAAGGTTATTTCTTTGTTCTTATCACTGAGGCATCAATTCCAGGTGCACCTTCAGATTAGGCAGACTCCTGAGCTTCATATGTATTTATCTGACATTTCTTTCATTCTTCACTATTTCCTTTCTACCTATATATTCCCTGAAATCTCCCTCAGATACAACTAAGATTCTTTTTCCTATTTCTGTGATGAAATATCCTGATAAAGCAATTTATAGAATTGTTTGTTCTGGCTCACAGTTCAGAGATATGCTCAATCATGACAAAGAAATCAAGATGGTGGGAGCTTGAAGCAGATGGTCACACCATATTTCCAATCAGACACAGAGCATTAAATGCATTCAGAATCTCCTTTCTCCACTAATATGGTCTGATATCCCAGCTATGGAATAATGGTACCCCCAGTGGAGTCTTTCTACTTCCATTAACAGATCAAGATACATTCCCAGTGGCCTATCTTCATAATGATCCTACATTTTATCAATATTTTAGTTGATATTGGCCTTCATACTATATATTCACCAATCCATTGATATATTATCTATACATTATATTAATCAAACACAGCATCTCATTGTAAACAATGTCCCTAGTGAAACTTAAATGGAATATAGGAGAAATGTCACCTTACAACCACTTGGTAGCTACTTCATTACATGTATTTTGAAGGAAAAGCTTGCCATTCCATTTTTATGTTCCCAGCAATCTCATTATTGGAAGTACTTTACTCTTGACCATCATTGGCCATCCTGTTTTGAACACCACTCCTTCAAGATGAAGTCAGATGACTGAGATCTCGACTAGAAGCATTTTCAATAGGAAAAATGTTTTCTTACAAAGTTTCTTGGGCAATCAAACAACAGCAGTCACATTTCTGGCCTTTCATGTCTTTGATACTGGGATCTAGCAAACTTTCCTTCTGTATGAGAATATCTTTTTAATGTTTGTTATAAAATGTGAGTATTTATATTCAAATAGAAAACTCAGCCATGAAAAAAAAACCTGTCCTTTACAAGAACAAGAGCAAAAGATAAATTTTAAAATCTAAGCTGGAGACAGTCTACAAAAGCTACAATTGTTGTGGAGATTTGCCAAAGCTGTTGAAAATATTAGATGCTTAGCATGAGTAAAAATTGTCTCACAATTCAGATATCTCCCTCCCTTTCTCTGGCCTCCACTGACATAAGCATATATATATATATATATATATATATATATATATATATATATATTCACTTTCTAATTGATTGCCAGCACTATATTTTCTGAGGACCCCAATATCAACATTTAGGCAAGTGAAATGCTGCAGCCATTATAAAGAAGGGAATGGATGTATAACTTTGACTGTTTCTATAATAATCACGTTAGACAAAAAGAAATGCATTCCAGGGATGTGTTTAATGGATCTAAAGACTCAGGGGAATGGAAGGCTATAGGCCAAAGAACTTCAACCATTGGAGAAGAAAACTAATGGTCCATTAAAGCAAGCCAGGCAGTACTGCATCGCTGTCACTAGAATTAGAATATATGCCTTTGTTTTAAATTAGAAAGCGGCTTTGATGACATTTTAACACATAGCCTGCATTTTATTCATTGACTACTCGTACTTTAAAAGTGGAGGCATGAATAAAGCTAAAGCAGAAGCAAATTAAACCACTGGTTTCACAAAGAAACCAGAGATATTATGACAAATTATTTTTCTGACATATGAAGTTATTCTATATTCCAATGAGTTTACAAAAAAATTTGGATGGTAGATATTGAGGCAAAAGAAGAAAAGAGGAAGCCAATGTAATCCTGAAAATAAGTGATGCCTGAAACAATTTTCTATTGATTGACTTCAGATTCTTAATATCTGTTCAATTGCCTCTGAATTACTTTATTATTCATTAAGAAGGTTTTAGCATCCTAACTGATCCACAGTGCTTGTCTGTGGTACCATATATGTGGAAAATTATAAAACTGGTATTATTTTAAAATACTTTTTGGGGGGTCACTGGATTTTTTTTTCTTTTGTTACATATATAAACTCTGACAAATGGTCTCTTCTTCTCTCTGAGATCCTTCATGTCAAATATTTGTTAATAATTATCTGCATCCTTCCTAAAGTGTCTTTCATATAAACCCAGAACACATCTCAGTATACGATATCAAATAATAATATAAATAATAATTGACAGCAAGTTCAGAAATCTGAATATGTAGTGAGGGAAAACAACATACTTTTCCCACGAGCACGAAAACCTGTTGGAGCTGAGGACAATGCACACACAGGGAAACCCTGCCCCTTTCAGTGGGAATGATGGGAGCTAATTAGATGAATCCGTAAGAGTTTACAATGTGAGCAGTAAGCATTAAAGTCCAAGTCAAAACTGCAGCACACACAGAGAAGCTGCACAGTGTCAGTTAGCATTGTCATACAAGTGCTGGTGAGCAAAGAATCAGAGCATCCCTGGAGCTTGACAACTAACCCTGTCTTGCCTGATTGGTAAACTCCAGACTCCATGAGAGACTCTGTCTCAAAAAAAATAAGGTGAAAAATGACATAGAAAGAAATCAGATAATGATCTCTAGCTTCCTCATCTACAAAGACATCCGAAAACATGCATGTATGCACACATGAACATGTACATACACAGATATAACATATACAATTTTCAATATATATAAGCACAAAATTCAAAAAAATATAAATGTTCCACAATGAGAATTTTTCTCTGCACTGTTATGTTCTCATTTTTAAACTCAAATGTTGGACAAAAGTTGTTTTCTTATATTTGCTTATTAGCCACAGAAAGAAACAGAAAGAAAGTGAGCTGGCAGGCTATCCCCATAAAAACATCACCGAACACTTTCTGGTCTCGAAAGCCCAAGACATTTCCTGTCTATGATCACCTTTCTAGAACATATAATTATTTTCAGAAATGTTATTATTCTAAACTCTCAAGCTGCTGCCTTGTGTTATTTCTGAACTCTTTCATCTAAAAATACACACTCTATATTAATAAATTTGCATGGGTTTCTCTTGTAAATTGAAGTTTTGTTATAGAAGTCTGTATCAACTGTAAATTATGAACACTGAGAGAAATTATAATTTTTTTCTGTAGTAATAATGAATGCATTAAAGTATTTTTACAAATCTGTTTTAAATTGTGGAGCCTTAAGTAGCACATTTGTAGGTCTTTACAATATTTTGTATTTAGCCCTATAAAAATGTTATATAGTCTGTGGCTAGTTGAATAAATGTATTAACTATCAATGATATTTAAAATAGAATACTAATAAATATCACAAAAAATTATAGCCAATATTTGGTATTTTAACATCTGGTAAATTTGTCATTTAGTAATTTATACATATATACAGTATGTTCTGGTAACTGTCACACATTCACCCTATCATAACCTTGATGACACTCCTTAAGCACTCCTGATATTTCCCTTTCCCAGTTCAGGCCAGTTTAGTTTGTTTTATGACTCTCTGAGAGATTAACTAGGGCTATCTGTGTGACCATGGGTTTGGAATTACTGTTCTTGCCTAATGGGCTTACCAGTGGATACATAACTCAAAATGAAGGCTTACACTTTCCCAAAATATATCGGTAAGTAATTCAGAAAAGAAGAAAACCACAATTTGTCCTTTCATGACTGATTGCTGACAGGCCCAATCATGTGATAGCTCATTGCTGGCAGATGCATCTACTGTGAGATCCTAAGTGGACTGGTTTTGGAATGCCTAGAATATAGAATTTTACAACACTACTTTCTGTCTTTCACTTCTTAGATTCTTTGCACAACCACATTGATGAGGTTCCCTGGACCTTTGATGATGCCCAAACTCTTGAGGGCTGAACACTCACCTTCACTTATTCTAAGGATCATTCTGTGCAAAGAGAAGTATCTCTAATCAAGCCTGAGAGTAGTATTTGTAAGGTGTGTTTTTCCTCCTGTGGAGTGAACCTCATATCCAATTATAAAATGATTGTTTTCCTCCTAACTGTTGTGCCAATATTGCATCAATGGGCATATATTGGTTTGCATGTTGATATGAGCTTTGTAGAGGTCACAACTATGTGACACTATTGGTGGCTTTTCTCACACACTAACCTGCCTCGTGCCTTTAAACACTATGAATATAATTTGAGAGAAATCTTTTTGGATTAAATAGAGACTTTATATAAAACACAGTATAATTATTACATGTTAAATTATCAGTACACAAAGATTCATTTTTATGGGTTAAATACATGTTAGGTTGTGTGTAAGTAGATAGATAGATAGATAGATAGATAGATAGATAGATAGATAGATAGATATACAGATATACATACGTGTGTGTTATGTGTTTATTTCTGAAGCATGTATATTTAAATCATTAAAAAGAAGAGAAAACAAAATCTCTAACTAATGGAAACATAAACTTACATATAGTTACATATATGTGACACCCCAAATCTGCTTGCGTTTGTAATAACACACTTGTAAGTGAAGTATACCCTTGAGTTGTGTACATAGTGCAGTGCTAACTTCCCAGAATCAATGCAAATGTGTAATATAGCACTTACCAGGATTTTCCTGGACCTAAACCTAAACAAACAGAACTTCTTGGGCACAAATATTTACTCAAAAAAGGAAGGTTATAAAGAAAGGTCATGGTTCTGCTGGGTGGAACAAACAAATGCTTCTCTGTTACATGCTATTCAATGTACCATGGTTTATTTCAGAATGGACTCCAAACTTATGAATTTCCTGAAGTATTTATTTGAACTGAATTCTCTTTACATTTTCATATTTTTCTTATTATTTTTCTTATTATTTTTGAATTATTTTAAACTTAAATACTATATGTACATAATTTCTTTCCCATATTTTCCCTGCAACTCTTCCTAAGCACACCTATTCACTTTTAGTTTCATGAATCATATATATTCAACGTTTAAATTTGTTTTGGACCAGGCAGTGGTGGCACATGCCTTTAATCCAAGCACTTGGGAGGTAGAGACAGGCAGATTTCTGAGTTCAAGGCCAGCCTGGTCTGCAGAGTGAGTTCCAGGACAGTCAGGACTACACAGAGAAACCCTGTCTCAAAAAAACAAAAACAAAAAACAAAAATAAATACATTTGTTTTGTTTTTTTTTCCTGTTTTCTTAATGTAAAGCATCAATTTTACTCTTTGATAATCTGTTGTTATATTTTCTATACCTGAGATTTACAAGACAAACAAAATTCTTTTTGAATCCAGTGTGTTGTTTATATTTATATGTATTTACTGTTTATCATTTGTGGCTGGACAACCTAAGGGGTGGGTCTTTGACATATTATATATATATATATATATATATATATATATATATACTGTGTGTGTGTGTGTGTGTGTGTGTGTGTGTGTGTGTGTGTGTGTGTGTACAACCAGTTAGGTCAATTTAGTATCTCATGAAATTAGCCCTATTGGTAGAGAAATATATTACAACCAATGAACTGTTCCTTTAAAGGGGAGAATCATATGGAGCAGATGTGCAGCTTGGTCTGCATGTGTACTGAACAACTGGAGCAGTGGCTATACCTAAAGCTGTTGCAAGTCTATGGAATCTTTCCCCCTAACTCTGATGTCTTATCTGACCTTGGTGAGAGAAGAAGCTCCTAATCCTGCAGAGACTTGATGTGCCAGGGTCAGTGGGGACACCCAGGTGGACCACCACTCTCTCATAGAAAAGGAAAGGGTGGAGGGAGAAACTGCAGGAGGGGGTGACCAGATGGGAAGGCAGCAATCAAAATGTGAATAAAAAATAAATAAATAAATAAATAAATAACTCAATTAAAGAAAATGAAACAAATAAAATAATAAAAAGGGAGAATCAGTCTTTTCTATGTCTGAGCCCCACCCCATTGGTTGTCCAGCCACAAATGGTAATCAGTAAATACATATAAATATAAACAACACACTGGATTCAAAGGGAATTCTGTTTCTCTTGTAAATCTTGGGTATAGAAAATATAACAAAAGATTATTAAAGACTAAAATTGATGCTTTATATTTAAAAACAAAAAAAGCATGAAACGAAACCAAAACAAATTTAAAAATGGAAAGATCCTCAATGTTAGTTACATCAACCACAAATGACTGAGAATTGCAGGTAGATGTTCCAGGTGGTTAATGAACACAAAATAAATCTACTATGCTCAGGCAAAATTTGATTATTTTAAAATAACTTTACTCAGTACATTTAAATTTTCTTTAATTTCCAACCAAAAGAAAATGGCCTTTTCATAATTTTCCAGTTATTTATATCTTAATAGTTTTCTTTAGATAATAATGCAATGTTTGTGCAAATAAACTAGTGAGCAAAAGACCATTTGATAAGCTTGCAATAGAGATATTTTATGAAAAAACATATTGTTTATACTACTTACATTTTTGAATAATCTTTTAGTAGAGGTAAGTAACAGAATGTTGTGTATAAAAGTGATAACTAAACTCACTTGTTTCTTTTTAAGCATCTTAAAAGACTACAGCTAAATGTGGTCTCTCAAATACATTTCTATAGAGTTGGTGATTTGACACAGTTAATGGTCTTTTGATACATAAGAGCAGGTGGGGATTCTTTATTAGCACTTTACTAAGTGTTTTTAACTTATAAAAACAGCATTATAGATTCTTTGTTTTGTTAATGAATTTTTATAACACAGCCCTGTTCTCCACAGAGGTGTCCCTGAAGGAAATGGAAAAAGGATAATAAAGCAGAGATACAAGGAGATTATGCTAGTAAGTCTCAGCTAATATTCCCAAGTCTGGTTCTGTGGTCATCAGGTTAAGAGGTAGGGATTACTAAGAGGCTTACAGTTGCCCTCAGCTACCTAAGTGGAATTCCCTTGCTAAAGAACTGAGAAAGGACATTCAGGTATGATGAAATTGTAAGAGAATTGACCTTGGAACCCAAAAATGACCCTGATATGTTTCTGTCATTTTTTTTTCATCCTGAAGAAGACCAGAATACATGGGCAGAAGTGTGGCATTCAGCTCTGCAGAGACTTTTGAGCTCAAGACAGTGAGTACAAAATCAGAAACCTGTAAGTTGTATGATGCATAAATTTCCCCTGGATGTTAAACCTGGTCCTCCACACTTTTTTATCTCACAGAGAGAAAACGTTTACCAGTGAACTGGAAATAACACCAGGATAAATCTGCATACATAAAACTTAATAATTACTTTATCTTCCATCTTTTTCTCTTTATTTTTACTTTCTCACAAATTTGCCATACTTGGGAAATGAAACTTGCTTTCTAAATTCTCCACAACTTATTGCCTTTTCCTAGCCCTCAGATGTGTATGTTGATTGTTTACACACATGTCTAGGTTTGGAAATACATTTCTAGGTAATAAAATTAACAGACCTTCCTGTCATTTGACTGTTTATTTCATAGGCCCTTCTCATTAAATCTAAAGAGACAAATTGCTTTGTCTGTTTGTTTCTCCCAATGAAACATTAACTAAACTTTCTTCCAGTACCATGACAAGTCTGAAACAGACTTGCTAAGTCCTTTTTAGCACTGTTTGTAGATTTCCACATATATAGGAAGTGACTTTGTGTAGTCCCAGAAGTTCTCCTTTCAAGAAAGCTAATACACAACTTTAGAAAGATAAGAATACTTATTAATATTTGCTGCAAAGGCAATAGGTAGCACTGTACAAACTGATACCAAGGCCCTGTTGTTGAAGACAAGTTCACAATTCATTTAACATTGAGAGGTCGAGCTGGTGCCTATATAGAAGTTTCATGCCCATATTCTAGTGTATTGAACATAAAAAGGTATCCTGCAAAGTACAAAAAGGAAATATAAACAACATGAAAAACATAGAACCTTTGATCTATAATCTGCCCTAAGTGCAAAATATGGCAGGGCAATAGTGGCATAAGCATTGTGGCCACTCCATGAGATGGAACCCATACCTGACCCTGATTGCATTACCAAGAATCATATACCCACGATTAAACCAAGTATTACTGTTCTCATAGATTATGTTATTCAGCCATCATTCGAGAGGTTTCCTTCTGCTAAAGATGGGGACAAATACACAAACCTACAATCAGATATTACACATACAAACACACACACACACACACACACACACACACACACAAACAGAAAGAGAGAGGCTGGAGGGAGTGAAAAACTTTGGAACACTCTAAATGAGATTTCTCCATCAAATTCCTCTCCTCAAAAAAAGGGAACTGCCACAGAAGAGGAGGCAGAAGGAGTTGGAGAAACAGAGAGAACAGGGAACACCAGAAGACAAGGCCTTCAAAAACAACTGAGCAAAACTCATATGACTTCACAGAGACCCAAGCAGCAACCACAAAACCTACAAAGGTCTGCATCAGGTCTTCTACATACATCTATGTCTCTCTGTTAGTTGTTTGATTTCTTGCTTGATTGACTGACTAATTGATTTATTTTTGACAGGGAGGTGACTCCTGAATGTGTGGATGAATGAGTCTTTGAGTCTTAGGCATTCTCTTGCTGCTCCTTTATTTTTCTCTTGGCTTGGCTTTGTCCAACTTCAAATGAGTGTTTTATCTTACTACATTTTATTTTGTTATATTTTGTTTTTGTTTTTAACATCTTAGAAACATGTTCTTTTCTACTGAGAGTCAGAAAAGGATGTATCTGATAGGAGATTGGGTAGGAACTGAGAGGAGTAGGGTGAAAGAAAGCTTTCATATTATGCTGTATGAGAAAAGAATTTATGGCTAATAAAAATGAAAAGTAAAATAAATTCAATGTTAAGTATAAACATTCATATAGTTATTATATATATTTATATACTATAGCATATATACACATATAGAATTGCCTATAACCTTATAGATACTTAGCTTTATTTCTTTGATATATTTGTTCACTTTAGTGTTGCTGTTTTTTGTCATATTTTTCCTAAAATTTGAATCAGTTTTATTTATAACTCATTCATCCATCCTTCCTGAAATTTTGTTACTGTGGACAAACATCCTGTCATTCTCTATTTTCTTTTCTTTCTATTTCCTGACAGACACCATTCTGCTCTCAAATTCTGTTGAGTTCAATATTTTTAAAGGCTACCCATAAGTACAGTAATAGCATATTTGCCTTTCTGTGCTTGGCACAGGAAATACATTTTTAGCTTATACAAAGTATGTCATGTTAATTAAGTTACTTTATAGAGTGTATATGCATATTAAGTGTGCTTGTATCATATTGTCTTTATTCATTGATTAAATAATGGAATTTAGATTCTTTGTATATTTGTCCCTGAGTCAATCTATGTAAATGCAGTATCTATAGGGGCCAGAAGAGAAAAATAGATTCCTATTGGGGCTTGAATTACAGGCCAATATATACAGCCAATTCTGGATGCTGCAAACTGAACTTGGGTCCTCTACAAGAGCAATACATGCTCATAAATACTGAGCCATTTCTCTCTAGCCTATTTTCATTGTGCAACCAGTAGTACACTGTTTGAAAATATACACAGAAGTGATATTGCTTGATCAAATCTTTAACTTTTATTTAATGAACATTCATCATGTTTATTATGATGCTTATACTGATTATAACCTCATAACCCAATATATTACTAAGAATGTTATTTGTGTTTGCATTTTTTGTCAAATTTTGTTGTCATTTTGTTTCTTTTTTAATAAAACCATTCAAATTGATTTTACATGATATTTCATTATAGTTAAATGGTGAAATTTACTGTGATATAGAATCTACTCATACATGAAAAATGCATTAGTTATAACTACTACCTAATGAGAAAAAGCATGCTAAGTAATTCCTTAATATAAGATGATAAAAATTGATTAAATTAACTATTGTTCATTTTTTTGGATTTTCTCCTTTCATGTTGTTTATGAGGCAAAAGCAATGCACACTTAGAATAAAAGTAACACACAAAGGAAGACATAATTAATTGAGTATCACTTTGAAATCTTAATTTAAGATATTGGAATGGAGAAAGTTATAAGTATTCCAAATTCAGCATATAAAAAGAAAACACATGGTTTTTAGATTCTAAAACTTGATGCATAATACTTGTAGATATTAACACTTATCTAACTATCTGTAAGTTTTTAAATAATTACATGGCTGTTATATAGCTGTTATGAATTTAAAATTATCTCTTATAAGTCACACTGGGAATACCTTAATAGATTCTTTACAGTTGAACTGATTAATGAATATTGTTGCATCTGTTTTTCATTACACTATATTATATGGGAAAACTTGGCAAATACTAGGTAAGATATATTTTAGAAATACATATGAGCCTTATAAATACAAATATGAAAAGAATACATTTGATTTTGTCATATAAAAGAATAAATTTGGTAAGAATTTTTAAGAGAACATCATTCAACTACAAGTTAGGGAGGAAAGGATTTATTAGATTTACAAGTCATAATCACAGTCCATCACTGAGTGAAGGTAAGGAAGTAATTCAGGCCAAGGTGGAATGTGAAGGCTAGAACTGAAGCAGAGACCACAGAGAGTTTCTCCTTATTAGCTTGTTCCCACTGGTACCTATACCTCATACCATGAACAATCACAATTCTTAGATATATTTCTTCTACTTAATTAATATTGATGACAATTATGCCACAATGAAAGCTACCTAGGTATGTACAATATAGCCTTCATATATTTATTTTATTAAAATTTTGACCCTCTTGATTAGCTTAAATCTGTCCCTTGTATCATACCACTGTACACCAAGAGATGGTAGAAAACCAAAAAGTCAACAAATTTCTATAAAATACTGCATCTGCTCACCAAGATAGCACCTACTTCATTGACCAGTAGCAATTCAAAAATCAATTAATATGAGACATCAGTAGAAATTATGTGAGGAATGTGCTTGGTCTCACCATTTACAAATTTCTGAGACTTAGCATAAAGGTTTTTGGGTTGCAGACATTTAAGAAACACTTGCTTCATATTAAAATGTACTCGTGAGTCCTATTTGTTATATAAAACTTGATATTAAAAATGTACTTGATTTACTATGTGAGTAAGCAAACAATGAACAATGTCTTGGTGGGTAAACCATTCAAATTAATAATTCAGGTATTCTCTTGTTATAGCCCACTGTCAATTTTGAAAGAAAACATGGACACTTGATCTCCATGTTACCTTGACCTGTTTAAAGGATAAATGTGAGAAAAAATTATTAAATGTAGTATTTCTCTTTAGAGACTTAACATGGTGTGTTGAAAACTCATATTAGAACAATAATAACATTTCTTCAACTTTTATGGTAAAGGCTTTGGAGTAAATTCTGTTTGCGATTATTATAACAAATCAAATTCTAGCTGTCATACTGGTCATGATTTTAAACAGTGAGCTTACTACTTTGGCTCCTGGTGGGTTGCATGTATGGATCTGCCCAAGAGCTATCTGAATTCATCAATGGAACACACACACACACACACACACACACACACACACACACACCAGTTCATTTTAAAATGCCTTGGCTACAGCAAATGCTGGGCACTTCTAAACCTTCCCCTGTTACCACAGGCCCAATTGGGAAAGTGGCCAGTGGCTATCCACCAGAATTCTCACAGGGCTGGTTGGCTTTCTCTCCTTCAGCTCCTATACCCCATACTTCTCACTTGAGTTATGCCAATTCTCTGTCTCTCTTCCTCTCTCCCACATCTTAGCCCACAAAAACCTAAGGATCCTGTCCTGTCCTGCTTTGCCCAACCATTAGCCACTGGCATCTTTATTGCTAGATCAAACACCAATTGGGGATAAGGACATCCATAATTTGGACACACAGATTCTCAATTAAATTAAAGCATTAGAACCAATCCTCAACACAGGTAGGCACATTTAATGGCTCTGTGCAGAACAATATATAGATAGGAGATACCTTACCAAGATTAGCTGTGTTTCTAAATGAAACCATTTAGTGAATGACCATTTTATATCTTTTCTGGCAAAGCAGCATTCATAAATGACACTTCAGATATAGCACCTACGTTTCTCATTTGAGGTGTTCCAATTCTTTCTCGGGACACAGTGGTATGGCACAGGCTTGTTCGCCACACAATGAATCCTGAAGTGGGAATGTCCTTCACATTGATCTCATAGATACTGATCATATAGATAAATCTTTACTGGGTCATAATGTGTATTTCTGCTATTGGCCATGATTGTCCCTATATTGTAAAGTGCTTTGGATGCTAATCTTCAATGCTGAGTCCCACACAGAGAACACAGAAGGGCTTTGAAAGCTTGAGGACATTGACAATTTTTTTGACAGTGAACATTTAATGGTGATGTGTGCTTAATGAGGAAGTAAGAACTCTCCTCAAAATTGGATTCTAGTGTCTTCCATCAACCAAAGGAGATCAGAACACTGATATTTCAAGATACAGGAAGCAATGTATTCCTCAGGTAGATGGACATTTTCGATAGAGAGAAATAATGTGTTGATTGGATGGTAATTATGGGAAGTTTGTGATCATCAAATGATTTGATATTATCTTTCCAAATATTTATGGACATATGTGTGTGTGTGTGTGCGTGTGCGTGTGCGTGTGCGTGTGCGTGTGTGTGTGTGGTTATGTACAGAGGCACACACACATATGTATGTGTATATACATCATTGTGATATGTAATATCTCTCATTTAATTAATACTATTTCTCAGTCTTGCCATTTTTACCTTTTTACTTAATTTTTAAGTCAACACTTTTGTGATAAAATTAAAAATCTCCATCAATTACTGATTTTGAGCTATTGAGAGAATTAAACTTCCTAAAATTTAACTTAGAATTTCCTTCGTTTTATTTTTCTTGCTATCACTTTCTTCAGTGTTGATGCTAAAAACAGGATTGCAATCAGGCTATGCATAAGCTCTCCATTATCCCATCATAACTTATCTTTATATATCCCTACATCAATTGTCCAAACTTTTAATTTATCAACCTTATTAATTTGACATGTTCTCAAATTTCCTATGGAAAAAGCAAATTAACTCAAATCAATTAGGACCATAAGTATTTTAGGTTTTCTATGAGATAATAGATATACATAAATTAAACATATTACTGATGCCATGAGGCATATTTGTTGAGAATATTTGTTGGTCTTTAAATTCTTTCACTTTACAACCTCATGATATTTCTGCTTACTTTTAGAACACTAGAATAGTGTATATCTCACAAGACTTTCTTTAAAAACAAACAATCTAGACCTAGATCTAGACCTAGACCAATACATATACCTATAACTATCTATGTATTATATGTATCTACATCTATCATCTGTCTGTCTGTCTGTATGTCTGTCTGTCTGTCTGTCTGTCTATTTATCTATCTATCTACCTCTGGATCTCTATACTTATATTAATATCAACCTATAGATAGATAGATAGATACACCATAGTAACAATGGAGTAGACTGACAATAATAACAGTTTTGTTTTTTACAAAACCTATGCTTAACAGTTATTAAAAAATAACTGTTTCTAACATTCACCCATCTTGTTTCAATACTGGTAATGTTCCTATTCATAAGAACACCTAGGTCTGAAGCCTGATTAGGCAGAATCAGAAGAACATATTGACTATCTGTGAGAACCCTAAAAAGACATGGTGCAATACATACATTTGAAGACAATTTACAAGATGGAGGTTATCATTTATGATTCATACAAGGGTTCTTTGAAGAGTGACAATCCCATAAAAGACAAAGCTGAGTTAAGCTAGTATAACAAAAATGCAAAACATCACAAGAAAAGGTTAAACTCAGAGGGAACTCTAGGGCTTTTAATACAGTTTCTTAAACTGGATATATATATATATATATATATATATATATATCTCAAAGCTAAATCTCATATTATATATATATATATATATATATATATATAGAGAGAGAGAGAGAGAGAGAGAGAGATAGAGAGACAGAGAGAGAGACAGAGACAGAGACAGACAGAGACAGACAGACAGACAGAGAGGGAGAGATACAGCAGTGATGCTCAGATTATACTTGAAATCACTATGGTATTCATTCTGGTTTCAGATGTTGAATTTTCCTATTCCAGCTTCATAAGTGTGTCATTGACAGACGTGTTCGGACATATGGGCTATGTGTGGTTCTTGTCCTACTTCATTGATTAGTTTTTGATGAAGGTTACATCTGAAAGAAGGCATTTAGCTTTGCCATATTAAACAACATTTACCTGATTATATCTTTTATGAGTGTTAAGATCTTCCCTTCATATTCTCAGAAATTTTAATAATAATTTTGAATTGTAGAAAGCAGATTTAAAAAGTACACTATAGAAAGGCAGAAGTCTGCTCTGAGATGAGCAAAGAAGTTTGTAAAAGAATACACATAATACATACAAAATAGATGATGTTTAGTTTCTATGATCATGAGCCTAACCATAATAAATCTGTAGCTTCTAATTAGAGCACACCATACACACACACATACACACACACGTGCACATACACACACACTCAGGGAGGGGAGAAAGGTAAAGGGAGAAAGATGGTGGGAGAACATCTCTTAAAATATGATTTATACATTTGACCTCATATTGCCTCATATGAAAAATTACAGATCAGAAATGGATACCTGAATTTGGGTGATTTTTCTCTCCTGGGGTAATTTCATTTGATAAATGGGAGCTTTTAATTATATATCAGCATTGTTTCTCAGACATCATTTTGACTGTGTAAATAAGAAGTGTGTTGTGATTGAAATCAATGCTAGTTATTGACATATCTGAAAGCCACTGATAAATACTGACTATAACCATTTTTTTTCAAGGAGTTGGCACATCCATCTCTGTCTATATTTAAGAACAACTACACACTCACTTGCTTTTGTTTTGGCATAACTGCTTCTTGGTCTATTAATTTATTTTTCTCCAAATTCACTCTGTAACAAATAAAAGTCCCATCAGCCTAAAGACTACAGAATATAAGCTCCCAAGGAACTTTGTAATACAAGTTCCAAGTATTAATGAATCTTTATTAACTCTTAGGTATTGTGACCTGCTACTTAATGGGAAACTAGAATTCAAGGGAGGCATGACTCAACACAGCTCATAAAGGTCTACTACATTCTTCCACCACATTTCTCTGTGATTAGTGTACAGGTGGTGATGTGGAACTCCTTTATTAACTTGAGGGTAGCCAACAGCCATTCACTTGCCACTTAATGAACAGCAAAAGCAGTCCACTTCATGAAAACATCTATGCTTAACTGCTGTTAAAACAAAATTGTTACTGACACTAAGAAATCATAACTGAGACACCAGAAAATGTTCTCATTCTTAAGATAACCCAGGGCAAAGACCTGATTAAACAGAGCATTGTACTAAAGATTTCTTAAAGGAGGGAAAAACAAACTATTCGAACCTCTCACTTAATAGAAAGAGACCAATAACTATAAAGTTGCTCATTTGCTTTTCTGAATTAGAAAAATTAATACTAACACAGTTGTATTTAAAGGTCTATATACTGTGGCCCACTACAACCTCATGGATTCAAGCTTATGGCACAATAATAAAAACATATTCAATTACTATTAGTGTCTTAATCATTGTTCTCCTTCTAAATAACCTCTTCTCCAGATACACTCTCCCCCTCTACTTCCCTTCAGAAAGGAGCAGGTTTCTTAAAGACAACAATCAAACATGAGAAAACAAGATAGAGTAAGACAAGACAAAAACTCTCATCTTGATGCTAGACAAGCCAATCCAGTAAGTATTCAGCCATACACTTCCAGAATCCCCCATTTTCTCTTGACTTATACAATCTTTTCTCTTCCTCCTCCATTGGGTTCCCTGATATCTGTGGGAAGGGACCTTATAGACACTTTTAATTTATTCTGCTCCCTCTCTCTCTGTTTGTCTCTCCAATGACTACATCATATCTGACTCTAGGTTTCTACACGCAATCTCTTTGCTGCTAGAGGAAGCCTCTCTGATTTTATCTGGACAAGACACTTGAGTAGAGCATAATATTCTTAGCAATTATTTTACTGACATTTTTGTCACTTGTGTTTGACTCTATCCTGTGTCTGTGTGTGATTCTACCCTGGGCTATTATGAAGTGGAAATTTCTAGTTTCTTTGGACAATCAGTTATATCATATGATTTGCTGGGACAGACACATGAAAGGATGTTTTGCTGAAGCAGACTTGTGAAAGAATGTGTTACTAAAACGGACATGTGAAAGAACATGTGATGTTTAGAAAAATATAAATATGACCCCACAGACTGGCATTGGTTTGCCTTGCATAGCATAGTTGGTCTTCACTTCTTGTAACTTCATACAGAGTAACTCAGCAAAGAGCTTCTAGTAATATTTCAGCAGTTTCTTGCTGCTTCTACTGACTTGGACGGATTGGCAGAGCCTCGTGATTTCTTCTGGACTGAATTGTCATTGCTGATTTTTGAATGGTGATTGGCAAGTAGACCAGACCAGCACTGCTGACTTGTGTTGGTTTTTTGCTAGAGAACTGGACTGCTGACAACAATGTTTGGAATTACCCCAAAGAACTATTTCTAAACAGGTCCATGTATGATGATTGTATTTATGTTGAATATGTTAATGTCAGCAGAAGTAATGATTTTACTTTAATTCTTATGCAAACATCAGTGCTGTATTGTCAATGCTTTAAACGTTCAAAAACCAAGCAGGTAGAAGTTGCTTTTAGAAACCTAACTGGAACCTATTAACCCGTCAGAATTTGTGTGTTTGTGTGTGGCATAAATGATTAACCTGCATGGAAACAGTGGTACTTTAGAACCTAAGACACCCTCAACCCTACCCACCTAGAGAAAGTGTGAATTCTATCCCAGGTTAGGAAAGAGATACAGTCAGGTGAAATACTATTTAAAGGTTGCCTTTTTCACCTTCTCTTTTACTTTCTTATTAGAGGCAAACTAGTGCTAAAAAAACTACCTTGGTGGGATAGGTATTAGATAATACATCACAGAGACTCTCTGATTTGCACTTATAACCTACAGAGGGGAAAGGACATAGTAAGAAGATTACTTATGGGAAGCATAAATAAAATCATTAGACTTTGACTTTGGAAGAATTAAAAAGCAATCATTGCTAACAGATAATTATAGTACCATTAAGGTAATGAGTTAATTATTGTATTAATTGACAGGTTAATAGAACTTCAACATGGATTTTAAACTCTGCATTTAAATAACTGGAAAATATGTTACCTTAAGAATGCTTTGCAGACACCATATCTATAAGGAAACAGCTTGTTTCCCTCCCTCTACCCCAACTGAAAGAATTTTTGATTAAACATTTACTGACCTAAAATCAACACTTTGGAAATATCTAAATGAGAAATGTAGGAGACCTTAAAATCTTTGGAATTTTAATGTAAGCATATGATGTGCTTCAATTTGATTTTATTTATCCAAAGAAATAGTATGTTATATGATGTCACTTTCATTTAAATGTTTTCACATTTTACATTTTTGATGTTGAATATGGCATGAATTTTTCTAATATTGATAAGATCTCTCTCCTTCTTTTAGCTTTTTTATCAAAGACTAAAATTTGAATAAATAATCCTGAAATAAATTTGTGGTGAAGAATGCATTGGCATAGGAGACAACTTCCTGAACAGACAATTGTACAGGCATTAAGATAAAAAATAATATGTAGAATCTCATTAAATAAAAAAGCTTCTATAAGGCAATGAACACTGTCAAAGGGGTAAGATGACAGCTAAAATACAGAATGGGAAAAAAACTTCACTAACACCACATCTGAAAGGGGGCTGATACCCAACATACATAAAGAACTCAAAAACTAGACATCACAAACCAAATATTTTAATTAAAAATGGGTTACATATGATCTGAACATAAAGCTCAACAGAGAACTCTCTAATGACCAAGTAACACTTAAAGAAATGTTCAACATCCTTAGCCATCAAGGAAGTGCAAACTAAATGATTCTAAAGGTCCATCTTATTCCTGTCAGAAAGGCTAAGATCAAATATAAAAGTGATATCTCATGCTGGCGAGGATGTAGATCAATTGGAACACCTTCTCCACTTCTGATGGCAGTGTAAACTTGTACAGCCACTTTAGAAGTCAATACGGTAGTTTCTCAGAAAAATTGGGAATAAATCTACCTCAAGACCTAGCTATGTTACTCCTTGGCATATACCCAAAGGACCCTCCACCAAATCAAAAGGACACTTGTTCAATTGTAGCAGGTTTTATTGAAATAGCTAAAGACTGGAAACAACCTAGATGCCCCTCAATCGAAGAACAGGTAAAGGAAATATGGTACATTTACAAAATGGAGTCTTACTTAGCCATTAAAAACAATCTCATCAAGAAACTTGCAAGCAAATGGATGGAACTAGAAAAGCTCATCCTGAGTGAGGAAATCTAGACCCCCCCCAAAAAAAAAACAAACATGGTATGTACTCACTGATAAGTAGATATTAGCCATAAAGTAAAGGGGAACCATGCTCCAATTCACACACCTAAGGAAGCTAACTCACAAAGAGGGCTCAAGTGCGGAACACTTGAATCTCACTGAAAAGATGGAGAATAGATACCACAAGTCAGTGGGGAAAGGTGACAGCATGTGGGTAGGGGTAGCATCTGAACAGGAGAGATCAGTTGTAAGGAGGTCAGAGGGAGAGAGTACTGAGAGAGACAACTGGATTAGGATGAGCTAATACTTTCAGGTAATTAAAAGATATAAAAGCAAAAAGGAGGAGGGGGATGGGATAGGGAGTTTCTAGGGAGGGGAAATGGGGAAAGGAGATGTCATATGAAATGTAAATAAATAAAAAAATTAAAAATAAAAAAGTCAATGAAAAAATAAAATGGCAGATCCAAGAAAGGTATAATTTGATTTATGCTCATTTATCTGGGAAATTATTTATTTCCTTTATAGTTAAAGCTCTAGGCTGTACTTGGTAAATAACTCAGCAACTAATGAAAAGAGATGTAGAGACCGACACTAGGTAGTGTTTGTGGAAATCCCACAGGAGAAGGAAAGGAAGGATTACAGAAGCCAGGGGAATAAAGGACACTAAAAAAAAAAAAAAAAAAAAAAAAAAAAAAAAAAAAAAAAAAAAAACTCAAAAATCAACTAACCTGGGAACGTAGTCACTCACAGAGTCTAATCCACCAACCAGCGAGCCTGCATGGATCTGATCTAGGCTCTCCAGAGCCATGTTACAGTTGTGTAGCTTGGTCTTCTTGTGGGATTCCTAACCGTGGGAGCAGGATCTGTATCTGACTTAGTTCCCTGCCTTTGGGACCCTGTCTTCCTAATGGGCTGCCTCTTCTAGCCTCCATAGTCTTCCTATAACTTGATCTCTCATGGCTGGCTGAAGAGAAATGAAGTAGAGGAGGAGTAGTTGGGAATAGTAATATGAGGTAAGGGGAAAGTATTGGGAAGAGAGAAAGGAGGGAAGCTGATCAGGATGTAAAATAAATGAAAAAAAAAGCACAAACAAAATAAAACCAAAATACACAAAAAGAATACAGAGAGAGAGAGGGAGCATCCAGTAGGAAGAACCACTCTCAAGCTGTGCAACTTTGCACTGGATGTTTTCAAAATTTAGAAAAAAAATTTTCAAAAATTTAGAAAATTGTTGAGATTTATAGACTTTACATCTGGTTAATTTCACAGTGGATTGGTTATTATTTACAATTTTTAAAGTTTAATTGCCAATATTAAAAAAGAAAAGAAAGAGAGAAAATGAGCTGACATCAAGTTTTTGTTAGACACAGTGTGATTATGTTGTCATAAAGACATACATGTAAATAGAGTGCACATGTGTGGACACACACTTATTTTGCAACAGATATTTTGAAACATGAACAAAAGGAAGAAATGAGACTCTCTTAGTCACAATATGCTCCTTAAAATTTTGTCTGTGTTGGTGCTGACAAGGTAACTCCTACTTATCTTCAAAATACTGAGTCACTGACTCATTTCCAGACAAATTTATCATGTAGTTACAAGTTTGGAAATTTTTCTTCTACCGTACTTTTGAAGCTCTGAAACTAGAGACAAGCTGAATAGTAGAACACACACTGATGAGTCATCCCAAAATCAATTATTTTTATACAATGGAACCCCTGCAAACCTTAAAGATGGGTTCAGAGAGTGTATCGGATGATGAATGTACCACATTCCGTTAGCACAATACAGCCCAATTCTACAGGTTCAGAAGCTCTACCACTCAGCAGCCTTTTAGACCATGTTACTGCACAGCTACCCAAATCTTCTAATAAGCTGGTTAATGAGAGTCAAAGACATTTTTAAAAATTATATTGGGAAGAAGGAAGACATGGAAGTGGGTCAAATGTATTGGATATCTCAAATTTGTGATTGGGCTTTGTTGGAAGAGGACATTTCATGAAGCTTTGCTCTCCTTAAACTGTATGGTTTGGTGATCACTCTTGGTTATTATTGCCAGAACATTGAATGAATTCTTGGATACAAGCTGATGTTGGAAAACTGAAAAAAATGTTAACACTCACTTCATTTCAAAATGTTTTTGGTTGCCTGTGTTAAGAGAGTCTTACCATGTGTCCCAGGAAGGACTAGAACTCACAGCATTCTTCTTGCCTTGGCCTTCCAAAAACAATGTTGACAGGTAAATTTAGATGGGGAAAAACATAAAACTAGTACTATGACTCAATATACATACATTGAAACTGTAATTTTCATGAGATAATATTTGCTGCTTTAACAAACATCTGCTTGAGGATCATTTCTTCAAGAAAAAAGCCCAGAGAGCTATCTAATTATTTTTCTATCATATGAAAATTCACTGAGAATCTATTGACTACAAAGCAGGAAGTACATTCTCAATATTAGTACAATTGCCACCACCTTGAACTTGGATGTCCCAGTCACTAGAATTTTGAGAAAAACATTAGTTATTTAGGCCATCAGGATATTGTTTTCTTCTTAGAGGAGCGTAGAGTGGGACAATCTCCCATACATTTCCCCGTTTGGATGTTCATTGAAATCTTTAATTATGAAATGTCTAATCCTAAGTAGAGGATTTTCCTGAGTCCCATGCTGCTAGTGAGTTATGAAACCTCAAGTTCAGCAGTAGGAATCCCTGAATTTATGACCCTGCTGAGCAATTAAACTTTAGAAGTAGTTTAAACATGAATTTCGAATCTATTACCACATTGGATGACACTGTTTTCAACTGATTCAGTGTTGCTAGTGATTTCAGATGACATTTTTTTTTTTAGCTCAGAACTCAACAATTAGTCTTTTATTAATCATGCTAAATTGAGATTAAAGATAACAATTGACTCTCAGTTTTAAGAATCTTAAAATATGTCAGTGCCCCACAGTAGCTCCTTTTTTTTTTTTTTTTTAATCTCCTTAGGATAGCACGGTGCCTTAGACATATTAATAGCTTCTCAAAGCTTGTCTTGATTGGTGACTTTTTCTCCAATTTTACAAAGGTAAAATTAAAGAAAATGAATATCTGCTCTAATATTCATACTTACAGCGTTAAATACCTACAGAAGTCTGAAGAAAAGAAAAAGATAAAGACAATACTTTTATATGAAGACAGAGAACAAAGTCTTTCACTGAAATTCTGTACATCACTCCTTCTATACATTGGCATCATCGTAAGGCCCAACACATCAGTTTCCCTCTCTTTTGATTTCACCCTAAAGATGCTGTTAGTTGGTATATGAAGATATGAGAGTGTCAGTGAGGGGGGGGAATAGGAAGGAAATGAAGTCAGTGTGCATTAAGCCTCACAAGCATCTATTGCGCAGTTGTTCCCATTCCAAGCACATCTGGAATACTATACTCTCACATAGTGTTGATTTGAGTAAAATATTGTTGCTGTCTTCACTGGTGTAGTGGATCCCTCCCTAGCCCTTTCACACATTTTTCCTTTTCATCAGGGTAACAGGGAGAAGAGAGCCTGTTTGAACGTTATTTGAGAAATGTCTGGTATAAACTTTGGGCATCATGTGTAAGATATTATTTCAAGATCACTGCCCCCTTGCAGTCTCTGATTTCTGAGTAGTATCACCAATTTCCTCAGCATTCTGGACACTCTGGGACTCCTCACGCTGAATAAGTTTCCTGAAAATGGGCACCACAAGGTTTGGCAATCTTTCTGGAAGTCAGACCCCAGGAAATAAATTGCAAAGCAATCTTCCTTACTGAACTCTGCAAACATCAGTCAAGCCTGTTTTCTCTCATTTTTTTTTTCAGTACAGCCAAGTACTTAAGAAAGAGGGGTGGCCCCGAGAACCCTTCTTGACACAGGCACTGAGAAAGAGACACAAAGATAATGGTTTCTGTCACAGAGCAGAACAGCCTGAGATGGCTTTTTCCGCAGGAGTTATAAAAGTGAGGCCAACGCTCTGTGTGAGCTCCGCTACTTCCTCTGTCACAGAGATGCAGAGAAGCTCATGAATACTGTTTCCAGCAGCCACTACAGCTGCCCACTCCACAGAGAGGAGATGCCACATGCGTCTTCTGTACACTCACAGGTAAGAACAAAATACAGACATGTCCTTGTGCATGCTGGTCCTCTATTTCCAAGTGACCCTCCCAAGATCCCATGGTTAGCATCAATGCCAGTCAGTCCCTTTGCTAGGACTATTTCTGTTTAGTCATTGACTTTATTAGTTGCTTTTCATTTCTTCTGCCTGGCTCTACTCTATTTTTGTTAACTGATTCAAACACATTCTAATTTATCATCTAAAAATAACAATACACTCTAATCTGATAATGACGTGAAGATTTACTTCTGTGCCCCATCTTTCCCACATTAGCCTCCTCCAACACTTGACTCTTAGGTTTGCAGAACCTCTGACCTCTGGAATGCATGGCATAATTCTGTGTTTTTCAATTTTTCATCAGATTTAGTGTATTATCCTAAATTTTAATGTTAGACCCTTGACTTCCCTCCTAGAATGCAATTATTTCCTTAAGACCTGTGCACTTCTGCCTTTATCAATAGATCAACAAATGATGCACTGGAAATGGGCATTCTATGACTTCATCCTTCTGCTCCGATATTTACTAAGACATTTTACAGGTGGGCTTAGCAATCCAGACTTTTGCCAAGTCCTGCAGATGACATTGGTGTGAGCCTTTAATCCTGAGTAATTTGAATTTGTATAGTTTTATGACAATGCAACAGAATGCCAAGTCATCTGAAAGGCGGGAAACTCACTTGAGAAAATTCCTCCATATGATTAGGCTTTAGGCAAGCAAGTAGGGTACTTTCTTAATCTATAATTGATGTGAGAGAATGCTGGGCTGGTGGCCTTGCATGCTATAAGAAAGCAGGCTGTGCTGGCCATGATGTGCAAGTCATCAAGCAGCACTCCTCCATGGTCTCTACATCAGCTACTGCCTCCAGGTTCCTGCCTTGCTTGAGTTACTACCCTGACCATTATCTACAGAGATCTGCTGGGCTCTGGTCCAGTGGCCCAGCAGACAAAGAGTGCTTTTTGGCTACTCTTCTGGAGCTGCAGGATGCTAAGCAGTGGGGAGGCACAAGCTGGGAAGACGAGTTGCATCTCTCCTGACCCAGTGCAGTACAGTAGCTAACAGCCAGGGTCAGGACCACTAAGCAGGAAGTGACCATGGTAGACTCACGCAGCTTCCAGTGCCAAAAGCTTTCGGAGAGAACTTCTCTTTCCCAAAGTGTTACAGCTCTATATGACAGCCCTCAATCTTTCATTAAATAACTCTAGCACTTTATTACTTGAGGGCAAGGTCTTATATGCATTGGGGGTAGGTGGGTTTGTGTGTTTGTTTGCTTGTTTGAAAGAGGGGCTGTAGAAGGATGTTAGGACTTTGTGCTGAAAAAGGCATTGAGTGCCGCCGAATGTGCTGTTCTTTGAGACATTAGAAAATCAAATGCTGTGAGAAATGTGGATGATAGAATCCAGCCTTGTGATCCTTCCAAAAGAAGTGTAAAGGTTCTATTAGGACCATTGCTATTTTGAATTAAGAATCTATAGAGTCTGGTCAGCTGATCCTTGAAGTATCAGCATTGATTAACAAGATACCAGCATGACTGAGTCTAAACCTTCACTTTACTGGGGCAATTAATACTGGTTACCTGGAATTGAAGAACCAACTGTGATTAAGAAGAGACCAGCATAACTGAAATCAAATTTTCTGGGAAGTGTTTCCTGAGGGTAAACACACAGAAGCTATGATCTAGAGCTATGCCATTTGCTGGCAGCAACACGTGTTAATGTATAAGAGTCATATTAGTGATACTGGTTTTGAAGGCCCAGAGGGCTCTTGGAGATCAACTGAGGATTGGCAGTATGTGTCAGGGCTGTAATCTCTCAAATTTCTCTCAAGAGAAGCTATGCTTTCACTATAGCCTCTCCTGTGAAGACTACCCATGGGAAGCTCACAGAAAATAGCATTGTTTGTAAAATGGAGTCTCAGCCTAGGTGACAAGCTGTGTGAACTCGAAAATGTGGAGCCAAAGAGGTAAATCAAGCCCTTCTGAGAAGAATAGATTATGAGTGAATTCCTGACATTCCACAAGGAGTTATTTATATTTTGGAGTTGGTGTTATTTTGTTCAAATTGTGATTATGCCCTGGTTCTCCCCTCTTCAAATAAAGTATTTAACTTATTTTGCATTTTGCAGTAGCCCACAGTGGAGAGACTTCAGACCCTTTTAAAATGTATTTTTAGTTTGAATGTTTAACAAAACCCTTTTGATTTTGGCTATTTGAATTGTGGAAGACTGCTGGACATTTAAAAGTTGAAATGTTTTCCATTACGATCTTGACATTAATGTGTGATCTTAGGGACTAACAAGAAAGGAATGGCTGTGCCTTAAAAGTACGTTTTGTATATCAAGTTGCTAAGAGTCATCTACCCTAGTTAGTTTGGTATCAACTTGATACATGCTGGAGTTTTCTGACAGGAGGGAAGTTCAACTAAGAAACTGCCTCCAGATGATCAGGAGGTAGGCAAGCCTGCTGGGTATTTTAATTAGTGATTGTTGTGTGAGGATATGCCCACTTTGGATAGTGCTATCTTTTGGCAGGAAGCTCTTGATTCTATAAGAGAGTAAGCAAGTAGGAGAAGCATGTTTCTAAACATCACCCCTCTATGCCTCTACTTCAGTTTCTGCCTCCAGATTGCTGTTCTGTTTGATTTCCTTCTTTGTCTTCCCCATGGTCTTATTTAGGATTTGGAAGCCAAACCAAAGTCTAGGTTGCATTTGGTCATTATGTCTCACCACAGCAATAGAAATACTAATGAAGACAGAAATTTGGGTAATCCTTAGCCAATGTTGTGTCCTCAATGCAAACATGCTCTAACACTTCAGCGTCAGCTCCTCTATCTTAACGCACGGGGACAGAAAGAATGTAAGCGGATGCCAAAATCCAGAGCAATGATCGATAAACTGAAGTCAAGCTGATAAAATGATGCTAAAATAACACTTGTGCTGTTTATAATAACGAATGTTAATTTCTACTTCTGAATGCAAAAAAAAGTACACTAGGAAGGAAGGGGAAAGATTAAAGGAGGAGAAATGTGACAGAAATCAACAATCAATTTAATAAGAAGACTTCAATAACAAACTTAAAAAGAAAAGTCAAGGTTTTCTAGCCTTTTCCAAACATAGGTTCTTAGGCAACAGGATTTATCTATTGTCCCACTGTTGCTAGCTATAATTAATGCAATGATCATAAGTTTATGTATTTGAATTCCTAGTCATCAAGAAGTGGCATTAGTTGAGATGTATTAGACTTATTAGAAGGTGGGGCCTTTGGAGAAAGTGTATCATCAAAGGTGGGCTTGGAAACCTAAAAGCCCATGTCAGGCTGAAGCTCTTTCTCTCTGCTGCCTGCTGCTCAGGATATAGGACTTTTAGCTACTTCCCTAGCACAATGTCTGCTTTAATGCTTCCAGGATCCCTACCATAATAACAGACTAACCTATGAAACTGTAATCAAACTTTCTTTTATGAGTTACCTTGCTCATGGTGTCTCTTTGTAGAAATAGAACAATGACTAAGACAGATATATCTTATACAGGAGTGATTGTCAACATATCTCAAGAAAAATGTTACTGCATGTTAGGAATGTAGTTACTAGAAGAAGTCAAAAATAAGTAAAAATGTTTGTAACCTTCTAAGGGGTACTTGAAAAACAAATGTATGTTTAAGATGTTCCCATCAATATTTAGGTCAAACTTAATCTCTGGTAAAACAATAGCATCTCTAAGAAATATAGAAAGTAATCATCTTGTTAAAAAGCACTTTGAATGGATGAAACACTGAGAATGTGTACATGTGCCATGATTTAATATGTGCAAAACAAGAATTGAAAGGTGCCTGGTGCTAGGACTGGAAATGTTTCTCCAAAGAACATGACCCTAGCTTAAATCCCTACTGCCTCTAAATAAATGCCTATTGGTAATAAACAGTAATAAATAAATTTAACATTTCCATACCATTTATACTATTTATACTTGAAGTTAGAGACTCTTGGTGCAATTAAATTAATTCAAAACACTGCAAAATAACAGGACCATGATTACAAATAGATAAAAACAGCAGGCAGAGGACACAAACAAAATAAACAGGAATTAAAAAGAGATTGGGAGAGGTGAACAAAATAAAGAGCATTCCAACACTCAAATTTCTAGGATGATCATTTATCAACTAGTAACTGAATACTAATTATGTTAGTTTGCATAAAGATAGAAAGAACCTATTGATAAGAAGTGAGTGCCTTTGTCTTCTATATCTAAATTGGAGAGGTAGCAGGACAAAGAACCAACAAAACAGCTGGAAGATAGATTGCACATGGATATTTTCCAATTATCATAAAATAGATTGTGTCTTATGCTCTGTCCACCTGCTGTTACCAATATTGCAAGAAAGAGAAAGCAAATAAATGACATTTCAAAATTATCTTAAGGAGTTAGATTTTGTTAAGAAAAAATTCTAAAACTGCTCTTCTGATTTCATCCTTGATGATACAAACTTCTTGGGATGTTTGTGTCATCCCAACCTCCACAACTCTTTACTGGTCAAAGTGCTTAGAATAAATTATTGTTGAGTTCCCAGACCTAAGTGAGATCTATGACATTTACAAACTAAGGCCAGGGAACAGAAGGGTGGGAGGAGTCTTGTGTGATTCTGTTTATTGAATACAACAGTCATGGCAATCATAAGCAGTATATAACAGTATGAATGGCTACTTACAGAAAATCGACATAAAATTAAGACATAAAGGCAATCAGGGGAGTCCTGGTTGAAAGCAAGAATGGGCTGAGCAGGTATGAAAAGGTAATGGGAAAAGAAGATGACAGGGGATTATTATCATATGAAATTCATGAGTCTAATTGACAAAAATAAATATTTTTAGATGTTATGATGCTTTGAGGCATGGAGAGTGGTAAAGCCTGGCAGATCTCCAACATATGCCATAGCTCAAGTACATCTGCACATGCGTGCACACACACACACACACAGACACACACACACTCACACAGTCAGTCACACACACACATAACCACACATGACAGGGAGGAGAAAGAGAGGGAGAGAAAGATGGAAAGGGAGAGAGTGTACATTTTTTGTCATCAAATTATCTGTCATTAAAAAACTTCCTTTTCTCATTTGCAAAATAGTGATAATATTTTTATATGTGTAAAGGAGAGAAGTTTCTGTTCCTTCTCAAACAGAGAGAATGGAAACTGGACTCTGCTGACTTCTAGGTTTAACCTAGAGAATTTCTGATTAGAAATATTAGTTTCTCTGTGTTTTAGGAAGGATAAATTTAGTGCCTATATTATAAAAGAATTCTCAGCAAACATCACTATTTGGGCATTTTTATGCTCCATGTTACAGAATTGCCTGTAATGCTCAATACTGCCTTCTATTATAAAGTTATTTTAAGAAGCAAAATTATAATGAGGAAAAGTTTGTTGGGTAAAAATTTGGGTATAAGGAACAGATAAATTATGTGTTCTTCTTATGGTTCATGGTGCCTTGCTCAGTTTTATGCTTATGTATAAAAATATCTTGAAATGAGCCTAAAAATTATGTACTGCTCTGTTTGCATCTGTGGTCATTTCTATAAGAACTTTGAATAGGAATTTCTAGCTTTGACACCTTTAATTTTTTTTACCTTGTCTTTTTTTAAGTAACAGCTTTCTGATGCAATTTATATACAAAATAATGTGATATCATATGATAACAGTGAAAGAAAAAAATTTGCATAAAGTATTGCTTCATGTGCCAGCTACATTATCTCTAAGTTTATAACCTTAAAAATATAACTTACCTGTTTCTGTATAAATATCTTAAATTTAAATTATCCTTAATAATCAAAGCCTAATGTATAGACTTATTTTGGGTAATTAGGATAATAGGGATTGAATTTGTCTTCTTGTTGATTAGTCAGTTCATGTTTGGAGGTTAAAGGACTAATTCAAAGATACAACATTTGTAGCTGTAGGAAAGCAAATATGGCACATAAGTAGTAACTTGAAGACCCATGGACTTAATGGACTCACTATTATTACCTGCAAGGGTTGTGCTGGAGAGAATGTCCTGTGTTTGGAATGTATTTCAATGCCAGTCATTCTTCCTTTATTGAACCCTAGTGTTTGCACATGAAATGTTCTTTGGACAGTTTTCACTAGTGATGTTTTTTCACCATAACTAGAAATAACTTACTCTCACTGTTAATAACAACAGATCAACTTCTTGAAATATATCTGAGATTCTATTTTAGCTTCAAGTAAAGTCCATTTTACACAGGTTAACCTGACATATGTACATTCGACCCCACAAAATTACATTGATGTACCTGTTACCTTTCATTTCTTCTTTGTATCCCCAAGTATATTTCTTAAATAAAAATACTTCTCTAAAATATTTAAAATATTTAAAATATGTAAGGAATAGGAAAAAAACATAAATAGATGTACATTCTGTTGTTGACATTATTATAATAAGGAAATATGAAAATGAAGGTGACATAGCCTTGTTTTTAATTTTTTTCCAATAAATAGGGCTAGCATTGTGTGGATGCATGAGGCCCTATATATACAAGGGGAGGGGACCTGTGTTTACTCAGATGACTGTTGTCTGTGTGGTGATTTCTGAAATCAATAGAGGGGTGCCCTAGTTAAGTTTTTGTAAATTTGACCCAAAGTAGAGGCATTTGCAATTTTTCCAAAATGAGATAATGGTCTCATATAATTGCCTGCATACAAGTCTGTGGGGGCATTGTCTTGATTCTTGGTTGATGGAGGAAGGTTTAAGCCACTAAAAAGTAGTTCTGTCCTGGGGCCAGTGGTCCTGCGTTGTACTAGAAAATAGGCCATCATGAAGAATCAGTCAGTAAGAAGCACATCTCCATCGATTCTGCTTCACTTCCTACGTCCAGTTTCCTTACCTGCCTGAGTTCACACCCTGGCTTCCCTCAGCGATGGATGGATTGTGATTGGGAGATGCAAGTCAAATAAACCATTTATTTCCAAAGTTGTGTGTGTGTGTGTGTGTGTGTGTGTGTGTGTGTGTGTGTGTGTGTGAATATACTCATGGGCACAATTGTCATTCACATCAATGACCTATTTTCCCCTCCCTTGTCTTCAGCCTAGGGATATGTGGACTTCTTTTTCTGAGTTGTTTCCATTTTGCCTGTTCTCCCCTTGTGGAGATCATGTCACTTCAGTGAGAATCCTCTCCTGTATATAATGCAGTTTTGTATCTTGTATTTCTTCTATCTCCCAGTTTTGGGGACACTCAGCACTGAAACTCTTAGTGTATTTAAAGTACTTGACCCTCCTCTTCCAATTCTTGCATGTTGCTTTGTACTTTATACTGCATTTTCAAAGTACTTTATAAATGCAATAACCATTAGATAGTCATAAAATTAATTAGCATCACTACAAAACAACCTAAATTAAACATGTTGATCTTTTCACCTCTGCAGAAATCCTTCCTTTTCTCCATAATTTTACATTTGCCAAATCTGCAGTTCTCTGATCATCCAATGGATATTTTCTTTCTTTATCCATGCTTGATCACAAATTGTGTTTAGAGACCAGAGGATAGAGTTATGAACGTGAAAATATTGGTAACTTTAGCTATTAAGGGTTAGTTTTTCTTTGATAGTTTGAACTTTAATTGGACAGTCATTATCTTTCTATGGATAATATTCCTTTTTCACATTCTCCTTGGGTATATGTTTGTTTTTTCACATTTAACTACTCATGTTCAGGGCTTAATTTGTCATTAGCTCATCCCGGTCTGCTCCATTTGGATTACATAATATAACTAAAACTTGAATGGGAGGAGAGAGAGTGGGGGGAGTGATAGAGAGAAAATAGTGAATGCACACAGTCCTCTGTCCTCCACACAAAGACTCAGAGTTCCCATCAATTAGAGAATATATTTTTAATTCTTTCATGATTTAAAATTGATATCTCAAGTACTCAACCTAGCCAATATTATATTGTTGATTCTTTTACCCTTAAACATTCCAAACTTCTCAATCCTCTCAACCTTTCTTTTCCTCATATACGTAATAATATTTGCTATTTCCTGTTAAAGTCCTGTTTTACACTCTTTAGCTACATTTCTTCTCATTAAAAACAACCAAAAAAGGAAAACAAAACAAGTCGAGATGGCACATTCCTTTCATTTCAGAACTAAGAAACAGAGACAGGCTTATGTCTAGCAGGCCTGTCTGGTTTACAGAACTAACTTCTGCACAGCCATGTCTACACAGGTAAACCTTGTCTCAAATGCCAAAAAACAAAAAACAACAAAAAAACAAAATAAATAAATAAATAAATAAATAAAAAACAAAACAAAACAAAAACAAATCAATTTTTGTTGGAATTCCAACAACAGCACAAAGGACTTACCTATAATGGCTTTAACTCCATTTCTTCCTCTTCCAAAACATTCCCATGTCTATACATACTGAAGATACGTTTGGGATTAAATGTATGATATCCTGACAGTTTACCTGTAAACACTTCCTTCTTTATGTTTTGGTAATAAAACTACTATCCTACATTGCCACTAAGACATCATTTCAGATGGTGATTCGGTTATGTGTGCACTTACTGCTATAGATGAACGTAAGTTATTCTTCCACAGCGTCTCATATATGTTTACCTTTCCCTATTTCAGGCCTCACCTAATGATACAAATAAACACATTTTGAAACCTAGGCATATCAGCCAAAAGGATCCCACTCCTTCTGTTCGGGTGTTTCGTCTGTTGCACATTCCATGCAACTCCACAGAGAATTCCTAAAATTATCAACATCCAGGTGTCCAAATAAGATGCTCTATTATGTTAAACCGTCTACACAAGGAATATTTTTCCTTGCTTGTTTTATTTTTCTTCTCTTCCCTCATTACTTCCAAAGTAAATACATAGTTAGACTCTTATTTTGGAGAATCAAATTTGACATGGTATCAGAAAAGTTAATTCTGATGCAATTTTATTCTTTAAAATTCTGTTTATATGAATATTTTATTGTCTAGTTTTTTTTTTTTTTTAATCATGGATCACATATCTTATTGAGTGGACTCCTCTCTTTTATTTGTTTGTTTTAATTTGACAGCACTGCAATATTGAAAACTGCAGGGCCAGTTTTCTTCGGATATCTCATGACTTTCATTTGTTGCATATCCTCTTCTTGTGGTGGTTTTCAGATTAAACAGGATATAAAGTGTTTGCTGTTTAAGTGTCTAGGAGCCTCTGTGAGAACTGCTTAGTTGATTCAGTGGGCCATGTTCTTTTGCGGTCCTCTACACTCTTTCTCTCTCTTCCAAGGGCTTTTCTGAACTTTGGAGGGAAGGATAAAGACCTCCAAGTTAGGTTTGGTTTTTCACATAAAATCTGGCTGTGGGTCTCTGCACCCACTCCCTTCTACTGCAAGAGGAAACCTCTCTAATGATGAGTGCATAGGTCTTCTCAGTTCCTCTGCAAATATGTTATCGCTGTGAGCTTGGTATCTTTTTGTGGCTATTAACACTGAGAGCAAGTGTGTCTCTGAGTCTTTTGACTGCTCTTGTTACTTGTTTTCCTTCTTCTGCACTGCCTTATCTAGGTTCAAAATGGGTCATAGCAAAACTGGTTTTTTTCCTGTTTGGTTATTGTCTTTGGAGACCTGCCTTATTTTGAAGGAAAATTAAAGGGAAGCAGGTCTGGTAAGAGGGGAAGCAGAGGGTTTTGGGATGGATAAAGGAAGGAGAAAATGTGGTCAGGATATATTGCATACGAGAAAAATCTCTTTTCCATTCTTTTTAAAGTGTGTAAAGTAGTATTGTAACATCTCCACAGACACCAGGCATGGTGGCAGTTTTGTAAACCCAGTATTCTGGAGTCAGAGACAAGATGATGAAGAGTTTGAGGACAGCCTGGCCTAGCTTCATAACAAGACTCTGTCTCAAAAACTATAATGACTCACAAATAATTGTGTCAAGAAAATATATTTCCATATTTTAAAGATTTGCTTCTATGTGACTTCTGCATTTGAATCAATTTCTCTCTGTTCGTCTTACAGTTGTCCATGACCTGGATGCATTGCAATCTTCTAGAGGACATATTCTAGTTTATAAAATGTCTTCCAGAATACACCTGAGCACTTCATTTCTGGAACCTAAGTCCCAAGGAAATTCATGATAATATCATTGTCACCTGTCTAGTATGATGGGTGATGTTCAAATGATGATAGTTTCAAGGGAATTAATTAAAATATAAATAACCTTTGCTAGAAAGCAAAAAACTTATCTCAAAAATAAGTTAGACAACAATCCTGATGTAAACCTCTTTCTTCTATAAGTGTATGGGAACTCACAGGTAAATATTCATGCATACAACACACATACACTAAATAAATGTACAAATAACCTCAATAATTTTTTGAGGTTTTGAAAACTCTTTTCTGTGATTTTTTTTTTTTTTAAGTAGGGCTAATATATTTTGTCCTTCTTTTTGTTATTTATAAGAACAGACAAATCAGCCCCACCTCACTAGATTTATCCAGTTGCAGGAACCTAATGGAAATAAGTCGGTCTCTATCCCCTCATCACACACGTATTTGCTGATACATATCAACATGTGCATCATTGTAAATTTCTGTTAACGTTACAAAACTTCAGCAGTTTTTAACTCGTGAAAAGTGGCCTTTTATTTCTGTAATTGGGAATTAAATTTTTGACGTTTTCATCCTTTGAAATCCAGTCCATTCACAACCAATCATTTATTAAATTTAGAAACTATTCATTTTCTTGGTAAGTTACTCCCTTTCAGATTTTATATACAATGCAATTTCCTGCACCAGGAAGTTTCAAAATACACCCTACAGAGAACGGAACTTACAGTCCTGGTGAAAAAAATAATTTTATCCTGTATCCTGGTTTGTACAATAATGGGGTATCTCCTTGCTCTGCTCTCCTACTCCTTGCTCACCTGCATGGGCATTATGTGCTAGCCAAACATTTCCTGAATGTTCAGCAGAGTTTCTTTCCCCTGACCTACAAAGCACTACAATACCTGCCACTCAAGTTGTCTCTACAAGGGGTTATCTATTTCAAGTCGTGAAGGAGAATGTATAGAGAAAAAAAAAGGAAACTTCTTTTAAGAGAAATATTACTCTCTATTATAATGTGATCCTGTCAAGCACTCTGTCCTGTGGCAACATGAGCTCTGTAAGAAATACACAGGGCAATTCTATACGAACCAATAAAATCCTTCTGTGACTAATTCAGTTATCCCTTTGTCCTGTTGCTGATCTACAATAATCATCATCCTGATGCTATGTTTTCAGTGAGTTCCAGTTGACCAGTTGTCTCTTATACATGAACAACTAGTCAGTTCTGTATCACTCTCCAATGAAAGCCCTTCATTATTTTGCTCTGCCTTCTTATCAGTGAATTCTTGTCAATAGGGTCTCACCTTTTCTCACCAGATGCCATTTATAGTAAGGTCTCCTGCAGTTTGATATCGTGTACACTTCTGCTTTCCTTGAGTCTTCATGTTTTCTTCTTTGCCAAAACATAAACTTTTTACTTTCCCTGTAGTTATCGCTAATTGTATATTTAGTTTTGCATTTGTGTTTTTGTCCAGCCTGCATTTATGAATATCTTTAACCTATGATATGCAACCACTTATAGAGGCTGATCTGCAATATTATCTGTATGTGGAATACAGAACTATCTGAATCTTATTCTATATTAGGGACTGTATTGGTTCTTTTCTTTTTCTCTTGAAAAGCTCTCTGAGATATGTCATCTGCTGTTCTCACTAACTTATAAACTGATAAAAAAAAGATTAAACAGCTGGCTCGCTCTCGTGTACAGCCATTCTGGACTTCAAGACACTTCGAAGTCCTATCTCCAGACCATACTAAGTTAAGGAAAATGAGCCAAGGCACAGTGATTTTCAACATGGATTGGCAACTCTGACATGTTTAGTTTTTCAGTGTAGTTCCTTTAATCAGCACATTGTCAAAATGAATAAATGGTTTCTTAGGTTTGTTAGAACTTTGAAAACAATGATAGAATTTATTGTGACTGTTGAATACACTTGTGAATATCTCACTTAAGTGCTCCTTTAAATTTTCTTTCCTTCAATTTAAAAAAGTGTCATTATGTTGATAATTTCACATACATACACACACATACACACACAGACATATAAACATATGATTTTATGACTATATATTCTTTCCTCTCCTTCCTCTATTATCCCTCTACTGTCCTGCTTCTTCTTCACAAATAGTAACCTCCGACTTCTTCACAAGTAGTTCACAACCTATTTATGTGTCTTTAAAAATTTTTGATCCAATGAGTATAATCGCAATTACATCCATATGGATAGAGTTAACTGCTAGAGTATGAACAACTTACCAATGACTATACAGAAAAGTATACTACCACACCCAGCAATGATTAACTGCCACAAGGACAGTGATATATGCCATTCCCTGGGAGTCTCTCAATTGTGTCATCTATGGTTTCAACATCATACATATGAATATGATATGCACACATACATCCTCTTCACAGAGGAGCCTCTCAAGCCCATAGAACCAGTAGGCAATGTAACAGGCCTTCAGTCTTTAGTCGGGCCCCAGATATTAGTACAACTGAGGCTGTCAACCAAGTGACATTCAGAACTTGGAACATAGCCTCTTATCAGCAATATCTTCCAAAAATGAGAACAAAGACATAATGTATCAATGTACATATTTCTGCCAAAGTTGCTAAATGGACTAACCTTGCCCTTTGGCTAATGTAGTTCTGCTTCTGGCTAATTGTTCTTGTTAATTGAGGTGTGTCAACACATGACATTGTTTCTGTGCTTAAGAGCTCATTCTAAGGAAGGCTCAGGACTACACTCAGGTTTAAAACATGCACTATAGTTGTGGATGGTTAATAAAGACTTTCAATTGCCTTTGAACCATTGTCCACGTGGTTTTCTCTGATGAACAACAAAAGCAACATGTGTTCTAAATTACTGAGCTATCTTTCTAGCTTCTAGAATATTTTAGTAATTGATTTTAAGAACTGGATTGACTATGCTATAAACACCACTGTAATTAAAAGTATTCTTATTTATAAAAAGAGTAATTTGACTTATGCAAAAAAAGATCTGGCTATGTAAGTTTAAGTGAAGATGAAGTTGACAATGTTATCTTTGAAGAATAGGGTGAAGCAACAAGTCAAACTATGTTAGCAGTCAAGAGAAGTTAAATTAGATCAGGGCATATTTCTCCCTACAGACTTTAATGAGGTTCTGTGAACTATAGTTCCTGCTTACTATTTGGCTCATGCCCAGTTATCTTAACATCCTAAATGGTTAAAAAAAAACAAGAATATGTTTGAGTTAGATATTTATGGGAGTTTATCATAGTACCTTCATTATTTTCATATATTCATATAATATAACCTAAAATATTTCCATAGTACTTTCTGTAGTACAGAAACACCCATTGTAGGAATATTTTCCGAAGAAAATTTGACACACACACTGAATTTCCATGTGCATGATTATGGTCTCTGTGATTTTTGGCAAAGGACATATTCTCTCAGCATCATTGTCTGTAATTGTATTGTAGTAGTGGGATGGGAATGCGTCTCAGTGGCAGGGCACTGTGCATACACGGGGAGATGGAACAGATTCATTTCCCAAAGTGCAAAACATAAAGCTTTATAAAATCATGCAAAATGATCATATAACAGTGATTTTCACAATTTTGGATGATGAGAATCATTTTTTAATATCCTACCTTGAAAATGAAAAATCTAAGACTCTAAAAACAGGTTTTCAGATGAATTCTTAATTAATTTTCTGGTAAGATTGAAGGATGTTTGATTGGAAAGCATGTTGCAAATTCTTGTACTCTAATATTTGAATTCTAATATGTAAAATTCTAAGCCTAAGAGGGTGGACATCATCCTTACCTCCCTCTGAGGCTTCCCTTATAATGATCACAGATCTTTGTTAACCTGAAGGCAACAACACTTCTAAAAAAACCATAGGCAAATGTGGAATGATCTGGAGTTATGTTTTAAAATAAGAAGAAACAAACCCGAATCTGTAAAGATGATGTCTTAGACTGTAGCACATTAAATCATTAATTCTGTAAAAGGCAGTCCATTCAGAACCCAACTAGGAAAAAAAAAAACAAAAACAAAAACACAGAACTACGTGTAAGAAGGAATTCATGTCTATCCAAAACTCACTACAACTTAAAAAAAAACCCATAACATATCTGATTAATTTTTTTATGACAATACTTGAGAGGATTTATTAAATTTATGTAGACCCATCAGGAACAGAGATTTAGCATTATTCATTAAGGAAATAAAAATCAAGGCTGCAATTAGATAGTGATATTTACCAACCCAAACAAGTTAAACAAGAAGAAAGGCCCAAGTGAGGATACTTAAATCCCACTTAAAAGAGGGAACAAAATAGTCATGGGAGGCAGAGAGAGGCAGGGAGCTGGGTGGGTGAGGGGAGGGCTAGGGGAAAAGGAGGCAGGATCGGGCATGGGAAGAGACAGAAGAGAGTGCCAGAGGGCCAGGAGAATGAATGGAAATATACAGCTGAGGGGGCGGCAAGGAGCATTAGGAATGATAGGATTCTCTAAAAAGTTCCAGAAACCTGGATAGGGACAAAGATGGAGCAGAGACTGGAGGAATGGCTGACCAGTAACTGGCCCATTTTGGGACCCATTCTATGGACAGAGACCAATTCCACACGCTGTTAATGATGTTATAATGTGCTTCCAGACAGGAGCCTAGCATAGAAGAACTCTCAGAGGCTCTACCTAGCAGCTGATTGAGACAGGTACACATATCCACTGCAAAACATTAGAAGGAAGTCGGGGATCCCTGTGAAAGAGTTAGGCCCTCAAGGAGATGGAAACTCCAGAGCAAGATCAATAGTGTCAATTAACCAAGATCCCCTAGGAGCTCCCAGCTACTGAGCCACCAATCCAAGAGCAAACCCAGGCTAGATCGAGGTCCCAGACACAGATGTAGCAGAAGGCTGCCTTGTCTGGTCTCAGTGGGTAAGATGTGCCTAGTTCTGAGGAGCCTTGATACACCAGAGTGAGGGGATGTGAGGGCTGCCCTCTCAGAGGTAAAGAGACAGGAGGGTGGGGGGAATCTCTGTGAGGTGACCTGGAAGGGGGTACATTTGAGCTGCAAACAAACAAACACTTAAACGATAGATACATTGTACATTTTTATTAACTGGAAAAATGGATAAAATATAGTAATGCATCCACAAGATAAACCACAGCAAAACAAAGTCACTATTAATGTGTGTACTTATCTGGTCTCCCAGATATTATGATAGCACATACACTAAGCATAGGCACTCCATATTGCAAGGATCCAGTTGTAATAAGTTGTGTAAAGAGAGATGATTGTGATATCAAAATAAGTATTTTCAGGACATAAGAAGTTTACAAGGAATATTGGTTTGTGAAAAGAAGATGCTAGTATGCTTTTGATATTCATTTACGTTGTTAGGCGAAACATCACTGGGATCCAGAGAGACTCTGATCTCTTGTGACTGTTTCAAAGCATTTTCTTCCTGCTCAAGTGGAAAGGAATAGGATTCAGGCTCGTGTTCTCTGCTGTGGAAGATTGTTTTTCATGAGAAAGAAATCAATGCTCAATGCAAGCAACACAAATGCTTCAGACATTTGTTGATTTGAGGTTACTTGGCCAAATATTAATCTTCATTTTCATTAAAGATTTGATGTTTGGCATTGGCATTGCCAATAAATCTAATGGATTAAATTATGTGGAAGAAATCACAAACTATTGATCGTCATTTCAAGGCTGAGATGGAAATTACTTATATTGAGATTTGAAAGACTGTACCAAAGTTGTTGGCTGTAGAGGGAGTTGCATAAGCAGAAAGGAAATATTCCTGTTATATGTGCACACAATTTCTCTTAGGGAATCAAAAGTCTGCCTAGTCAAAATTTCCATTTTTCACGCAAGTGCTTGAGATTTAAATGGGATTTTCCACAAAAAGTAAATAAAACAAAATAAAATACAGTAAATTGTGATAAAGTATGCCAGATATTATTACACAGAAACCCCCTAAAAATGTAAATATCTGTGTTCTATTCCAAACTGCTTTATCTTCTGAATTAAATCTTCTTATAAATTCTACAAGATAAGCCTATTAACTTCCTGGAGAGAGAACAAAAGAAAACAGGGAAGCCTAGTCAAAACTCCTTACTTTTTATTGATGGGTTTAATCTGCATTCCCTGAAACATGTTTGAGCAACACCCATATTGTCGAATGCTGTCTGAGGATGTGCTGGAAAAAATGATTTCTCCACGTGCACAAGTTTCAAGGGTGACTCCATCCTCATAGTGTGAATGATTGTGTCTCTCTGTAACAAATGATTTTAGATAAATGTATCGCAGAGGGTTGCCACAAAGGTGGTACAAAGGGTAAGAAGAGAAGTCATGGCTCAAAAATCTATTTTTCATCACTGCATAATGTTCTGATTCACTGACCTATCACTATACAACAGCTGCACAGCCAGAGGCAGAGTACACCCCGAGAGTGACAAACACCTCAGTTAGTGCCTGGGAATCTGGGCTTGCCTCAGGCATTGAACAAAGTCACTGGCTATAGAAGGAGTACGGTTGTACTGTTTCCTTGAGTCTTCTGTGAAAACGATTGACTGATGATATACACATGAGCGGGGCATACTGCAGCAGATGCAGACTCTCCTGTGTATTCGTCATTATCGTCACACATGCATCTGTCTTTCTACAAATGAAGAGTTGTTTGGGAGCAAGTGGCCTCATCTGTTTCTTTTACAACATTGATGCCGATAACAGCCTTTTGTCATAAACCGTTCCAGCTCAGTTTCCACTCCCTATTTTGTCTTATACCCTTGGGTCCTGCACACTTTTCTCTGCTCACCCTTCCCTAGCTCCACACCCCTGCTGTATACCTGCTTAAAATGTAGATGCTGCCTTTACTGTTATTCTAATTAGCAGGTAACCCTATTTCAATCTCCAGATGTTGCAGAATGACCCTTCCATCAGTTTTCTGCATGTCAGTATTGCAGTTAGTTAGAATGAACTTTAAAGAATTTCCTAATTCGTATTAATTTTGAGTCATAGGGAACAAAAACATTTATTTTTCATAGATACAATGAAACAATGTTTTGAGACAGAGAAGATAATGTATTATATAAAAAGAAACCCACAATCATTCTATATAGGGTCATTATTTGTACTGAGCATTGCTATGGTGATGGTTGCTTATTGATTGTGCATTAAGATTAGTGATTAATTCCAAGAAATAATCTATATGTTAGCGTAGCTTTAGAATAGTGATTGTTATGATATCAAAAGTATTTATGTGAGCCTTCTCTGCCAGGGCATAAATTCCATTGTCACTATATCTTTTATTCTCTACAAGTAGAATTTTTAAATGGTTTCAGTATTAGTACTTTTAACAGAAAAAAAAAGTATGCTGACTTCAAGCCAGCTGATCCAATTTTCTTCATGTATATGCAACACCCAAATTGCTGGAAACACAGTAAAGGCATCTAGTTCTGTCAGCAGCTGTTCCTGTCCCTGTGTACAGCATCATCTTGCTATAGTTTCACAGCTGCCCCATAATAGACAAGAATGTAAAAGTTTTAGGTTCTTCTAGAGCAAAACTCCAGAAGTGGGTGAATAAGAGGACTCATTTATGTCATCATTTCTTAGTTTAACTAACATAAAAAGACAAACAATCTCTCTCTCTCTCTCTCTCTCTCTCTCTCTCTCTCTCTCTCTCTCTCTCTCTGTCTTTCTCAAACACACACACACATATACACACACAACCACACGTACAACAGAATGGTTCTTAGAAGCAATATATGCTACAACTGCCAAGCTCTTAGAGAATAGAACGTTAGATTATGGTACAGTCTCAGAATCTAGAAACATTTTTTCAACTAAAACAAAAGAAATTAAATTAAACTGAGTAAATGGGGCAGAAATAATTCTGTTAAATCAGAGGTTCTCAATCTGTGGGTTATGACCCCCTTGGAGACAGAAAGGCCCTTTCCCAGGGCTCATGTAAGACTATCAGTAAACACACATATTTACATGATAATTCATAACCCTAGCAAAATAATAGTAATGAGTTAGGAATGAAAGTAATTTAATGGTTGGGGTCATCACTGCATGAGAAACTAAAGGGTCCTGGAATTAGGAAGGATGAGGACCACTGCTTTAGAACCCCAAGCAGTGGAAAAGACTTCCAGAATAGAGTTCCCTGTCTTATCAATGAACTTGTAGTCATAGTGACCTAGTGTTTGAGAAAGCTGTATAAAGTTGACTGCTACATGTCTTCTATCAGAATTGATACAGGTCTTGGTTTCACTGTCTGTGTCTGTGTGAAAAGAAATTTTTCCTATGGAGTGATAAAAGTAAAGAAGTGAAAAACATATTGGTTGAACTATTTCACAGAGAGAAACCTAAAGATAATCTTGGGCACAACTGATATTTTTATTCAGAATTACAATTTACCACATTTCCTGTTTCTTTTCTATATTTTAAAGGAAATGTTCATTAAATGAAGAAAATTTAAAAAAAAATGAAGTAGTTTTGAGCCAACCATTCAGCTATGTCAAGAAGGTAAAATCCAGCTAGAGCACAGTCTCGTATGCTTGTAGTTAACAGAACTCTGAAACTGCATGCAAGAGGAAGCGAAGTTTACCTTTATCTTTGGTTGTAAATCTGAGGCCAGACTATTTTTTTCCTTTTTTAATAGATATTTTATTTATTTACATTTCAAATATTATCCCTTTTCCTGGTTTCCCCTTTCTCAAACACCCTATCACATTCCATCTCCACCTGCTGCTATGAGGGTGATCCCCCACTCACCTACACACCTACTCCCACCTCACCACTCTGGCATTACTCTCCTCCCATTGATGCCAGATAAGGCCATCCTTTGCTACATCTGTAGCTGGAGCCATGGGTCCCTCCATATGTATTCATTGGTGGGTGATTTAGAGGTCAGACTCTTAAGGAACTAAAAAGAAAGCCTACAGAGATGGCTCAGTGATTAAGATCACAGACCGTTCTTGCAGATGATCTGAGTTTGATTCCCATCCCAGAATCAGGAAAATCTGCTACTTCTGATTTCACAGAGCTCCTGCATTCATAATTCATATACATGTTACACACACACACACACACACACACATTTAACACACACATAATTAAAAAGAAAATAGTTACTTTTAAAATGAAGACAAAACCTGTGCAGATGAAGTTAGCATGTAATAAAATGTTCACATTCTGAGTCTTAGCCACCCTGTTTGTTTCATAAAATGCCAACCATATAGTGGCACTACCATTTAACAATGTTAACTATAATAACAATGTCCTGTGCGATGTGGACATGGACTGTAGTCCAAAAATATGAATCATTTTTGGATTATCTTGCATTAACTTCTTTCTTCAGAATGAATTGGGCACAGCAGCTGGTTAATTAATGAGACTAAAGACACGAGTGTGAAGCAGTTGGCCTTCTAGCATTCCCTGTTTAATAGAAAATACATTTCGAACAGTCAGTGTACTTGATTAGCCACCGCAGTTAGAAAATCCTGTTTCCAGCCACATGTGAAGTTTAAATACTTGTTCCCTGTCCTTAGGGGTTTGAAATTCTTAATGACTAGTTGTTTTCTGGAAAATAGAAAAGAAAGTAGTGTTTTTCAGTAGGATTTATAGTTTAGGTGACAATTGCAAATCTAATTTGGAGTCCTAAAGGGAAAAAAAAAAGCTTTCTTTAATATTCAGTGTGTTAATAATGTGATCAAGACTTTCCACACAATCAATGCAGTGGTTGAGAAAATACACAGCAATGACTCCATGATCTTTGCTCTCTAAACATTTGTCATGTCACTGGGGAGATATCCCCAAGGAACACATTTATAACAGCATTTTATTATGCAGACAAACTTTGGGACAGAAACTGAAGGAGGGGCTGTCCAGAGACTGCTCCACCTGGGTATCCATCCCATTTGAATTCACCAAAGGCAGACACTGATGTGGACACCAGGAAGTACATGCTGACAGGAGCCTGATATAGCTGTCTCCTTCAAAGTCTGCCAGAGTCTGAGATATTTAGAGGTGGATGCTCACAGCCAACCATTGAACCATGGGGTTCTCAATGGAGGAGTTAGAGAGAGGACTGAAAGAGCTGAAAGGGTTTGTGGCCCCATGGGGAGAGCAACAATACCAACCAACTAGAGCTCCCTGGGTCTAAACCACCAGTCTGGGAGCACATAGGGAGGAATCCATGGCTCCATCTGTATACATAGGGGAGAATGGCCTTGCCGGGCATAGGTGGGAGAGGAAGTCCTTGTTCCCTTGAAGGCTGGATGCCCCAGTGTGGAGGAATTCAAGGGCAGGGAGGTGGGTGGGAGCACCTCCTTATAGAAGCAGGAGGAGGGCAGGTGGGATAGGGGGTTTCTGGGGAGTAAATGGGGAAAGTGGAAAACATTTGAAATGTAAATGAAATGTCCAGTAAAGAAGAAAAATAGATATACATTACATAAAATATACATTACAAAAAAATCCATTTCTCTAAATACAGAAGTGTTAAGTTTGGGGTAGGGATGGGTAGAAGGTTTAAAACATGTTCACAAGAATTCTAGAGGTACTCAGTCAGCATGGGGCAGACATCCATTCACAACAGTGATGGATAAGTAAGAGCATTTTTTTTTTTTTTTTTTTTTTTTTTTTTTACTTTTAACACTTTTTACTTGAGTAAGGGCATTTTCAAATTTTTGGAAATTTTCTAAAGAAGAGATAAATAAAATGAAGACTACTTTCACCGACTGTGAATATAATTCTGACTATGAAGGCTCACAGATGTGAAACAAAAATATTTTCATACTGAGTCACTTTGTCATGATCGTTATTAGGTCTAACGTGGCATATATACCATGTGACTTCTCATAAGTATTTATTTATCACATGAAGATATTCACAGAACTCTCTCTATCCATTTCCCAAACATAGATTCCTTGGTGCATGACATATACCGAATGTGATCTAAGGAGAGTTTTCAAGTCTAATTAAAGACTATTATAGTATGCACAGCCAGCAACCATTCAGAAGTTTTCCATGGCAACTCTAGGGAAGTAACTCTAAACTTAGACTTTAATTCAAAACAACAGAATAAATAAGTTAAAAAATGGACAGGGCTGGAGAGAAGGCAAAGAGGAGAGAGGACTAGTTGTTCCTGTTGAGGAGCTAAGTTCAGTTTCGTACTCACATGGTCTCTGTAACTTCAGTTCCAGGGATCTTGTGCCTTTCAGGCTCCTCAGCAACCAGACATGCACCCGATACACAGGCAGACACCCATGCAAATAAATCAAAACCACTCCTACATGTGAAATATTATAAATAAATCTATAAAGGAATTTAAGAAGTGCAAACTTATACTTACTCAGACTCATGTTGAGCAATAAATTCATGCTGGAAAAGCAAACAGCTATTGAAGGTGCTCACGGGTCTATCATCACAACAGCTACACACCTTAAAGTCTTATTTCAGCGGAGAAATTACCAGAAATGATACAGTTGTATATATTATTTAGAACTTTTTCTTGGAGATGTTGAATGATACAATGCAGGAGATCTGGAGTTTTAAGCACTGGTAAGTTACAAGTACTAATATAGCTGATCAAAAGGAAAGAAAAAGACACAGACTAAAAGAGAGTCGGAGATATAGCAATTATGACTCCAAAGTGTTTTAGAAATCCTATGAGAAAATATAATCTTATGCTTTCTCTAATGTTATTTGTTGCACTTCACAGTCCCACTGTGTTATTTAGTTGTTTCCTTAATCATGTGCATTAACTTTTGCTACATAAAAGGTGGCAACCAAGAAAAACAATAACAAAAGAAATGGGGGCTAAGGTAAATTTAATTGAATCCATAATTTGAATATTGTGATGTTTAGTATGGTGAACTTGATGCAAGTTAAAATCATGTAGGTTATGTATACGTGTATATATGTATATTTGTGTATATATGTATGTATGTGTGTATGTGTGTTCCCAGACAGGTTTTATTGAAGAAGGCCCATCCTATATCCTGAGTTTAGATGTCATCATTCAATGGGTTTGGGTCAAGGCCTGAATAAAAGTGACCAAGCAAGGTAAACAATAGCATGTACCTCTCTGTGCTTGCTCTCATTGAATACAATGTGAGCAGGTCACCTCAAGATCCTACTGCCATTTCTGTTTTGACATTATGGACTATACCTTCCAATTGTAAGCAGAAATAAAGTCTTTCTTTTTGAAGGTGTCAGGTGTTTGGCACAATAATGAGAAAGGTATCTAAAACAAATACTTCACACTTATTTCTCTATAAATAATACAGGCTTTTAAAATCATAGAGAATTATGTAGCTAAACAAACAAACAACAACAACAATAAAACTTCAAACCAGAAAGTGCTTGCTGACAGGAGCCTGATATAGCTGTCTCCTGAGAGGCTTTTTGAGTGTCTGGCCATTACAGAAGCAGATGCTCACAACCAACTATTGGATTGAGTGTGAGGTTCCCAGTGGAAGAGTTAGAGAAAGAATTGAAGGAGCTGAGGGGGTTTGTTAGCAACCCATAGGAAGAACAAGATCAACCAACCAGACCCTCCAGAGCTCCCTGGGACTAAACCACCAACCCAAGAGTACATATGGAGGGACCCAGCTTGATGCCCCAGTGGAGAGGAATGCCAGAGTGGGGAGGCAGGAGTGGATGGGTGGGTGGGGGAGCACAGTCATAGAAGCAGGGGGAGGGAGGATGGGATAGGGAGTTTCTGGAGGAGAAACCTGGAAAGAGGATAACATTTGAAATGTAAATAAATAAAATATCCAATAAAGGAAAAAAATCTGTTAACAACAACAAAACTAAAACCAAAACAACAACAAAAAGACAAACATGAAAATAAATGATCCCGAGACCTCTGCCCAGTCTGCTGTTGTGTGGACCCCAGATTCCGCCAGAGACATTCTGGAGGCTCCACGGATCCCACAGCCAGCTTTAGGTAGCAAGAACCACATACTGCCCTAAGCCCATAGCTGGGTGCTGTGAGCTTTCAGATTCCAGCAGATACCTCCCCTCCCCGCCCCTGCACTCCCCTTCCGCCCCTCTCCCGGGTCTGAGGCCTGGACCGACCTCTCCCAGGTCTGCTGTTGTGTGGATCCCACATTCCGCCTGAGAAAGATTAGAAGGTCCACTCAACCCAGAGGCACAGAGGAACAACTGAACTCAGAGCATCAGACAACATATCCTGAGATATCCTAGAGGAGACACTGCACCCAGAACAGCAGACACCTAGCTGGACTGCTACCTTGGAGGTGCCAAATCCTGAGGCATCCTAGAGATACCACTGTAATCAGTGCAGCTGGAAAAGATCACAGAGACATCTGGACCCCTAGGAGATCAGACACAAGCAAGATAACTGGAAAGGCAGGCTTCAGTCAGAGACAGCAAGCACAGGCAGCACTAGAGTTAACCAGATGGAGAAAGACAAGTGCAAGAATGTAAGCAACAGAAACCAAAGTTACATGGCATCATCAGAACCCAGTTCCACCATCATAGCAAGCCCTGAACACCCCATCATACCAGAAAAGCAGGATTCAGAATTAAAATCACTTCTCATGACGATGATAGAGGACTTTAAGAAAGACATAAATAACACTCTCAAAGATCTTAAGGAGAACACTGGTAGACAGATAGAAACCCTTAAAGAGGAAACACAAAAATCCCTTAAGGCATTGCAAGAAAATGCAACCAAACGGGAGAAGGAATTAAACAAAACCATGCAGGATCTAAAAATGGAAGTAGAAACAATAAAGAAATCACAAAGGGAGACCACCCTGGAGATAGAAAACCTAAAAAAAAGATCAGGAGTCATAGACACAAGTATCACCAACAGAATACAAGAGATGGAAGAGAGAATCGCATGTGCAGAAGATACCATGGAAAACATTAACACAACTGTCAAAGAAAATGCAAAATACAAAAAGCTACTAACCCAAAATATACAAGAAATCCAAGATACAATGAGAAGGCCAAACCTAAGGATAATAGGTATAGATGAGGGGGAAGACTCCCAACTTAAAAAAACAGTAAATATCCTCAACAAAATTATAGAGGAAAACTTCCCTAACCTAAAGAAAGAGATGTCCATAAATAAAAAAAAAGCCTACAGAACTCCAAATAGTTTAGACCAGAAAAGAAATACTTCCCACCACATAATAGTCGAAACATCAAATGTACAAAACAAGGAAAAAATACTAAAAGCAGTAAGGGAAAAAGGTAAAGTAACATACGAAGGCAGACCTATAAGAATTACACCAGACTTCTCACCAGAGACCATAAAAACCAGAAGATCCTGGACCAATATCATATAGACCCTAAGAGAACACAAATGCCAGCCTAGACTATGATACCCAGCAAAACTCTCAATCATTATGATGGAGAAACCAAAATATTCCATGACAAATCTAAATTTACACAGTATCTCAACACAAACCCAGCACTTCAAAGGATAATTTGTGGAAAACTTCAACACAAGGAGGGAAACTACAACCTAGAAAAAGCAAGAAAGTAATCTTACAAAAACCTTAAAAGAAGGTAGCTACACAAACATATCTCCACTGCCAATAACAAAAATAACAGGAAACAAGACTCATTTTCCTTAATATCTCTTAATATCAATGGACTCAATTCTCCAATAAAAAGACATAGACTATCAGACTGGATACATAATCAGGAATCAACATTTTGCTGCACTCAGGAAACGAACCTTTGTGGAAAAGACAGACACTACCTCAGAGTAAAAGGCTGGAAAACAATCTTCCAAGCAAATGGTCCCAAGAAACAAGAGGGAGTAGCAATTCTAATATCAAATAAAATCATTTTCAACGAGAAGTAATCAAAAAAGATAAAGAAGGACCCTTCATATTCATCAAAGGAAAAATGTACCAAGAGGAACTCGCAATTCTCAACATCTATGCCCCAAATGTAAGGGCACCCACATACATAAAAGAAACTTTACTAAAGCTTAAAGCAAACATTGCACCCTACACAATAATAGTGAGAGATTTCAACTCCCCATTCTCAGCTATGGACAGATCATGGAAACAGAAACTAAACTGAGACACAATGAAACTAACAGAAGTTATGAACCAATTGGACTTAACTGACATCTATAGAACATTTCATCCTAAAACAAAAGAATATACCTTATTCTCAGCACCTCATGGTACCTTCTCCAAAATAGACCATATAATTAGTCACAAAACAGGCCTCAACAGATACAAAAAGATTGAAATAATCCCTAGTACCTTATCAGACCACCATGGACTAAGACTTGTCTTTGACATGGACAAAAACAACAGAAAGCCCACATACACTTGGAAACTGAACAATGCTCTACTCAATGATAACTTGGTCAAGGTAGAAATAAAGAAAGAAATTAAAGACTTTTTAAATTTAAATGAAAATGAGGACACATCATATCAAAACTTGTGGGACTCACTGAAAGCAGTACTAAGAGGAAAAATCATAGCTCTAAGTGCCCACAAAAAGAAATTGGAAAAAGCATACATTAACAACTTGACAGCAAACCTGAAAGCATTAGAACAAAAAGAAGCTAATATACCCAAGAGGAGTAGACGGCAGGAAATAATCAAACTCAGGACTGAAATCAACCAAGTAGAAACAAAAAGAACTATACAAAATATCAACAAAACCAGGAGCTGGTTCTTTGAGAAAATCAACAAGATAGACAAACCCTAAGCCAGACTAACCAAAGGGTGCAGAGACAGTATTCAGATTAATAAAATCAGGACTGAAAAGGGAGCCATATCAACAGAAACAGAGGAAATTAAAAAAATCATCAGATCCTACTACAAAGGCCTATACTCAACAAAATTGGAAAATATGGAGGAAATGGACAATTTTCTAGATAGATACCAGGTACCAAAGTTAAAAGAGGAGCAGATAAACTGTCTAAACAGTCGCATAACTCCTAAAGAAATAGAAGCAGTCATTAAAAGTCTTCCCACCAAAAAATGTCCGGGGCCAGTTGGTTTCAGTGCAGAATTCTGTCAGACCTTCAAGAAAGACCTAATACCAATCCTCTTCAAGCTATTCCATCAAATAGAAACAGAAGGAACACTACTCAATTCCTTCTATGAAGCTACCATTACACTCATACCTAAACCACAGAAAGACCCAACAAAGAAAGATAACTACAGACCAATCTCTTTCTTATGAATATTGATGCAAAAATACTCAATAAAATTCTCGCAAACCGAAATCCAACAACACATCAAAACAATTATCCATCAAGATCAAGTAGGCTTTATCCCAGGAATGCAGGGATGGTTCAATATTCAGAAATCCATCAATGTAATCCACTACATAAATAAACTCAAAGAAAAAACCACATGGTCATCTCACTAGATGCTGAGAAAGCATTTGACAAAATTCAACATCCCTTCATGTTAAAAATCTTGAAAAGATCAGGAATTCAATGCCCATACCTAAACACAGTAAAAGCAATATACAGCAAGCCAGTAGCCAACATCAAACTAAATGGAGAGAAACTTGAAGCAATCCCACTAAGATCAGGGACTAGATAAGGCTGCCTACTCTCACCTTACCTATTCAATATAGTACTGGAAGTCCTAGCTAGAGCAATTAGACAACAAAAGGAAGTCAAAGGGATACAGATAGGAAAGGAAGAAGTCAAAATTTCACTATTTGCAGATGATATTATAGTATACTTAAGTGACCCTAAAACTTCCACCAGAGAACTCCTAAACCTGATAAACAACATGAGCAAAGTGGCTGGATATAAAATCAAATCAAACAAATCAGTAGCCTTCCTCTATTCAAAGGATAAACAGGTTGAGAAAGAAATTAGTGAAATGACACCCTTCACAATAGCCACAAATAAAATAAAATATCTTGGAGTGAATCTAACCAAGCAAGTGAAAGAATTGTATGACAAGAACTTCAAGTCTCTGAAGAAAGAAATCAAAGAAGATCTCAGAAGATGGAAAGATCTCCCATGCTCCTGGATTGGCAGGATTAACTTAGTAAAAATGGCCATCCTGCCAAAAGCAATCTACAGATTCAATGCGATACCCGTCAAAATTCCAAATCAATTCTTCATAGAGATAGAAAGAGCAATTTACAAATTCATTTGGAATAACAAAAAACCTAGAATAGCAAGAACTATTCTCAACAATAAAAGAACTTCTGGGGGAATCACCATCCCTGACCTCAAACTGTACTACACAGCAGTAGTGATAAAAAACTGCATGGTATTGGTACAGAGACAGAAAGGAAGATCAATAGAATAGAATTGAAGACCCAGAAATGAACCCGTATACCTATGGTCACTTGGTCTTTGACAAGGGAGCTAAAACTATCCAGTGGAAAAAGCACAGCATTTTCAACAAGTGGTGCTGGCTCAACTGGAGGTCAACATGTAGAAGAATGCAAATTAATTCTTTCTTATCCCCTTGTACAAAGCTCAACTCCAGGAGGATAAAGGACCTTCACATAAAGCCAGATACACTGAAACTAATAGACGAGAAGTTGGGGAAGACCCTCAAAAACCTAGGCACAGTGGAAAAGTTCCTGAACAGAACACCAATGGCTTATGCTCTAAGAACAAGAATCGACAAATGGGACCTCATCAAATTACAAAGCTTCTGTAAGGCAAAGAACACTGTCAAGGAGACAAAACATCAACCAATAGATTGGGAAAAGATCATTACCAATCCTACATCTGATAGAGGGCTAATATCGAATATATACGAAGAACTCAAGAAATTAGATGCCAAACAACAAAATAACCCCATTAAAAAATGGGGTACAGAGCTAAACAAAGAATTCTCAACTGAGGAAACTCAAATGGCCAAGAAGCACCTTAAGAAATGCTCAACATCCTTTAGTCATCAGGGAAATGCAAATCAAAACAACACTTAGATACCACCTGACACCTGACACCACCTGACGCCAGGTTCAGAACTAAATGTTTTAGTTAGGATAGATGACAGAGGTTCTGGTTAGTCAACAAAATGATGGACTGGTATGAGGACTATCTTGTACCTCATGGGTACAAATTGGCATAATTATGCTCTAATTGTATTTTGAGAGAAAAGTTTCATTTTAACAGGAAGGGTGATATGTAGGAGAAGCTAAGGTGGGAGGAGTACTGAGAGGAAGAGAAGGAGTAAGAAGAGGAGGAGAAGAAGGAGAGGAGAAGCTAGGTGATGAAAGAGAGAAAGAGGGGGGAGATAGGGAGGCAGATGCTCATGTATCTCCACCAGTCAAAGATAGTTGATATATCTAGGTTGGGTAGTGGGTTACACCTCTGATTGAGCATTACCAAACTTATAAAGCCCATGATTAACATTTTTTAAAAAATGTATAAATGCAAAAAGGAAAAGGGGGCATGGGATAGGGGTTTTCTAAGGGGGGGGAATGGGGAAAGGGGATGGCATCTGAAGTGTAAATAAAATACCTAATAAAAATGAAAAAAATGAAAATAATAAAAGAAAAGAAATGATCCCTTTACTCACAAAATTAACTTCATGATTGCATGACTTGGGATGATGTTAATATAAATATGTCTTCATGATTATTTGAATTGAAGCCTCAATGTCTACTTGCTAAATAGTTGGCAGGTTTGTCGTATCATTGCTTCTGATCCTACACTTGGGAGTCAACAGGGTGGTTACATACTAATCATGGGTGAGACATTTCTGGATGAACAGAATATTTAAATAACAACCTGCATCCCATATATGCTCACTCACCTTTTCTTTCTTGGTGTAGTCATATTTACTTTGCTTTCCTCATAGTAATCTGGGTATCCCCAATAATCTTTACATTTTCCAAGACCTGACTTGATTACAGACTTTCCAACTTGTTAGCCAAATTACAGCCCCTCCTTGCAACAAGTAGCAGTATCTGCAGCTCTTTTCTGTCACATACTCAAATGAGAAAATGGCAGTGGTGTTTTTAGGTCATCTGTATTCTCTTTAAACTGTACATAGCACAGAAAAGGGGACAGAAGAAATAACTGTCATTGTGTTAAAAAAACATATACATAGGTTTGTGAAATTCAACACTATAGCCTGAATAATTACCTGTATCAGTTCACCCACCTCTTCTGCCTGATTTAAGTGTTAACATCTCTGCTTAAAAGTTAAGACTGCATGTGTCAATTAAAAAAATGCAAAAGCTAAACTTTCTAAAATTTTATAGACATGAATTCTTTTTAAAATACAGGCAAAAACTTTTCCATGAAAAATTTATATGCATGTTGTCACATGATTCAGTAACTGGGTCTAACATCAAGCATATATTTTTAAAGAGCGGAATTCCAATAATTCAAATCCAGTTGCTAGCACATGTACGTTTTTACCTTTTAAAGGAATTAGAAAATAAAATTAAGACCTTGTAACTCAGTTGTTAAAATAATAAAATAAATATGGATTCCATATAATGAACAAACTGTTGTCAAAAATTCTAAAATATGTGTCGTGGTGTCCTGGTTAGTTTATATCAACTCGATAGAAGCTTGAGTCATCAGAAAGCAGGGAGTTTCAATTGAGATTATGCCTCCATAATATCAAGATGTAGGTCAAAATGAGTAATTGGTAGGGAAGGGCCTTGCTCATTGTGAGCAGTGCTATCTGTGCACTTGTCCTACAGTCTGTAGGAAAGCAGGCTGAGCTGCAATGGCAAACAAGCCATGATGAGCAAGTCAGTGAGCAGGACTTCTCCATGGCCCCTCCCTGTTTGAATTCTTGTTCTGACTTCCTTCAATGATAGATGACAATGTGTAAGTGAAAGCCAAATAAACCTTTTATTTGCCAAGTTGATTTTGGTCATGGTGTTTCATCACAGTAATAGAAAAATAAGATAGCAAGTTAAGGCAACCCATGAATAGTAAGTAAGGTTTAAGAAGAAAAAGCAGATTTTTAGGGTGAGGCTTCATAGACAGTGTAGATTGCTCAAAATCTAAATTCTGTGAGATACTGAATTTTTCCCAATATTGTTTCCTAGATAGCATAACTTTGATGAGTTTGATAGCTATAGCATTTTGGTTGTATTGTTTCTTACACATTATGCAAGAAGACATTAAACATAAAGTAATCAATATTTATAAATGATATACAGGTGAGAGATGATGAAGGTCAAGTACAGACTGGGCTCCAAAGCCAAGTTCTGGCTGGTTCTGCAGTTGCTAGAATTTGCATATTGTCACTGTTTAAACAGATTTACACAGTTGTTTTTATCTTCATGTTTAGGGCTTAGAGTATTTGTCAGTTTTAAAACTGAATCCAGAAGATGGCAGTTATCATAAACTGTACACATAGATTAGAGCAATGCAGTGAGGCAGACTCAGGACATAAACTGACTTTTGGTGGTATGTGGGCGAGATTTATTCTAAGTCATAAAACCTTCTTTGTCAGAAGCTACCCCCCAAACTGTTTTCCTCAAGGAAGTGGAAAAACACTCAATTAAACAGTCCTTTTAAATCTCCTATATGCTACTCTTAGAAGCAACAGCTACAGTCAGTTTATCAAACTATCAGCTCAGGGTGGAATGTCAAGAACTTGAGTGAATCTGGGTTCTAGAGCTTCCCATCATACACCTGAGTAGCAAGAGTAGTCCTATTATGTGCCTTTACTGTCCTAAAGTTTGAGTCTTATGCTTATGAACAGCCTGGCTAAATGCTTATAGAGAGAAACTTGCAGCTACCCTAAATAAGTATCAGGAAATCACATTTATCTACTTTCCACTAAATATGTGGATATTTAGACCTCTGGTGGACTAATGGTGCCTTAAGCCATGGGCAAAA